>NC_134356.1:573624682-573944682 GCF_048569485.1 Anomaloglossus baeobatrachus
GGCTCCCTGCACACACAGCTAAGCGGTGTGCGCTGGTAACTAATGTAAACATCGGGTAACCATACCCGATGTTTACCTTAGTTACCAGTGTCCGCAGCTTCCAGACGCCGGCTCCGTGCAAGCGCAGCGTCGCTTGCACGTCGCTGCTGGCTGGGGGCTGTTCACTGGTCGCTGGTGAGATCTGCCTGTTTGACAGCTCACCAGCGACCATGTAGCGATGCAGCAGCGATCCTGACCAGGTCAGATCGCTGGTCGGATCGCTGCTGCATCGCTAAAGTGTGAAGGTACCGCAAGTGTGTTGATAAAATGAAAAGCTCCTCTTTCACCTATCAGTGACCTTGGCAATGTGACCACCAGTGGTTAACCACCCCCTTTTTTTTTTTTTTTTTTAACAAAGACCTAGATCAAGCCTGTTATAGCACGTCACCAACTATCCTTCAGGCAAAAACTAGATGGATCCTTAACCCCTTACAGACTGGGAAATTATTTTTTTTCCCTAGCCACAATGTAGCCATGAGAGGACTTGTTGGTGCGACAAGCTGTAGCACTGAATGAATGAACTGGAAAATACGGCAAGAAATTCCGTGCGTGAAATTGCAAAAAATAAATAAATAAATAAATAAATAAATAAAACACCCCACAAAACAAAACTATACTTTGAGATGTTAATTGATTTGTATGGGAGAGTGGTGTGGTCATGCCCTGTGCAGAGGTCATTCTAAAGGGAGGGAGAGAAAACCATTTGTCCCTGTGATTGTGAGGAAAAAAAAAAAAAAAAAAAAATTATAACCAGATTTTAAATCGGATTAATTTCTGAGGCTTTATTCCCCTTCATAAAGGGTCTACAGGCACTTCAGATGGCAAGTATAACAAATCCCATGGGAATCTATGAGCAGCTGCGTTTTACTCCAATCCAGGCTTTAAAGGGAACCAATCACCAGGATTTTCGTATATAGCCTAAAGCCAGTGCTATACTGGCACTATCAGGCACAGTCTATACATACCTGTAGAGGTCAGCTCGGATGTTTAGGTTTTGAAATCCAAGAAAGTTTATAAAATTAGCAGCTATTTGAGTGACAGCAGCTGAGGATCAGATATCTGGGGGTGTTCATACTTATCCCCTCCCCCTGTTAAAATTAGCATAAGTATGATACAATCGATTTAACTGTTCACTAGCAGGACCAGTGTGCAGTCATACCCCTGTAACCAGAAGGGGCGGGGCCTCGCCAACAAAGCTAATACCAGGAAGCAACATTTTCTGTTGGCTGAGGTCCCGCCCCTTCTGGTCACATGGGTATGACCTCACACAGGTCCTGCAAGTGAAAAGGTAAAATCGATTGTATAATATTTATGCTGATTCTAACAGGGGGAGGGGATAACTATGAATACCCCCAGATATTATCTGATCCTCAGCTGCTGTCACTCATGAAGCTGATAATTTTATAAACTTTACTTTCTTGGATTTCAAAACCTAAACATCCGAGCTGATCACTACAGGTATGTATAGAATCAGCCTGATAGTGCCAGTATAGCACTGGCTTTATATTATATGCGAAAATCCTGGTGACTGGTTCCCTTTAATGGAGCATCTGCAGTTAGGAAAATGGAAATGGAGGAACAACCTACCTGCTTCTGTCTTGTTATGAGATCCCAGTCATCAACAAGCCATGGTTTTAATTCTTCAGGAATTTTTACTTTAACTTCAACTCTGTTCATAAAAGTTTCTTCCTGTAGGTAGAGAGGAGCATCTTGTAGACATGAGTTTTACATAATCATAATTACTAGTACTAATTCGCCAGGACTGTGACACCAAAATACTCATGCTGATCACTGATAATTTTATCCATAAAAAAAAAAACGAAAAAAAAAAAAACAAAAAACAAACTTTCTTGCATAAGAGACACAAATACAAATGGTTTTAATATAGCCATATAAGGGCTTGTTTTTTGCACGACAAGTTGTACTTTTGAATGAAACCATTAATTTTACCATATATTAGAAAACAGATGAAAATTAAAAAACAAAAACAAAAACAAGCGAGGTGAAGTTGCATAAAAAGTGCAATTCCACAATTGCTTCCTGGGTTCTTCATTACCATGTTCAGACTGATCTGGCATTATGATTCTCCAGGTCAGTATGCGTTTATAGATACCAAACATGTATAATTGTTCTTTTAATTAATTGGTGAAAAAAATATTCAGAAGTTGGTTAAAAAAATATTATATTATTATTATTATTATTATTATTATTATTAATAATAATAATAAATAATAAAACATGTTGCCAGGTCAGTTTTACAGACTTGAGTTCCGCAATTTCCCCACAATGTAATTTATTTTTGATGCTTTTCCAATACATTGTATGGTAAACTTGATTTCGTCATTCACTACTACAACTTGTCCTGCAAAAAAAAAAAAAAGTAGATTTTGGGTACTCACCGTAAAATCTTTCTTGGAGCCTTCATTGGGGGACACAGAGACCATGGACACAGAGACCATGGGTTGTATGCTGCTGCCACTAGGAGGCGACACTAAGCAAAAAACAAGGAAACTCCTCCTATGCAGTATACACCCACCAACTGGCAATTGTACCTCAGTTAGTGAGAAAGCAATAGGAGACAACAGTAGAACAAAACGCACAATCGTACAGAAGTGGACATTAAACTGAACAGTCAACAGAAACATTGAACAGTAACATATGTCCAACACAAGGGCGGGTGCTGTGTCCCCCAATGAAGGCTCCAAGAAAGAGATTTTACGGTGAGTACCCAAAATCTACTTTTCTTTATCGCTTCATTGGGGGACACAGACCATGGGACGTCCTAAAGCAGTCCCGCGGGTGGGTCTAATGTTACTCTCAGGGCTGACCTCGGTCCACTGCAGCCTGCAGAACTCGTCTACCGAGGCTTGCATCGGAGGATGCAAAAGTGTGGACCCTGTAGAACTTAGTGAAAGTGTGGAGCGAAGACCAGGTGGCCGCTTTGCAAAGCTGCGACGCTGGAGCGTGGTGACGGACCGCCCACGAGGCTCCCACCGCCCTGGTGGAATGGGCCGAAATCCTGAGTGGGCGCGTTCTCCCTCTTACCCAGTAGGCTTCCAGTACGGCAGAGCGAATCCATCGCGAAATGGAGGACTTGGAGGCAGGTAGGCCTCTGTGCGGGCCAGACGGAAGTACAAAAAGGGAATCCGACCGTCTGAATTGAGAGGTCCTGGAAATGTACAAACGGAGAGCTCTGACCAAGTCCAGCTTGTGGAGAAGAATCTCACGAGGGTGCGAAGGATTCGGACAAAAGGAGGGGAGAACAATGTCCTCGTTAAGATGGAAAGAGGAAACCACCTTGGGCAGAAAGGAAGGAACCGGACGGAGGACTACCTTATCCTGGTGGAAGACAAGATATGGAGAGCGGCAGGAAAGCGCCGCTAGTTCAGATACCCGCCTGACTGACGTGATGGCAACTAAGAAGGCGACCTTCCAAGAGAGGAACGTGAGGGACGTCTCCTGCATAGGTTCGAAGGGGGAATGCTGGAGAACAGACAGAACCAGGTTAAGGTCCCAGGGCTCCACCGGAGGTTGAACGGGGGGCGCCACAAGCGCGGCCCCCTGAATGAATGTGCGAACCTGTGAACGAGAGGCAATCCTCCTTTGAAAGAGAATGGAGAGAGCAGACACTTGACCCTTGAGGGAGCCGAGTGCTAATCCAGCATCCAGACCAGATTGTAGGAATGACAACAGAACTGGCAAGGAGAAGGTCATGGCTGTGACCTGGTTAGCTTCACACCAGCGGAAATAGGCCTTCCACGTCCGATGGTAAATGCGGGAAGAGGAAGGCTTCCGAGCTTTGATCATTGTCTGGACGACCTTTTCTGAGAATCCCGCGGAAGTTAGTACTGCGGCTTCAACAGCTGGAAGTCTGGAAGTCTCCACGGAACGTCGGCGAGAAGGTGCACGAGCTCTGCGTACCACGGGCGACGAGGCCAATCTGGGGCCACGAGAATCACCGGAACTCCCTCCGCCTTGATCTTCTTGACTAGCTTGGGTATAAGCGGAAGTGGAGGGAAGAGGAACGGCAGAGAGAACTGCGACCAGGGGATCGCTAGGGCGTCCGTTGCGAGCGCTAGTGGGTCTCTTGCCCTGGATACGAACTGGGGAACCTTGTGATTCCACCTGGAGGCCAGGAGATCCACGTCGGGGGTCCCCCACCTGGAACAGATCTGCTGGAAGATTCTGGGATTGAGGGACCACTCTCCGGCGGCGTCGAGGCCCTCTCGGCTGAGGAAGTCGGCGGCCCAATTGTCCACGCCCGGGATGTGGACCGCCGAAATTCGCTGGGATGTTCTGTTCGGCCCAGTCGAGGATTTGAGATACCTCTCTCATTGCCGCTCGGCTGCGTAGTCCGCCATGATGGTTTATGTAGGCTACAGTGGTTGCATTGTCGGACTGCACCCGAACTGGGTGTCCGCGAAGCAGAGCCTCCCAATGAAAGAGCTAGGCGAACTGATCTGAGTTCCAAGATGTTGATGGGAAGTTTGGTTTCCGGCTCGGTCCAGCGACCCTGAACTGTGAGGTCCTGGAAAGTGGCCCCCCATCCTATCAGGCTGGCGTCTGTCGTGACGACCCTCCATCGAAGGGGAAGAAATGATCTCCCTTGGAGGGTGAGGGGAGAGCATCTCCACCATTCCAATGACTCTCTGACTCGAGGAGGGATCGCAATTGGTCGATCCAGGGAGTGAGGGGACTTGTCCCATGCTGCGAGGAGGAGACCTTGAAGGGGGCGAGTGTGGAATTGACTGTAGGGCACCGCTTCCATTGACGCCACCATCTTCCCGAGAATGCTCATGCAGTATCGAAGGGAGCAGCGAGGTGCGCGTTGGAGCTTCCAAATCCCCCCTGAGGATAGCTGTGAGTTTGTCCTTGGGCAGAAGAACCTTCGCTTGCGTGGTATCGAAGATCATGCCGAGGAATGAGATGCGTTGAGTCGGGATCAGAGATGACTTTGGTCTGTTGATCAACCAGCCGAGACGGGATAGAGTATCCAGAGTGATGTTGAGACTGTCGTGGCACTCCGCCGCCGAGGGAGCCTTGATCAAAATGTCGTCAAGATACGGGATGGCTAGAATTCCCCGGGTCCGAAGAATAGCCATGACAGTAGCCATCACCTTGGTGAAGACTCTGGGAGCTGTCGAGAGCCCGAATGGGAGGGCAGTGAACTGGAAGTGTTGCCCCTGAACCATGAAGCGTAGGAATCTCTGATGAGCTGGAAAGATCGGGATGTGGAGATAGGCGTCCTGGATGTCCACCGAGCAAAGGAACTCCCCTGGTTCCATGGACGCTATCACTGAGCGCAGAGACTCCATGCGGAATCGCCGGAGGCAGACCCGCCTGTTGAAGCGCTTGAGATCCAGGATGGGGCGGACTGTGCCATTCTTCTTCGGTACCACGAAGAGGTTTGAATAAAAACCCCGGAATCTGTCTTGAGGGGGTACGGAGATGATGACCCCAGAGTCTCGCATGGCTTGAATGGCTGCGAAGAAGCCCTTTGTGAGGGAGGAATCCTTGGGGGGCTTGGACTGGACGAAGCGAGAGCGTGGGAGCGAAGAAAACTATCTTGTAGCCGTGAGAGACGACATCTCGAACCCAGGCGTCGTCTATCACGGAAAGCCACGTGCTTCTGAACCTGCGGAGACGACCGCCGACCCTGGATGGGGACCCGGTGACGGGAGCCCAGTCATGCGGAGGAAAATCTATGGGATCTGGACCTGGAGGACTTGGACTGCTGGCCACGGGAACGCCAGTGGGGTGCTGCCTTAAAGGAGGGCTTCCGTCTCTCCTGACGCGCCGGGGACCGCTCCCGACGTGAGTTGGTGTTGGTGGAGAATTGACGAAAGGGGCGAAAGGGAAAAAGCCGCCGCTTTGGAGGAGCACGAGGGGTCCTCTGTTGGGGGAGGAAGGTACTCTTGCCTCCCGTAGCCTCAGAGATGATCTTGTCCAGCTTTTCTCCGAAGAGTCTGGCACCGACAAAGGGGAGGCTGGTGAGAGACTTTTTGGATGCGGAGTCTGCGTTCCACGCCTTAAGCCACAGGGCTCTGCGGATTGCAGTAATGTTGCCGGCTGCCAGGGCAGCGGAAGCAGCAGAGTCAAGGGACGCAGCGACTAGATATTTTCCGGCATGAGTGATCTGATCTGCCAGATCTGCCAGCTCTGGTCTGGGAGCGTCAGCCAGGATACCACGGCGAAGGAGCTTTGCCCAGGCGGAGACAGCCTTGGAAACCCAGGTGGTCGCAAAGGCTGGAGTGATGGCCGAGCCGGAGGCCTCAAAGGCCGACCTGGCTAAGGATTCTATGGTCCTGTCCGAGGGATCCTTCAGGGAGGCTCCATCGGACAGCGGCAGGGTGGTGCTGGACGAGAGTCGGGAGATCGGAGGATCCACTGAAGGGGCCACTGACCACTTCTGAAGAAGTTCCGGCGGGAAGGGATAAAGGACCTGAGCCCGCTTGCGCTTCTGGAAACGCTTGTCGGGATGTTCCCACTGTCTGGAAAAAATATCCTCAAAATCAATGTGGTTGCCAAAGCTTTTTGGCAGCTTCTTGGCTCTTTTGAAAGGGACTGATTGACAGGTAGGCGCCGGATCAATATCCTGTACCTCTAGGGTCTGATTGACAGCAATGACCAGACTGTCCATCATACCGGTCAGCTTGGATATATGTTCAGAGTCCAGATCGGAGTCAGAAGCAGAGTCCTGGTCCGAATCTGGAGCTGCCGCAGAAGAGACAGGAGACAGCGAGCGTGATGCTCTGGCGGCCATAGCAGGGCTAGGGGAGCTGGAGGAAGACCCAGAGATGGACCGCTTCCTAGACCTCCTGTGGGTTCTGCCTTGCCGGGCTGGAGGCGCTGCGGGCTCAGACTCGCTCTGGGTCGCCGGGGGGACTCCAGAGGAGGAGGCGGACAGACGGTCTATGGCCGAGGCTAAGGATTGAGACATGTCAGTTAGCTTGTCCACAGACTGGGAGAGAGCTGAGGCCCACCCAGGCATGGGGGCCGAGCCCTCGTTACGGGCGGTGGGGGGCTCCGTAGTAGTCATGTTAGGGGTGCTACAGGCTACGCAGATGGGGGAGGACTGCCCTGAGGGAAACTTCTTTAGGCAAGAGGAGCAGGCGAAGTGAAGCACTATGGCCTGTGGTTGAGAGCGGGTCGCTCTTGTGCTGGACATGGGACAGAAGAGAGGAAATGAGGCAAGGGAAGAGAGACAGGAGGATGCCAGGTGGATGAGGTACTGGGGAAGGAGCTGCCTCCCAGTGGCAGAGCTTACCCAGATTCTGGCGTCCTGTGTTTGAGCTGTCTCTGTATGCAGGCGCTGTGTCCTGTTCAGCTATGCAGGCTGAGGGAGCAGAGGTGGGGGCTCCGAGGAGTTGCAGGGACGTGAAGCCGGTGGCTGCACGTGGAGCGTGTCTGCCGCACAGGAGATCGCAGGGCAGAGATTGCTGCTGAGAGCCCAGGCCTGAGGAGGAGCAGAAAAAGAGCGCGAAAAAAACGGCGCGCAAATTGCAGGTATCGGCCGGGAGAGAGAGAGGGAGAGAGAGAGAGGAGGCCCGTGGTTGGCTGGGAAAGGGCGCGCAGAGGCCTCCCCTGACTGGCTGCTGGAGCGGGCGGGCCTGCTAGAAGTGAGGGCTCACGCGATAGGCTGGCCAGGAGGGGGCGTGGCCGGACGGGAGCTAGGCCGGAGGGAAGCCGGGAACTAAATTTTGAGGTGAGGCCGCAGGGGGGGCCGAGGACGGGGGGGGGGGGGGGGGAGCCGAGCGTACTGCCTGGAGGGAAGCTGAAAGATAATCATTTAAAGAGAATTTTTTTTTTTTTTAAACGGAGCCCCCCATGACCCGGGACAAGGGATGGGTACCTGTCCCGGTGGCTGATAGTCCTCTTTGGCTTGATCCTGTCCTCCTTGGCTTGATCCCTGGGAAGGACATAGGGAGACGGGGATCTTCCAATGATTTTTCGTCTCCCCTCCCTGATCAGGCCGGCTGTGGAGGGCGGGCGTGCAGGGGGAGGGGGGCAACGACCATCCGCCTGTCCCTTTGTGCGGATGCCCCCAAACAGTCTTGAGAGTGTTACGGGGGTAGGGTCCTGCCAGACAGGCACGGAAGTCAACGGAAGTGGCGGACGGACCCCACTTCTGTGAGACCGGCCTCTAGGGGGGAGAGCAGGGTGAGCAATTACACCCTGTCGCCCGACGAGCTGTGTCTGAAACGAAAAGAAGGGAATTTTGTTTACTTACCGTAAATTCCTTTTCTTCTAGCTCCAATTGGGAGACCCAGACAATTGGGTGTATAGCTATTGCCTCTGGAGGCCACACAAAGTATTACACTTAAAAGTGTAAGGCCCCTCCCCTTCTGGCTATACACCCCCAGTGGGATCACTGGCTCACCAGTTTTAGTGCCAAAGCAAGAAGGAGGAAAGCCAATAACTGGTTTAAAGACCAATTCAATCCGAGGAAACATCGGAGAACTGAACCATACCACATGAACAACATGTGTACCCGAAAAAACAGAAAAACCCAGAGAAAACAGGGCGGGTGCTGGGTCTCCCAATTGGAGCTAGAAGAAAAGGAATTTACGGTAAGTAAACAAAATTCCCTTCTTCTTTGTCGCTCCATTGGGAGACCCAGACAATTGGGATGTCCAAAAGCAATCCCTGGGTGGGTAAAAGAATACCTCATGATAGGGCCGTCAAACGGCCCTCTCCTACAGGTGGCCAACCGCCGCCTGAATGACTTATCTACCTAGGCTGGCGTCTGCCGAAGCGTAGGTATGCATCTGATAATGCTTGGTAAAAGTAAGTAGACTCGACCAGGTGGGTGCCTGACACACCTGCTGAGCCGTAGCCTGGTGCCGTAATGCCCAGGATGCACCCACGGCTCTGGTAGAATGGGCCTTCGGCCTTGAGAGAACCAGAAGCCCAGTAGAACTGTAGGTTTCAAGAATTGGTTCCTCGATCCCCCGAGCAAGGGTGGATTTGGAAGCTTGCGACTGTTTACGCCGACCAGCGACAAGGACAAAGAGTGCATCCGGGTGGCGCAGGAGCGCCATGCGGGAAGTAGAACCTGAGTGCTCTCACCAGAACCAACAGATGCAAATCTTTCTGAAATTGATGGACTGGACGAGGACACAAAGAAGGTGAGGTGATATCCTGATTGATATGAAAATGGGATACCACCTTAGGGAGAAATTCCGGAACCGGACGCAGAACTACCCTGTCCTGGTGAAGGACCAGGAAGGGAGTTTGTATGAGAGCGTTGCTAGCTCGGAAACTCTCCTAAGAGACGAGACCGTTACTAGAAGGCCACTTCCCGTGAAAAACGGGAAGGGAGACATCCTTCAAAGGCTCGAAAGGCGGCATCTGGAGAGCAATTAGAACCTTGTTCAGATCTCAGGGCTCTAACGGCCGCTTGTACGGAGTGCTGAGAAGACAAACTCCCCGTAGGAACGTGCGTACCTGAGGAAGTCGTCGTTTCTGAAAAAATACAGATAGCGCTGAGACTTGTCCCTAAAGGGAACTGAGCGACAACCCATTTTCCTACCTAGATTGCAGGAAGGAAGGAAACATAGACGATGCAACCGGCCAGGGAGAAACACCCTGCGCCGAGCACCGAGATAAGAACATCTTCCACGTCCTGTGGTCAATCTTGGCGGACGTTGGTATGCTAGCCTGTCTCATGGTGGCAACCACGTCCTGAGGTAATCCTGACGACACTAGGTTCCAGGACTCAATGCCACACCATCCGGTTGAGGGCCGTAGAATTCAAATGGAAGAATGGCCCTTGAGACAGCCAGTCTGATTGGTCTGGTAGTGCCCCCGGTTAGCCTACCGTGAGGCACCACAGAACCGAGTACCACAACATCCTCGGCCAATTTGTAGCGACGAGGATGGCGCGGCCGCAGTCGGTCTTGATCTAGCGCAGTACTCTGGGCAACAATGCCAGAGGTGGCACCTAAGGTAGCTGGAACTGCGACCAATGCTGAACTAAGGCGTTTGCCGCCAGAGCTCGATGATTGTGAAACCGTGCCATGAAGCTGGCACATTGTTGTTGTGCCGTGACGCCATTAGATCGACGTCCGGCCTCTGTCAGCGGCGCCAGATCTCCTGAAACCCGTCCGGGTGAGGAGACCATACTCTTTCGGCCACACCTCAGCGACTTAGGAAGTCAGCTTCCTAGTTTCCACACTTGGGATGTGAATTGTGGATATGGTGGATGCCGTGTCTTCCACCCACATCAGAACCTGCCGGACTTCCTGGAAGGCTTGCCGGTTGCGCGTTCTTCCTTGGTGGTTGATGTATGCCACCGCTGTGGAGCTGTCCGACTGAAGTCGGATATGCTTGCTTTCCAGCCGCTGTTGGAAGGTTTGTAGGGCAAGATACACTGCTCTGTGTTCAAGAACATTGATCTGAAGGGTGGACTCTTGCTGAGTCCACGTACCCTGAGCGCTGTAGTGGAGAAAAACTGCTCCCCACCCTGATAGACTCGCGTCTGTCGTAACTATCGCCCAGGATGGGGATAGGAAGGACCTTCTTTTTGACCAAGAGGTGGGAAGAAGCCACCACCGTAGAGATTCCTTGGCCGCCTGAGAAAGAACGACGACTCTGTTGAGGGACGTCGACTCCTCGTCCCATTGGCGGAGAATGTCCCATTGTAGTGGACGCAGTAAAACTGCGCGAAAGGAACTGCCTCCATTGCTACCATCTTACGTAGGAAGTGCATGAGGCGTCTCAATGTGTGCGACTGGTTCTTAAAGAAGAGCTTGCAGCCCGTAGTGAATGCCGTTTGTCTAGCGGAAGCTTCACTATCGCTGAGAGAGTAAGAAACTCTATGCCTAGATATGTTATCGATAGGGTCGGGGTCGGATCTGACTTTAAAAAGTTGATGATCCACCCAAAACTCTAGAGAGTCTCCAGCGCAACGTTCGGGCAGTGTTGGCATGTTTCCTAAGAGAGTGCCTTGACAAGTAGATCGTCTAAATACGGGACCACAGAGTGACCCTGAGAGTGCAGGACTGTGACTACTGCTGCCCTGACCTTGGCGAAGACCAGTTGGACTGTCGCTAGCCGGAAGGTAGAGCTACGAACAGAAGGTGTTCGTCTCCTATAACGAAGCGTAGAAACGCTAGTGCTCTGGATCAATCGGCACGTGTGGATAAGCATCCTTGATGCCTAATGATGCTAGGAAATATCCTTGGGACCTTGAGGCGATGACATGGCGGAGGGATTCCATCCGGAACCGCCTGGTGTCCACGAGCTTGCTGAGCATTTTTAGATCCAGAACGGGACGGAACGGCCCGTTGTTATAGGTACCGCAAAGAATTTGGGGTAAAAACCGTGACCTTGTTCCTGAAGAGGAACGGGGGTCATCACTCTTTCTGCCTATAGAGTGCACCCTGTTTGCAGAAGAGCAGCGGCCCGGCCGGGAGGTGGAGAAATTCTGAAGAATCGAGTTGGAGGACGAGAAGTGAGCTCTATCCTGTACCCGTGAGACAGAATGTCTCACACTCAATGGTCATTGACCTATGGCAGCTAAATATCGCCAAGGCGGGAGAGCCTGCTACCGACCGAGGCCGCAAGTCATGAGGAAGCCGCCTTGGAAGCGGGTTTTCAGACTGTCGCTTTTTTGGGCGAGACTGAGCCCGCTAAGAATCTTAGCTCCTCTGATCCTTTTGAGTCCACATTGGACGAGGAAAAATGGGACCTGCCCGAGCCTCGAAAAGGCCGAAAACCCCGACTGCCTCTTGCTCTGTTGGGGTTTGTTGTGTCCGGGCTGAGGAAAGGATGAATCCTTACCCCTGGACTGTTTAATGGTTACATCCAACGCTCACCAAACAGTCGGTCAGCAGAAAAAGGCAACTGGTTAGGCAACCTTTTTTGGAAGCAGAATCTGCCTTCCATTCACTTAACGAGCAGACCAGGCTCTGCTTAAAAACACGGAGTAGCGGAGGCTACCGCCGCACGGTTCGCAGAATCCAGGACAACCTGAATCGCGTAAGAAACAAATGCAGACATTTGAGAGGTTAAGGGTGCCACCTGCGGCACAGATGTACGTGTAACCGTGTCAATCTGTGTAAGACAAGCTGAAATAGCTTGGAGTGCCCCAAGGGAGAGAATGCCGGAGCCAACGGTGCGCCGACAGCCTCATAGATGGCTTTCGATCAGAGATCCATCTGTCTGTCAGTGGCATCTTTGAGTTTGCAGTTCCATCTCCCACTGCAACTATGGATCTAGCTACAAGCCTGGAGATTGGAGGATGCCGCTCGGGACATTGGGTCCAGTCCTTGACCAAGTCAGGGGACAGGGATAACGTGTATCCTAAGCCGTTTGGAGAAGCGCATATCTGGATAAGCGTGGTGTTCCTGGACTGCCTCTCTGAAGGCAGAGTGGTCCAGAAAAATACGTGAAGCTGACTCCTCCACTGGAGGAGCTGTGAGAAATAACCCACATTCTATAGATGGACGCTATAAGATTATTTACTATGGCGTCACGATCAGGTGTATCCAGATTGAGAGCGGTCTCAGGATCAGAATCCTGAGCCGCTACTTCCGCCTCATTACACAGCGAGTCCTTCTGTTAGGACCCTGATGAAACCGAGGCCGCTCATAGTGAGCCCGCTTAGGCTGTCTGGGACTGACGTCCGTGCAGAGCCGTGACTCTGGGATGCGTGTGACATTCCCGGAGCTGTTAGTTATTCACACTGAGGGGGGCCATGGATCAATGATTCAACAGTGCCCATATTGTGAGAGACATGTCCGGACTGCTAGGCTTCTAGTATCATAGCCATAGTCTCAGAAAAACTGTCAGTAAATACTGCAGACACCGTCCTCATCCCCTGGCCATTAGTGCATACAATGGGAGTCTATGTAACCTGCCGGCCGTATAGCCGTACATGCTGTACCAGCTGTATAGAAAAACATGTGGTTCTGCACCTTTGTTTTACACAGAGAATATGCTGATAACTCCTCCGCATAATCCAGGAGGGTATATACAACGTGCGACCAAACAGTGCAATGTATATAGTACAAGCATATCTATAAGTGCACTTCTGCACTAGTGGGGTTAGCACCACAGGTGCTGCTTAACGCCTGTTGCAGCGATTGTGTGACTATCAGAATGCCAGGGTCTTCCACACTTGTCTCTGTATCGTACAGAAACTGACACTAATGGCTGCCGGCGTCCTTGTAGAGAAGGAAGCCGTGGGCGTGCCTGAGAAAGTGCGGGAATCCGGATTCACAGTGCACACAGTGAGAGGGGTGGAGTATGCAAAACATACTCCAGCTCTCAGCGCTGCTCTATGCAGCGTCACGCCCCTACCCTGACTGTCAGGGCTGTGGGCGGTAACGAAGGGAGACTAGGCCCAGAAGCCGGGGACTCGATTTAACAGCGCGGCCGCCGTAAAAGCGCGGGCCGCGCTGAAGTCCCCGGCGCACCACAAGTGCCAGCCGCGCCGCAGTCCCAGCGGCCGGCGCGACCGATTCTAGAAGTGGCCAGCGTCCCGCCCCTCTCCTGACTGGCAGGTCTGGGGGCGGGAACGAACGGAAGCAGGCCGCAGAAGCCGGGGACTCTAGTTATCAGCGCGGCCGCCGTAAAAGCGCGGGCCGCGCTGAAGTCCCCGGCGCACCACAAGTGCCAGCCGCGCCGCTGCCAGCGGCCGGCGCGACCGATTCCTGGAAGTGGCCAGCGTCCCGCCCCTCTCCTGACTGGCAGGTCTGGGGGCGGGAACGAACGGAAGCAGGCCGCAAAAGCCGGGGACTCTAGTTATCAGCGCGGCCGCCGTAAAAGCGCAGGCCGCGCTGAAGTCCCCGGCGCACTACAAGTGCCAGCCGCGCCGCAGTCCCAGCGGCCGGCGCGACCAATTCCCATAAGTGAGCCTGCTTCAGCGAAGCTGAATGAGGCCATGGCACAGGCGCCGCAGCGCTGATGTCCCCCGGCGCACTACAACACCCAGCATGCTGCGGTGTGAGCGCCAAATGCACGGGGACACAGAGTACCTTGAGGAAGCAGGGCCATGTCCCTGATGTACTCCGCTCCATCCAGCATCTTCTCCAGGGGCTGTAGATGGAGCACGGTCTCAGTGCCTGGAGACCGGTAAATCCCACTTCACCCAGAGCCCTGTAAAAAGGGATGGGGAAGGAATCAGCATGTGGGCTCCTGCCGCCGTACCCGCAATGGGTACCTCAACCTTACAAACACCTCCGACATACAGTGGGGTGAGAAGGGAGCATGCTGGGAGCCCTTAGTATGGGCCCTCTTTTCTTCCATCCGACATAGTCAGCAGCTGCTGCTGACTAAAAAGTGGAGCTATGCGTGGATGTGTTGCCTCCTTCGCACAAAGCACAAAACTGGTGAGCCAGTGATCCCACTGGGGGTGTATAGCCAGAAGGGGAGGGGCCTTACACTTTTAAGTGTAATACTTTGTGTGGCCTCCAGAGGCAATAGCTATACACCCAATTGTCTGGGTCTCCCAATGGAGCGACAAAGAAAGGGAAAAGATTAAAAATACAAACCTGAGGGGCTGGGAGCAGCCCCAAGTGTGTCCACCTCCTATGGACACTAAGCTTAAACTGGGGTACAATTGCCAGTTGGTGGGTGTATACTGCATAGGAGGAGTTTCCTTGTTTTTTGCTTAGTGTCGCCTCCTAGTGGCAGCAGCATACAACCCATGGTCTCTGTGTCCATGGTCTCTGTGTCCCCCAATGAAGCGATAAAGAAAACAAGCTTTCATGTGGCTATATTGACAAAAAAAAAAAATAAAATTAAAAAATAAATCTAAATTCTGGCTGTGAGAAAGGGGATGTGGGAGAATAAATAGAAATAATAATAAAATTAATTATATATAGATAGATATATAGATATCTCTCTCTCTAGCTCTATCTATAACACACACACACACACACACACACACACACGAAGGGGTCAAATCTCTTTGCAATAGAATTTAATGTATTGGCTTTTTTGATCAGCTTAGTTTCTCTTTTTCACAAAAAAAAAAACAACACCAAAATTGCTGCATTTTTTTGGACCAAAATATTACATAAAGTGGAAGCTAAACTGACCAATTCAGCTACTCATTTAGTTGAGCCTATCCGTTACCTTCATTTTTTCTGTTGGTTATAAAATTCTAGTGTGAACCAAACCTTACAAGGAAAACCTGCAAACCGGACAGAATCCAGCACTTACACTCTCTACTGTGGGATCCACTCGGGCCCGCTTCTTTCGTGGTGGCTGAGGGGCATCACTGGTACTGCTACCTTCACCACTCCCAGGGGCTGGGGAGAAATCACAGATAGGTATATAAGGCCCTGTGATTGGGGGGTGGGGAGTTGACAGCACATCAACAACAGTGCAATAAAGCAAACAAAGAAATTACCCTTTTGTTTGTTCTTTTTTGTTTTCCTGAAAAACAGAAAAAATATAGAATTAGACCCAAATGTCATCTTTCAAAGAAAGTCCACTGATAACCATGAGTCTGGTTTGTGTGTTACATGATTTATTTATTTTTTTTAAAGTTGAATTTTTAAAACACATCACAAAATATACTTAAAAAAAAAAATAAAATGATACAGTGTGAACACTGCATGATTTCTATTTAACCATCTTTCTATATTTTTTGGAACCATCACATGTACACACACAATGGTTGCATAATTGTCCAATTCTTTATACACGCTCAATTGGCGCTTCAGTACAAAGGTCATCGTGAAGAGAGGGGAGGAGGTGAGCAGTGACAGCCCCTATGTGATTGGGGGATCCTGTGTTATCAGAAGTGTATAGAGGTGGTATAATCCCACCTTTACTATAGAGCTTTGATAAAAAGGTCAGCCAGTAAAATAAAGTTTGGGGGTTTTTTTTTGCTCCCCCCCCCCAAAAAAAATAAAAATATTTAAGCTACTTTTTATGTGAATATCTACATAAAAGAAAAATCTTGGAAAATTCCAGATTTCACATTAGTACTTATACAGTAAATTAACCCTTTGTTTCATGCAGCTCCCTTATTGGCTGCAGCTGATCAAAAGTACGTGGGATTTACTGACTTTTTGAAAAAACTGGTAGAATTCAGAATTTGTTTTCTGCCATAAAAAGTCACATTTTGGCCTGAATAGAAGAGGTTTTGCCACTTTTGTTGTTTTAATGCCAACTTTTTAAAGTTCGGGCAGCTCTTTGAGAACCTGTCAGCAGGATCTTGCTAACTAAAAGTACAGACAGGGTCATGTTGGAGCTGTTATACTGATTAAAATACCTGCGGTGAAGAAAATCGTTCTAGTGGGTTTTATGCAACGAGTGTTTGAAGTTTTCTTGTTATTAGTGATGAGCGAGCACTACCATGCTCGGGTGCTCAGTACTCAACCTGCAGTCTGTACAAGAGTCGAGCCCGTGAATGTCAAAGTATAAGGCTGCTTTCACATTGCGTTATTACCTATGTTCACTGGTCCCTTTAAGGCCTCCGTCCAAACCCCCCCTGTAAAACAGGTTTGGGACGCATGCGCCGACGGGGCCATTGACTAATGAAGCAGACAGTCACCAAGTGTTCTGTCTTGCACCATTTTCAGACATATACGCTTTCTGCAGGCGGACACCCAGACGCAGTCTACTACGTCTGGGTGTCCGCCAGCAGAAAGCGTATACGCCAGAAAATGGTGCAAGACAGAACACTGACTCAGTCTCACCATTATAGTCAATGGCCCTGTCAGCGCATGCATTTGAAACCCGTTTTGACATTTCCGTTTGGACAGAAGCTCCAACGGGACCAGGAACATAGGTAATAAAGGGCTCTAATGGAAGTCAATGGGGAACTCAAGCATTTTTCCGGAAAAATGTTTGAGACCCCATTAACTTCCATTACACTCAGTCAGTTCGAGTCGCACTCATCCGTGCATGGTAGTGCTCGCTCATCACCACTTGTAATCTCTTGCAGAATTCATGCGTTCTGGATGCTTGCTGTGCCATAGACCGAGTGGGAAAAGCATCCAGAACGCACAAAAGTAGTGACATGTTGCTTTTTAGAACGCAGCATTTTGGCAGCAGCTGAAACGCTGCGTTCTAAAACGCAACGTGCGGATGGAATTTGCACAATCTTCATAGATTGTGCTGGGGACTCAGGACGCATGAGTTTACGCTGCAGTGCAAAACGCAGCGTAAAGCATGAAAAAACGCAACGTGCGCACACAGCCTAAGTCTGTGTCTATGAAGCCTAAGTCTAAGGCTGGCGTCAAATGGTATGATCTATCGTGCGATCGCACGAGCGATTGTACCCGCCCCCGTCGTTTGTGCGTCACGGGCAATTAGTTGCCCACAAAGTCGATAACCCCCGTCACACGCACTTACCTCCCGGACGACATCGCTGTGGGTGGCGAACATCCTCTTCCTGAAGGGGGAGGGACGTTCGGCGTCACAGCGACATCACACAGCGGCCGCCCAATAGAAGCGGAGGGGCGGAGATGAGCGGGACGTAACATCCCGCCCACCTCTTTCTTCCGCATTGCCGGCGGGACGCAGGTAAGCTGTGTTCATCGTTCCCGAGGTGTCACACGGAGCGATGTGTGCTGCCTCGGGAACGATGAACAACCTGAGCACAGAAGGAGGACCGACATTTTGAAAATTAACGACGTGTCAACGAGCAACGATAAGGTGAGTATTTTTGCTCATTCACAGTCGCTCGGAGGTGTCACACGCTACGATATCTCTAACGATGCCGGATGTGCGTCACGGAATCCGTGACCCCGACGACATATCGCCCGATATATCGTACAGTGTGACGCTGGCATAAGTCTATGAAGATTGTGCAAATTCCATCCGCACATTGCGTTTTAGAACGCAGCGTTTCGGCTGCTGCCAAAACACTGTTCTAAAAAGCAACATGTCACTTCTTTTGTGCGTTCTGGATGCTTTTCCCTCTCTGTCTATGGCAGAGCAAGCATCCAGAACGCATGAATTCCACAAGAATTCAGAATGGCACAATGCTTTCAAAACGCAGCTTTTCGGCTGTGTTTTGAAACACACATGCAGTGACTTAAATGCTGCGGAAAAGAACACAACGTGCGCACATACCCTAACAAGACACCAGTTGCAGCATAAGAGCCGAGGCAGAGTTGAAGACCCTGCCCACAGGCCGACCCTCATGCACAAAGCCATTACAAGAAAACTTCAAACATTCATTAACAAGAGTTTAATCAGTTTAACAGCTTAAATATGGCCCCGTCTGTCCTTTATTAGCAAAATCCCGTGACTGGTTCTTTTTAATGGACGAAGGCTTTGTCACACACAGAAATGTATTCAGCAGGGTGCAGCATAAACGGCTCTACTGTCACTTACACTTCTACATTCTTCTGTTGAAGTGCAGCAGTCTTCTTTCCTGGAGCGGCTGCTCTCATCTTCCCCTCTGCATACTGATCCCTGCAGAAAGGGTCACACGTTAGCAGGAATAGTTCATGTCTGGCTTTACATATACCAGTCTTCACAACTTTCACCATGGATAAAATATAAGCAAAACACAGGAAGAAGCACACGCTTTTTAATTGCTTTTTTTGTATCCATCTGGGTTTGGCTCAAAAAAGAAAACTATCAGTCATTCAGTTCTAATTTTCATTCATTTTGGATTCACTATTTGGTTTGGCTTAAAAAAAAATGTTTGTGTAAAATAAAATTATTATTAGACACTATTTATAACAACATGTTATCTCCTCTCCTAAGTTTAGCAAGTACTGATAGGAAATGAAGCATTCCACATAAATAATATCTAGAACAGCCATGAATAGAGCTAGTCCACAGCTCAATTCACCTGTATCAATTACATCTGAGCAGAGTTCAGTTTCCCTCAAAATGTACAAAAATTTGCATTCTTCAATATAAGGTCTCTTTGTAGTTCAATCTGGGCAAATTAAGTAAAAATGGCAGATTACACCACTCTACGCCTCTTCACCGGTCCACAGTGATGTGAATCTGGCTTGGGATTCTTAATGCAGGCTGGGATTTTATGGGCCAATTGGGAATTCTGAAGTCACTGCGCGTCATGCAGTTACGGTTCACGCATTAATGCCGCAGCACACATTGCGTTGTCTGAGGTCTAGTCAGCGCCAGGGAGGCCACACACACATTGTTACATCACAGTGTGAACCGTGACGGCAGATGTCAGCACATATAAGCAGATCAAAGAGTGTGCATGTCATTGGGAAAGCCAAAAAAAAGAGAATTTTGTTACTTACCGTAAATTCTTTTTCTTATAGTTCCGTATTGGGAGACCCAGACAATGGGTGTATAGCTTCTGCCTCCGGAGGACACACAAAGTACTACACTTAAAAGTGTAGCTCCTCCTTCTGAGCTTATACACCCCCTGGAGAACCAGATCTAGCCAGTTTAGTGCAAAAGCTGAAGGAGAATAGCCACCCACAAGTAAAAACAGAGCAAGAACCGGAACAACCGGAGACTCTGTCCACGACAACAGCCGGTGATAACACGCGGAACAAGAAATTGCCAACAGGCAACAGGGAGGGTGCTGGGTCTCCCAATACGGAACTATAAGAAAAAGAATTTACGGCAAGTAAACAAAATTCTATTTTTCTTTATCGTTCCTATGGGAGACCCAGACAATGGGACGTCTCAAAGCAGTCCATGGGTGGGAATAAACAGAAAAACTAAGAAGTAGGCAGAGCCTAACTTCACAAATGGGCGACAGCCGCCTGAAGGATGAGTCTGCCCAAGCTCGCATCTGCCGAAGCATGAGCATGCACTTGGTAGTGCTTTGAAAAGGTATGCAGGCTAGTCCAAGTGGCAGCCTGACAGACTTGCTGAGCCGTAGCCTGGTGC
Source organism: Anomaloglossus baeobatrachus (assembly GCF_048569485.1). Taxonomy (NCBI): domain Eukaryota; kingdom Metazoa; phylum Chordata; class Amphibia; order Anura; family Aromobatidae; genus Anomaloglossus; species Anomaloglossus baeobatrachus. Next base: position 573,644,516 of record NC_134356.1, read on the forward strand.
CTGAAAGCCCAAGAGGCACCGACAGCTCTGGTCGAGTGTGCCTTAATCCCCGGCGGGGGAGGCACCTGAGAACACTGGTAGGCATCCGAGATGGTCGACCTAATCCAACGGGCTAAGGTCGGCTTAGAAGCAGAGAGGCCCTTACGCCGACCTGTGGTTAGCACAAAAAGAGAGGTGCACCGCCTAATAGCAGCGGTGCAAGACACATAGATCCGGAGAGCACGCACCAGATCCAGAGTATGCAACGCTTTTTCAAAGCGATGAACAGGAGCCGGAGAAAAGGAAGGTAGGGTAGTGTCCTGGTTAAGGTGGAAAGGAGAGACCACCTTAGGAAGAAAATCCGGAGTCGGACGGAGAACCACCTTGTCTTGATGAAAAACCAAAAAAGGTGACTCCGAAGAGAGCGCAGCCAAATCACAGACTCTCCTGAGGGAAGTTATGGCCACTAGAAAGACCACTTTCTGTGAAAGACGAAACAAAGAAACCTCCCTAAGAGGCTCAAAGGGGGGTTTCTGCAAAACCGTGAGAACCAAATTGAGGTCCCAGGGATCCAAGGGCCGCCGGTAAGGCGGAATGATGTGAGACGTGCCCTGCAAAAAGGTGCGGACCTGAGCCAGCCGGGCGATACGCCGCTGGAACAGTACTGACATAGCCGAGACTTGTCCCTTGAGAGAGTTGAGGGACAGTCCCAGCTGCAGACCGGACTGTAGAAAGGACAGAAGGGTCGGCAAGGAAAAAGGCCAAGGAGGATGGCCGGAAGAGCGACACCAGGACAGGAAAATTTTCCAAGTCCTGTGATAGATCTTGGCAGAGGAAGACTTACGGGCCCGAGTCATAGTGGAGATGACCTCAGGAGGGATACCAGAAGCCGTCAAGATCCAGGACTCAAGAGCCACGCCGTCAATCTGAGAGCCGCAGAATTCTGGCGGAAAAACGGACCTTGTGAGAGAATGTCTGGACGGTCCGGAAGATGCCACGGCACCTCTACGGACAGATGGAGCAGGTCTGGGTACCAAGCTCGCCTGGGCCAGTCCGGAGCAATGAGGATGACTCGACGGCCCTCCATTCTGATCTTGCGCAGAACTCTGGGCAAGAGAGCTAGAGGGGGAAACACGTAGGACAGACTAAACTGGGACCAGTCTTGAGCCAGAGCGTCCGCGGCGAATGCCTGAGGATCGTGGGAGCGAGCCACGTAAACCGGAACCTTGTTGTTGTGACGGGATGCCATTAGGTCCACGTCCGGAGTGCCCCACTTGCGGCAGATTGACTGAAACACTGCCGGATGCAGGGACCACTCGCCACTGTCCACGGTTTGACGGCTGAGATAATCTGCCTCCCAGTTTTCCACGCCTGGGATGTGGACTGTGGATATGGTGGACTTGGAGTCCTCCGCCCATTGAAGGATGCGTTGTACCTCCAACATTGCCAGGCGGCTGCGCGTCCCGCCTTGGTGATTGATGTAGGCAACCGCTGTCGCGTTGTCTGACTGGACTCTGATGTGCTTGCCTGCTAATAAGTGGTGAAAAGCTAGGAGAGCAAGAAGCACGGCTCTGGTTTCCAGCACATTGATCGAGAGGGCTGACTCGGACGGAGTCCAAGTGCCCTGCGCTCGGTGGTGGAGACATACCGCTCCCCAGCCGGATAGACTGGCATCCGTGGTGAGGATCACCCAGGACGGGACCAGGAAGGAGCGCCCCTGAGACAGAGAGAGGGGCCGAAGCCACCACTGAAGAGAGCTCCTGGTCTGACGACAGAGCCACTAACCTGTGCAAGGAGGAAGGCCGCTTGTCCCAACAGCGGCGAATGTCCAGCTGCAGTGGACGCAGATGGAACTGGGCAAAGGGAACAGCCTCCATTGACGCCACCATCTGACCCAGCACCTGCATCAGGTGCCTGATGGAATAACGGCGGGGCCTCAGCAGAGAGCGCACCGCCAGTTGGAGGGACTGCTGTTTGATTAAGGGCAACTTCACAAGAGCCGGCAGAGTCTCGAACTGCATCCCTAGGTACGTGAGCCTCTGGGTCGGAGTCAGAGTGGATTTGGGCAGATTGACAAGCCACCCGAATTGGGCTAGAGTGTCGAGAGTGAGCGAGACACTCCGCTGACAGTCTGCGCTGGATGAAGCCTTGACTAGAAGGTCGTCCAGGTAAGGAATCACTGCCAACCCCTGGAGGTGCAGAACCGCAACCAATGCTGTGCCATGACCTTGGTGAATACCCAAGGGGCCGTGGCTAACCCGAAGGGGAGAGCCACGAATTGGAAATGTTCCTCTCCGATTGCAAAACATAGCCAACGCTGGTGTGAAGCTGCAATTGGCACATGCAGATAGGCATCTCTGATGTTGATGGATGCCAGGAAATCCCCTTGGGTCATTGAGGCAATGACTGATCGCAGAGACTCCATGCGAAAATGCCGCACCTGAACATGCTTGTTGAGAAGCTTGAGATCCAGGATGGGCTGGAAGGAACCGTCCTTTTTGGGGACTAGGAAGAGATTTGAGTAGAAACCTCTGAACCGTTCCCGGGCGGGAACCGGTACAATTACTCCGTTGGCCTGCAAGGATGCCACGGCCTGAGAGAAGGCGGCGGCCTTGGAGCAGGGGGGAGTTGACAGAAAAAATCTGTTTGGCGGGCTGGAAGAGAATTCTATCCTGTAGCCGTGGGAGATGATATCCCGCACCCACTGATCGGAGACGTGTTGAAACCACGCGTCGCCAAAGTGGGAGAGCCTGCCACCGACTAAGGACGTGGCTGGCGCGGACAGATAGTCACGAGGAGGCTGCCTTAGTGGCAGCAGATCCTGTGGTCTTCTGTGGACGCGCTTTTGTGCGCCAGTTGGATTTTTGGTCCTTGGCTGAGTTAGTGGACGAGGCCGAAGGCTTGGAGGAACGAAAGGAACGAAACCTCGACTGATTCCTACCCTGGACAGGTTTCCTGGTTTTGGTTTGAGGCATGGAAGTACTCTTCCCGCCAGTAGCTTCCTTAATAATTTCATCCAGCTGTTCACCGAACAGCCGGGACCCAGCAAAAGGGAGTCCAGCAAGGTACTTCTTTGAAGAAGCATCTGCCTTCCACTCTCGAAGCCACAAGATTCTGCGGATAGCGAGGGAATTAGCCGAAGCCACCGCAGTGCGGTGAGAAGCCTCCAGCATGGCAGACATGGCATAGGATGAAAAAGCTGAAGCTTGGGAAGTTAAGGTAACCATTTCGGCCACAGATTCCCTGGCGAGGAAATGCATCTCCTCTAGAGAAGCAGAGATGGCTTTGAGAGCCCACACTGCTGCAGAAGTCGGGGAGAACGAGGCCCCTGCCGCCTCATATACAGATTTGGCCAGAAGGTCAACCTGGCGGTCAGTGGAATCCTTAAGAGAGGTGCCATCAGCCACTGATACAACGATCCGGGCTGAGAGTCTAGTCACCGGGGGGTCTACCTTTGGTGAATGAGCCCACTCCTTGACCACCTCAGGTGGAAAGGGAAAACGGTCATCAGAACCACGCTTTGGGAAGAGTTTGTCAGGACAGGCCCTGGGCTTGGTCACAGCGGCCTGAAAACTGGAGTGGTTAAAGAACACACTTTGTCCTCTTAGGCGAGGTAAACTGGTGCTTTTCTGCCAGAGAGGGTTGTTCCTCTGATACTGGCGGATTGAGATCCAGTACAGAATTAATGGACGCAATCAAATCACTAACATCTGAGTCACTTTCGGACAGATCAATGGGGCACATTGAGTTAGCCTCCGAGCCCCCTGTAAAGGCATCCTCCTCGTCCTGCGAGTCAGCTTCTGAAACAGAGCCGCGGGACGAGGAAGGAGAGGGAGCCCTGCGTCTCCTCTTAGAAGGACGGGGTCTGGGACCAGATGATGAATCCTCTGTGAGCTCCGGTCCTGAGAGAGCCCTAGCAGCAGAGGCACCCTGTGAAGGGGGCTGATGCATGTTCAGCAAAGTCCTGGACAGATGTCCCATGGAGTCGGCAAAAGACTGGGAGATGGACCTAGATAAGGCTTCTACCCAAGCCGGGGGTTCAGCCACAGGAGCCGGAGCAGCCTGAGAGACCCCTGGGGGTGCGATTCCAGGCTGAGGCATCGTCAGGTTAGGGCAGGCATCACAATGTGGATAGATGCTCGGTTCAGGCAGTAGGAGCTTACATGCAGTGCATACTGAATACAGCTTTGGAGCCTTGCTCCTCGTGTGAGACATGCTGCTGGAGTGGGGGCTCTGCCAGAATGACCCCCAGAGTATATACAGAGGTCCACAACCAGAGGTTGTGGCTTACCAGACCGCTGGAGCGGTGTTGTGTGCCCTCCAGATCCCGAAGCACGAACCCCCAAGCACCTCAGCAGGGATGCTGCAGACCAGTGCTGATCGCAGGGAAAACGCTGAGAAAATGGCCGCCGGAGCGAAGAGAGGGGGCGGGACTTACTCTGGGAGCGGGATCTGGAGGGCCATAGAGACTTACAGGGGAGGAGACATGTACTCAGTGAGGAGTGTCCCTCCCCTGTGCAGAACGGCCGCTGGGCGGAGCCGCGCTGTCCCTCTGCATGAATGACATGCGAGGGCAGTGAAACCGAAACTAGGCCTACGGCGAAGCCGGGGCCTAAATTTGAGCGGTGCGGCCGGCGCGCAGGTACCCTCGGCGCGGTTCTCAGGCGACAGCCAGAGAACCCGCCGGAAATGTCATAAAACTCACTCAGCACACTCTCCCACCACAATAAAAAACAGGGACCCCCAATATGTAAACGTCTCAGGTACTTAGCTTGCTGAGACGCAGGGTTCCAAGTCCCTGGGGATGAGTGCTCCGGTCCAGCAGGGTCCTGAAGGGCTGCGGATGGAGACCGGTCTCCTGCAAAGCATGGAGAACCGTGCTGGCTCCCACTTCAAGCCAGAGCCCAGGAGGGATGGTGAAGGAGCGCGGCATGTAAGGCTCCAGCCTTGGAATCAACCTTAACAGCACCGCCGACACAGTGGGGTGAGAAGGGACATGCCGGGGGTCCAGACTTGGACCCGCTTTTCTTCAAACTCTTTTAAAAAATCAGATGAGAATGCATGTGTGGATGTATGCCTCCTGAACACAAAGCGATAAACTAGCTGGCTAGATCTGGTTCTCCAGGGGGTGTATAAGCTCAGAGGGAGGAGCTACACTTTTGAGTGTAGTATTTTGTGTGTCCTCCGGAGGCAGAAGCTATACACCCATTGTCTGGGTCTCCCATAGGAACGATAAAGAAAAAGTCACTAGACAGTTGGCTGTGGACAGGGGAGCGGTAGAGTAAGGGTCCCGTCACACGTAGCGATGCACAAACAATCCCACCAGCGATACGACCTGGCAGGGATCGTTGGTGCGTTACTACATGGTCGATGGTGAGCTGTCAATCAAGCAGATCTCACCAGCGACCAGCAACTCGTGTAACGATGCTGCGCTTGGTAACTAGGGTAAATATCTGGTATCTAAGCAAAGCGCTTTGCTTGGTTACCCGATATTTACCCTGGTTATCAGCGTACACCACTTACAGGCGGCCAGCGCTGGCTCCCTGTATATGTAGCTAGGGTACACATCGGGTTACTAAGCAAAGTGCTTTATTTAGTTACCCGATATTTACCCTAGTTACCAAGTGCAGCATCGTTACACGAATTGCTGGTCAGATCTGCTTGATTGACAGCTCACCATCGACCATGTAGTAATGCACCAACGATCCCTGCCAGGTCGTATCGCTGCTTACGCTGCTCACACGAGTTGGTGCTCGTTGGTCTCCCGCAGTCAAACACACCGATGCATGCTGCAAAGCAGGAGACCAACGAGCAAAAAAAGGTCCTGATCATTTTGTAACGATCAGCGACCTCGCAGCAGGGGCCCGCTCGCTGCTGCTTGTCACACACAGTGACATCGCTGGCAAGGTCGCTGATAAGTCACAAAACCTGTGACGTCTCAGCGATCTCGCTAGCGAAATCGCTGTGTGACGGGGGCTTTAGGCCGGTGTCCCACTTGCGACAGCCTCGCATGTATCTCGCAGTGCATCACCTGGCACGGATTTGCACTCTCCTCACAGGAGCGGGTCGGTTTCATGCATCTCTATGCAGCTGAGACGCTCCTGTGAGAAGAGAGTCCGTGCCGGGTGATGCACCGCAAGAGACATGCGAGGCAATCGCAAGTGTGACACCAATCTTAATTTCTTTATACCCTACATTGATAATGCTCTCAGGTCTAAAGTGCTAAGTGAGGTGAAATAGCAAGAATCTCCTACAATGCCATCATTTTATTTCCTTGTGTTTATTTTGCATTGAAAATGATATGGCAAAAATGATTTTCCAGGACAGTATGAACTTCTGTATTTAATGGTGTTTTAATATTTATATATTATGGCCTTCTAATTTGAGACCCGCAACTTTATTTTTCTGTCAATGGAGCAGGCAAGGGCTTTTTTTTTCTTTTCAAACCAATGTCTTCATCAGTTTTAATTGCATATATTGAGGTACAGTGAAAAAATAAAAATAGATATAAAAGTAGAACCTTGGATTAAGAGTAACTCTGTTTGAGAGTGTTTTGCAAGAAAAGCAAAGCTTCTAAAAATTTGTAACTTGGTTTAAGAGCAATGCTTTGCAACAAGAGCAAATACTCACCGTGCACACTTCCGGTTCTGTCCATTCACCGCGCTCTGACCCGCTCTGGAGGTAACTTTCTGTACATATATACTGTATACCATTATACTGCACATACTATACAGCATGTCTATCAATTTGCATTTGTGGATACAGTATTGTACTTTCTGCTCTCCAGTGCAGCACATTGCTTAGACTGTTCCTCCCGCACACCAACAATTTTTTTGTAAGTTAATGTACAGTTTAATTTGTTTTATATGTTTGTTACTGTACAGTATTTTGTATTAGTGTACTGTAATAATGTTATATGAATACAGGACATTATTTTGTATTACCGTAATAAGTTTGTATAAATACAGTAAATAATTTTGGGCTGTGGAACGAATTGTCTGTGTTTTGTTTCTTATGGGAATATCCGCTTTGATATAAGAGTAACTTGGTTTAAGAGCGCACTCCTGGAACCAATTATGCTCATAATCCAAGGTTCCACTGTATCTGTAATGGATCCAAATGTACAAACTATTGGTGTCAAAGAAGCCCTCACACAAAGCATTTTTATTGTAAATCACTGTAGATGTATCTACCACCACCGTTCTGCTCCTCTTCTCAGTGAGATCACCGCTCTTCAGACTCTGCGGATCACACGGCGATTTGTGTTACATTGTAAAAGCCACTTAAGGGTAAGTCTATGGAACATCAGAACAAGGCTTCATAGACTAACGTTGTAAGAGACTTCAGGCTCATGCATAGCACATAGCAATGTCACTGAAGAGGAGCATAACCGTGCTGGATCCTGAACAAGGCAGTAGGTGAGGATATGAACACTCAGTACAGTATATACACTTATTAAAATAAATAAATCTTTGTGGGATGGCTTCTTTAAAAGGAATCTGTCACCAGGTTTTTGCTCCCCCATCTGAGAGCAGCATAATGTAGAGACAGAGACCCTGATTCCAGCGATACGTCACTTACTGAGCTGTTTGCTGTCATTTTGATAAAATCCATGTTTTTTTGCTGCAGATATAGCAGTTATATAGAGCTCAAGAATATGCTGGACTACCAGGCAGCACGCCAAATAGTCCTCTAATGATAATCTACTGCTGATTAAACAGTGATTTTATAAAAGCTACACTACACAGCCCAGTAAGTGAATCATCGCTGGAATCAGGATCTCTTGTCTCTATGTTATGCTGCTCGCAGATTAAGTGGAAAAACCTGGTGACCGATTCCCTTTAAGCCAAAGCTGTTATCTGGAAACAAACGAGTGTCCGCCAACTGCTTTGTCTATGTATGTACAAAATAAAAAAAATAAAAAAAAAACACCAATAATTGTGAATACAATTCCAATGCCAGACATCTCTTGTACTTCTGGTGGTAATCTGCCGAGTATGTACCTGACTAGAGGGCAGAACTGTATTATCTTCACACTGTGGTGATGGAATATATAGTGCATTATACCTTTCATTGACAAAATATCAGTTTTTGTGTTGAGATTAAAAAAAAAATGCCAAACTCGCCAAAAAGAGGGTAATCAGGAACTCCCTGCTGTGCTAATATACTAGGCCATAAGATTTTGCTCTGACACCTCAAAATGTAAGTTGCCCAGTGCTCCATGTATTATAGGTGCTCAACACTACAGGAAGCTAGAAGCCTGCTGATGCCACTAAGCTGTCCAGAAGCTGCCAAAATAATGCCCCTTTCTCACGTCACTTCCCAGTATGCAGCCATCAGCTGATATTGGGGGAGGGGAGCAGGACGTTAGTTGGTTTAAAGGGATTGTGCGGTCTAAATCCACAAGACTGTATTCTTTGCATGTGACTACAGGCTTATGAAGCCGTACATTGCACACACTGTGCGCTATGAGGATTCACCGGTGTTTGATCCGGGAATGGCGGTCACGTGTCCACGATATGCAGACTGCAGCTTTATGGGCGGAGCCTCACTCAATTCACTTGCATTTGGTGGGGCCGCGCCCATCTAGTCGTTACGTGGCTGGGATCATGCCTATCACGTACTCGCTGTCACGTGACATCCGTTCCCGACTGACAATGAAGAATGCCCACAGTGCAGAGATATCCATGAGTCTGGCGTCACATGGATTTAGACCAGAAAACCCCTTTAAGCTGTGAATCAATAAACCTATCACCCATTATTTGTCATTGAGGATAAAGTTTGACAGTATGTGAAGAAACTAAAAATCACAAATGTATGCAATTTAGCATCAAAAACAGTCAGGTTTATGCTTTTTAGGCTATGTTCCCACGATGAGCTTTTGGTGAGTTATTGATGTTGCAGAGTTTTGCAGCATTTTTGCACAGATTATGGTGATTGGGTTACATGCTTGTCAGGTTTGAAATACAAATGCTTTTTTTTGATACTTCCTAGTATCTGTCAAAACGTTATTGATCGTCATGTGCAAATTACAAGAGTTTGTGCAACAGAAATGCACTAAAAAGGCATATGCATGTTACACTTGTGGATTTATTGCAACTCTATGGGGAAAATACACATATAAAACTCTGTTTACTCGCCAAAGAAATTGACATGTTGTGGAATTGAAACAAGCACCGCAGTTTATGCTGAGTAAAAGAAAAAAGCACAGGTATAAGATTTCTATGGATCCCATCCAGTTTGCTAGAACTGTTAGACATGGAGTTTTTGACTCAGTAAAGAAACGCAGCTCATCGTGGGCGCAGAGCCTTAACTCCTTACATAAATATTGCCTTAATTGTGGCAAAGCCGTCACATGCTATAAAATACATGAGGCGGTAAGGCCGGGTACACATATCCGGCTTTTCGCCGGTTTGACGGATGTACGACAGTACAGTGTATACAGTACATTGGCAGCGCAACAAGCGCCGGTCACATGCTGTCATGTGACCGGAGCATGTGACCCGGAAGTTGCGGAGCTGCCACTGTACTGTATCATACTGTACTGGCGTGCGCCGCATCCGTCAAACCGGCGAAAAGCCGGATATGTGTACCCGGCCTAACTAGCACAAGTGTACAGGGTCGGACTCCACTTACTGATTGGCTTTCTGAAGTTCTTTTTGTTTTTGCAGATTAGTGTCCACGTATTTGAGTACTCTACTCTCTGGTACCCACTCATCCCAGCTGCAAAAAAAGAAAAAAGGAGAACCATCACCATCGCCTCTTTTCGCTTCCTGCTCAGCAATTTAACATTCATGTATATCCACAATCATTGTATTTTCACCATTACCCAAGCAGAATGACAGAAAACAACTAAACTGTGCCGTGTGGCAATTACACTAACGCAAAAGTCATGTCCAGACTGAAAGTCTGCCCAAAGCAGAGGTTATGGCACATACACAAGGGATAACCGGAGCTTGTGGACCTGCTCAGGCCATTAGCGCTCATTCAATAAGTGGTTTACACAGGCTGACGAAAACCGATGGGAACAGACACCGATAATATGATTGTTCTGTACCCGCACGCTCTCAGCAGTGGTCACCTGTTTATGCAGGCAATATGCTGCCAATAATGATGGTTTACGTTGGCACAATCTGATCACCTGAGCCATGTACTTGTTCGCTGGATGATCGCCAGCATGCTTACAATAGCTGATAACTGGGAATGAGCATTTGCTGGTTATTGGCTGGGCTTTATGCAAAACTAGGCACATACTACCTCCTAGATATAGAAGTTCATGGCTGAGCAGAGTTTAGATTTAGATTGGCCACATATGTCAACATGGAAAACAAAATCAAAAATGGAAAAAAAAAAAAATATAAAAAATTCCACACTATCCTCTGTAAGAGCTTCTTACACAGTTTCTTCTTATGGCAATTATTTAAAGTCATGACATATTATATACAGCTGTAGTGGATTTGTCACTTTTACAGTAATAATTTTATATACACGTAACACCAGGTATACATCAACTTCCAAACTAAAGACCTGTCTGAGGATTTAGAGGGTTTTTGGGGATTTTACAAATTCCGTCCTAGAATAGGGAATGTTGCATCAGATTAATAGGACCTGATAAGGCATCAAATGTACAATATAAATTATACATAGACACACACTTACATACATGCAAATTTCAGCTGTAGCTTATCGGGGTGGGGGGTGTGGAGCAAGGCATTAGCTGCTGGTGTCCCGGTTATACTCACCACGGTCTGGAGTCAATTCGTGTGCCGATTGAGCTCTCCGTTACTCATTGAGCAGAGAGCTCAATCTGTGCACACGCCTACTCCGGGCACCAATTCTTTGAAGCCCGCACCAACAACATTTTCTGGATGTCTCCTGCCTCACAGTACCTGCAACGAGCATAGCCAGGACCCTCGCCGCACTTCCCACAGCATTGCCCTACTCCACCACTGCCCCTGCCTCCTGTGACCCCACTCCACCACCCTCGTCTTAGTTGTCCTTGCTGTGTGTTTCGGGTCATTGTCATGCTGTAAGACCCGGCCACGACATATCTTCAATGCTCTTACTGAGGAAGGAGGCTATTGGCCAAAATCTCGTGACACATGACCATCCATCCACCCTCAATATGGTGCAGTCTTGTCCCTTTTACAGAAAAGCGCCCTCAATGTATGAGGTTTCCAACCCGATGCTTCACGGTTGGGACTGTGTTCTTGTGGTTTTACTACTTCCTCCAAACACAGCGAGTGGAATTGATATTAAAAAGTAAAAATTTTGACCTCATCTGACCACATGACTTTCTCCCATGCCTCCATCAAGATGGTCCTTGGCACATTTCATATGGGCCTGAACATGCGCTGGCAAGAGTGAGGGACCTAAGCGTGCACTGCAGGATTTTAATCCACGACTGTGTAGTGTTTTACTAACTACCGTATTTTTCGGACTATAAGACACACTTTTTCCCCCCAAATGTTGGGGGAAAGTGGGGGGTGCGTCTTAGTCTGAATGTAGGGCTGCGGGGAATGAGGGTGCTGCGGTGGAGCGGGTCATCGGCAGCACGAGCAGGCTGCCATGACCACATGGACCTGCTCATTTAATATGCACGCCCATCATCCCGCCCATCATCTCTCAGCGCTAAAGCCGGCACTGACAGGTGGGCGGGGTGATGGGCGGGGAATGTGCACATATTAAAAAGCCGGCCCGCATGATCACCCCTGGCAACTACAGCCTGGAGTGATAATGTGCAGCTGTATTCACTGCCCCCCGCATCATCATTAGCGCGGGGTGCAGTGAATCAGTACACTCACCGGCTACGATCCTTGCAGCACCGCGATGTCCTCCTGTCTGTGCCGGCAGCGGCTGTCTGGAGACTAGCGGTGCACACAGCGATGACGTCAACGCTGTGCGCACGTGTTCACACACAGTCACGCCGGCACAGACAGGAGGACATGGCGATGCTGCAGGGATTGTGGCCGGCTCCACTCAGCGGTGCTGCTGCCGGGACAGACAGGAGGACGAGCGATGCTGCAGGGAGTGAGGTAAGGTGAGTATAAACGTTTATTTTTTTTTATGTGCCACAGGATACGGACCGTAAACCAGGCTGGGGGTATATAGCAGGATAGGGGTATATTATGAGCAGGATGGGGGTATATTATGAGCAGGAGGGGGGTATATTATGAGCAGGAGGGGGGTATATTATGAGCAGGAGGGGGGTATATTATGAGCAGGAGGGGGGTATATTATGAGCAGGATGGGGGTATGAGCAGGATGGGGGTATATTATGAGCAGGATGGGGGTATATTATGAGCAGGATGGGGGTATATTATGAGCAGGATGGGGGTATATTATGAGCAGGATGGGGGTATATTATGAGCAGGATGGGGGTATATTATGAGCAGGATGGGGGTATATGAGCAGGGTGCGGCCATATGCCAGGACGACGGTATATAGCAGGATGGGGGCTATACCAGGATGAGGGACATATACTGTATATACAAGGAAGGAGGATCATTACCAGGCTGGGGTACCTTCGTAGAGAATTTGGGGACATTACCCCCATAACAGTGTCAGCAGCAGATCCTCGCCCCATGACCACATTTTTTGCTTTAAATTTTAATTTTCCTATTTTCCTCCTCTAAAATCAGGGTGCGTCTTATGGTCCGGTGCGTCTTATAGTCCGAAAAATACGGTAATCTTTCAGAGTTTGGTCCTAGCTCTCTTAAAGGGAATCTATCACCAGGTTTTTGGTGTTTCACTTACTGGGCTGCTTAGTGAAGATTTAATAAAAATCACTGTTTAATCAGCAGTAGATCATCATTAGTCGACTACATGGCATGCTGCTAGGTAGTTCAGCATATTCACGAGCTCTGTATAACTGCTAGATCTGCAGAGAAAACATTGATTTTATCAAAATGACAGCAAACAGTTCAGTAAGTAATATCACTGGAATCAGGGGCTCTGTCTCTACATTATGCAGCTCTCAGATGGGTTAGCAAAAACCTGGTGACAGATTCCCTTTACGGTCATTGACCAGGTCCTCCCGTGTAATTTTGGGCAGATTCCTGACCTCTCTCAGAATCATCCTTACCACACGAGGCGAAATCTTGCATGGAGCCCTAGACCATGCAAGATTGACAGTCATCTTATGTTTCTTCCATTCTCTAAGAATTGCACCAACAGTTGTGGCCTTCTCACCAAGCAGCTTGCCTTTTGTCCTGTAGCCCAGGGTTCCCCAACTCCAGTCCTCAAGGCCCACCAACAGTGCATGTTTCCAGGATTTCCTTAGGCTACTTTCACACATCCGGCTTGAGCTCTGCGGCTCAATCCGGCTGTGAAGCCTATGCAACGGATGCGGTGAAAACACCGTATCCTTTGCATAAGTTTTTTACATGCGGCCTGTCTGGTTTTTACCGCTTGCGGCATGCTACTGAGCATGCGCAGTGGCAAAAACCGCATGCGGCGGCCGGATGCGGTTTTTGCCGCATCCGGCATCCATAGGGATGCATTGGGAAAAGCGCCGCATCGGCCGGATGCGGCGCGATGCGGTTTTTTTTGCCGGAGCAAAAAACGTGCCAGGGAACGTTCCATCCGGCCGCCGCATCGGCTAAATCTGCCGCATGCGGCAAAAACCGGACCGAACGCGAGCCCATGCGGCACAATGCGGCACTAATTAAAGTCTATGCAGGAAAAACGCAACCGGCAGCAAAAAAAAACGGTTGCGGTTTTCCTGCAAAGTGCCGGATTGTGCCGCATTGCAAAAGCCGGATGTGTGAAAGCAGCCTTAGCATTGCACTGCTGTTGGAACCAGCACCTGGGCAGGTAATTACATTAACACCTGTGCAATACTAAGGAAATCCCAAAAGCCTGCACTGTTGGTGGGCCTTGAGGACTGGAGTTGGGGACCTCTGCTGTAGCCCATCCAAGCCTTATGCAGATCTAGAATTTAGTCCCTGGTGTCCTTAGAGAGTTTTTTTGATCTCAGCAATGGTGGAAAGGTTGGAGTGTGATTGATTGTGTGGACAGGTGTCTTTTATACAAGTAATAAGTTCAAACAGGTGCAATTAATACAAGTAATGAGTTTAGAGTAGGAAAGCTTCTTAAAGAAAAAAACAATAGGTCTATGATCCAGAATTCTTGCTGGTTGACAGGTGTTTAAATACTTAATTTGAATTAAATATTTTAAAATCATACAATGTGATTTTCTGGAAATTTTTTGTGATTTTGTCTGTCACAGTAGAAGCGTACCTACAATAAAAATTACAGACCATGCCATTATTTGTGGGTGGGAAAACGTGCAAAAAAAATAAAGTAATGTATCAAATACCGTATTTTTAAGATTATTAAACGCACTTTTTTCCCAAAAAATTGGGCAGAAAACATGGTGCTTCTTATAAGCCAAATGTAGCTTACCAGGGCTTGGTGCAGCAGGGTCATACGAAGCCGGCAGCAGCATGAGGCACGCGCCATTAATCTCCTGACAACGGACTTCAGAAAAATGGTGCCGAAGATCTAAGTCCTGCGAGAGCTCAATCTGCGCATGCGCCTCCTGCGTAATTTATCTGAAGTCTGTCACGAGGAGATTAACGGTGCATGCCTTGCACTGCCAGTACAACTACTCCTCCCAGTAGAGGGCCCACAGCATCGCGCCACTCCCGGCTTCCTATGACCCTGCTTCACCAACCCCCAGTAAGACAGACCCCACATTTTTTTTTTACTTTTAAACTTTTTGCCCTCTTGTAACTTTGGGAGGGAAAAAAAAAAAAAAAAAAAGTACTTATTTTACCCAAAGTATATATGAGAGTGTGTATGTATGTATATATGAGAGTATGTATGTATGTATGTATGTATGTATGTATGTATGTATGTATGTATGTATGTATGTATGTATGTATGTATGTATGTATGTATATATACAAGGGGCGATCCAAAAGTAATGATAATCGGTTATTTCTATTGCACACAGAAATTAAAATAAAATGTTTTCTTCTCTCTTAGGTACCCACTAATCCAGGAAAAAAAAATAAAAAAAAAATCACTTAAATAGGCCACGATTCCCGGGAGCTACATTCATTTGTATATGAACTGCCGAGGAGTGAACATCAAAATGGAAAAAAAATGGAGCTCAGAGCGGTCATCAAATACCTCTGCTTGAAAAAAATAACTACCAAAGACATACACCGCGACTTGGTGGAAACATTGGGGGACTCTTCTCCTCCATATTCCACAGTTGCACGCTGGGCCAAGGAATTTAAGCTGGGAAGAACATCGACAGAAGATGAACATCGTGAAGGACGCCCTAACACGTCCCTCAATGAAGAAAACGAGAAAAAAGTTGAAGTTGTATTGGCAGATCGAAGAGTGACTATCAGGCATGTAGCTGAGGTCACAGGGATCTCATATGGCAGTATTCAAAGAATCCTTGCAAAAGAATTGCATATGAGATAGGTCTCCGCGCGTTGGGTGCCAAAAATGTTAACCGACGAGCAAAAGAAGAAACGAATTGACATTTCAATAGAAAATCTCGAAAAGTTCCAAGCAGACAAGGAGAATTTTTTGTCACGTTTTTTGACCATGGAGGAGACCTGGATCCACCACTTTGATCCCGAAACTAAACAACAATCGATGACATGGAAACGAGCCGACGAACCGACGCCGAAGAAATTCAAAGTGTCAAGCTCAGCAGGGAAGGTTATTGCGTCCGTTTTTTGGGACGCTGAAGGAATTATTATGGTGGACTATTTGGAGAAGGGAGCCACTATTACGGGCTCCTACTACGCAGAACAAGTAAGAAGATTGCGGGAGGCTATCAAGGAGAAAAGGCGCGGCAAACTGCGGGCTGGAGTGCTGTTTCATCAAGATAACGCGCCGCTCACAAAGCTGCAGTTGCCATGGCAACCATTCAAGAAGCATGCTTTGAACTGGTGGAACACCCCCCCCCCTTATTCGCCAGATCCATCCCCCAGTGACTTCTTAGGCTAGGTTCACACACTGTGTTTGACGCTGCGTTTTTGTGCTTTTTTTTGTGGCAAAAAACGCACATAAACGCACCCGCGGCAAAAAACGCGCGCGTTTTTGCCGCGCTTTGGTGCGTTTCTGCTACGTTTTTGCTCACTGCGTCTTTAGGCGATTTTTATCAGTGAACCAAAAAAAAAGGTCTGATGTCATTTCCTTCATCAATATGTTCTTCATTCTCCAATAGTGTATGCAGGTGAGCAGACAGCAGCTGCAGAACTACAAGGCTCAGCATCCTCCATCCAATAGTGTATGCAGGAGAGCAGACAGCAGCTGTCGAACTACAAGGCTCAGCATCCTCCATCCAATAGTGTATGCAGGAGCGCAGACAGTAGCTGTCTAACTACAAGGCTCAGCATCCTCCTTCCAGGACTGTATGCAGGATTTCTGGAAGTGGCGGTATCGGGAGGATTCACGCTTCTGTGTTTACTGACAGAAGGAATCCTCTTCCTGTAGATGTCACTTTTCTACCAACTTCCTGCGTTTATAGCTGTGTTTTTGGTCTTAGAAACGCACCAAAACGCACCTATTTGCGTTTCTCATTGCGTCTTTCAACATCCCATTGCACTCAATGGATGAAGAGCGCAGTGAAAAACGCAGGAATAATTGACATGCTGCGTTTTTGTGGCACCACAAAAACGCAGCTGAAAAAAAACGCTGTGTGCAGACAGCAAAAATGAAAATTCAGACTTTGCTGGGGAAGCAAAGTCATGCAGTTTTCTGAGCAAAAACGCACCCGAAAACTGCGCAAAAATGCCGCGAAAAATGCACTGTGTGAACTTACCTTAACTCTTTCCTCGCCTCAAGGAACACCTCCGACGTGATAACCGCTGTTGGGGATTTTTTTGAGGGCCAAAATCAAGAATTTTTTTTAAGGGAATTTAAGTTTAGAAAAGAGATGGACTAAATGTATAGACTTGTTAGGAGACTGTAGAAATTTTTTTTTTTTTTTTTTTTTTTTAATATATTCATTGTGTTTATTATTGATTATCATTACTTTTGGATCGCCCCGTGTGTGTGTGTGCGTGTGCATGTGTGTATATATATATATCTATATATATATATATCTATCTCTATATCTATCTATCTATCTATCTCTATATCTATCTATCTATCTATCTCTATATCTATCTATCTATCTATCTCTATATCTATCTATCTATCTATCTCTATATCTATCTATCTATCTATCTATCTATCTATCTATCTATCTATATATAGATATTACACCCACACACACATGATATATATATTAGCATCCTCCAGATGTCCATGATTTCTCATGAAAAATTAAAAAAAAAAAAAAAAAAGACTGTTTGGTCATGGGTGTCTTAGATTGATTAGAGTTTCATCAGTGTTTGATTTAGGTTTCAGATTTTACTATCAATGATTTTTTTACACAAAAAAACAAAAACTATTTAGGACATGTGAACAGCTCCATTGTGGGTATGTGTTCTAAAATTATAGTTATCAGGTATTAAACAAAATGCATACGTCCCCAACTAAAACATAACATTTAAAGATCATTTTAAAATGGTCTGTAACCACAATGCAATACAATGTATCAAAACGGTGCACAGAGGGGAGGAGGAAAAAAATCCCTACAATGTCCACTCCCTCCTGTGCCCTACCTAGCTGTGGAGGTTACTCTGGTACTGCATTACTGCTATATGAAAAAATGAGATTGATAGTTTATGTATTGGCCAATGGATGTAAGCCCGAACCACCAACAGCAAGGTAATCTCTATAATCCGGGAACCTAACTTAAATGCCACTATTTAGGTTAAAACATCAGTGTCTGGGCAGCTAGACTAAAAAAATCTAACTTGAAATGCCACTTTGGACTAACCATGTTTTGGCAGCTAGACTCCTCTATAACCCGGATACCTAACCTTGTGTTAATAACCTTTATAGCAGATTACCTTGCCGTTTGTTCCCGGGCTTACATGCATTGGCCAATACATAAACTAAAAATCTCATTTTTTCATATAGCAGTAATGCAGTACCAGAGTTCCCTTATACTGTACATTGTTGGCTTATTAGTGTGCAGCTGTATGCATCTTATATTTACTATGTTTTTTCAGCTAGCACCTATTCACATTTGTTGGATGTGTGGGTCAGTTTTTTTAAAATATTTCTAGCCGTGGAGGTTGGCACCCTAGATGTACGATATGGCGCTCCCACTCACTGACGGCTGTCCCTATCCTTTGTTGTTACAGGGGTTTACAGGGTAAGGGTAGAGACAGCCGTCGTTGAGTGGGGGCGCCATATCTTACATCTAGGGTGCCAACCCCCACGGCTAGGTAGGGTACAGGAGGGCGTGGACATTGTAGGGATTTTTTGACTCCACCCCTCAAAGCACCATTTTGATACATTGTATTGTAGTTACAGACCATTTTAAGATTATGGCTGGAAACTCGGCTGATTTTAGTTCACGTTCGGTCCGAGTGCAAAGCAAGTGCGATGCTTTTTCTGAATAAATTATTGATTTTGCTCGTGTGTGCGACGCGAGTGTGTTGCGTTTGCGATGCTAGTTTCCTGCAACATCTTAACTAGATAAAAGTGATTACACATGTGTCAGTTAATTTACCTTTGGGAATGTGATGTCACATTCATCTGTTGAATATTTAATGACCATAGTTCCTGCCACACTCGCAAATGTGAACGCTGGTGTGCGTGTGTGATCCTTCTTTTAATCCGCTTCCATAGGGAATCATTGAAAAAAATGGTTCGAGAAACTCGCAAAAAAGCAGCATGCTGCGATTTTTTTCTCAGTCCGATTTGGACTGAGAAAAAAAAAAAAAAAAAAAAATCGCAGATGAGAGCTGAATCATTCACTGACACGTGTCCGTGAAAAAATAAAAATCGGATTTTTTTCAAACTGCTTTTTGAGGAAAATATTTTACCATCCAAAAGGTTCTTGCATCATGAGATAAAGCTGAGTTGTGTAACTCAGTAGAATAAAGAGAATTTTGTTACTTACCGTAAATTCTTTTTCTTATAGTTCCGTATTGGGAGACCCAGACCATGGGTGTTTAGCTTCTGCCTCCGGAGGACACACAAAGTACTACACTAAAAAGTGTAGCTCCTCCCTCTGAGCTTATACACCCCCTGGTAGCCAGTCCTAGCCAGTTTAGTGCAAAAGCTGAAGGAGAATAGCCACCCACAAGTAGAACAGAGTAAGACCCGGAACAACCGGAGACTCTGTCCATGACAACAGCCGGTGATAACACACGGAACAAGAAAAATTGCCAACAGGCAAACAGGGAGGGAGCTGGGTCTCCCAATACGGAACTATAAGAAAAAGAATTTACGGTAAGTAACAAAATTCTCTTTTTCTTTATCGTTCCTTTGGGAGACCCAGACAATGGGGCATCTCAAAGCAGTCCATGGGTGGGAATAAACAGAAAAAACTAAGTAGGCGAAGCCTAACTGCACAAGTGGGCGACAGCCGCCTGAAGGATGCGTCTGCCCAAGCTCGCATCTGCCGAAGCATGAGCATGCACTTGGTAGTGCTTCGAAAAGGTATGCAGGCTAGTCCAAGTGGCAGCCTGACAGACTTGCTGAGCCGTAGCCTGATGCCTGAAAGCCCAAGAGGCACCGACAGCTCTGGTCGAGTGTGCTTTGATCCCCGGCGGGGGAGGCACCTGAGCACTCTGGTAGGCGTCCGAAATGGTCGATCTAATCCAACGGGCCAAGGTCGGCTTAGAAGCAGAGAGACCCTTGCACCGCCCTGTGGTTAGCACAAAAAGAGAGGTGCACCGCCTAAGCGCAGCGGTGCGAGCCACATAAATCCGGAGAGCACGCACCAGATCTAGAGTATGCAGCGCTTTCTCAAAGCGATGAACAGGGGCCGGACAGGAGGAAGGCAAGGAAATATCCTGGTTAAGGTGGAAGGGAGAGACCACCTTAGGAAGAAAGTCCGGGGTCGGACGGAGAACTACCTTGTCTTGGTGAAAAACCAAAAAAGGTGACTCCGAGGAGAGCGCAGCCAAATCAGAGACTCTCCTGAGAGAAGTTATGGCAACTAGAAAGGCCACCTTTTGAGAAAGACGATACAAAGAAACCTCCCTAAGAGGCTCAAAGGGGGGTTTCTGCAATACCGTGAGGACCAAGTTAAGGTCCCAGGGATCCAAGGGCCGCCGATAAGGCGGAATGATGTGAGACGCACCTTGCATGAAGGTGCGGATCTGAGCCAGCCGGGCGAGACGCCGCTGGAACAGCACTGATAGAGCTGAGGGACAGTCCTAGCTGCAGACCGGACTGTAAAAAAGACAGAAGGGTCGGCAACGAGAATGGCCAAGGAGAATGGCCGGAAGAGTGAAACCAGGACAGGAAAATTTTCCAAGTCCTGTGATAGATCTTGACGGAGGAAGACTTACGGGCCCGAGTCATAGTGGAGATGACTTCAGGAGGAATACCAGAAGCCGTCAAAATCCAGGACTGAAGAGCCACGCCGTCAATTTGAGTGCCGCAGAATTCGGGCGGAAAAACGGACCTTGCGAGAGCAGGTCTGGACGGTCCGGAAGATGCCATGGCATCTCCACGGACAGTTGGAGCAGGTCCGGATACCAAGCTCACCTGGGCCAGTCCGGTGCAATGAGGATGACTCGACGGCCCTCCATTCTGATCTTGCGCAGGACTCTGGGCAAGACAGCTAGAGGGGGAAACACGTAGGACAGACGAAACTGGGATCAGTCTTGAACCAGAGCGTCCACGGCGAAGGCCTGAGGATCGTGGGAGCGAGCCACGTAAACCGGAACCTTGTTGTTGTGACGGGATGCCATTAGGTCCACGTCCGGAGTGCCCCACTTGCGGCAGATTGACTGAAACACTGCCGGGTGCAGGGACCACTCGCCACCGTCCACGGATTGACGGCTGAGATAATCTGCCTCCCAGTTTTCTACGCCTGGGATGTGGACTGCGGATATGGTGGACTTGGCGTCCTCCGCCCATTGAAGAATGCGTTGGACCTCCAACATTGCCAGGCGGCTGCGTGTCCCGCCTTGGTGATTGATCTAGGCAACCGCTGTCGCGTTGTCTGACTGGACTCGAATGTGCCTGCCCGCCAACAGGTGGTGAAAGGCTAGGAGAGCTAGAAGCACAGCTCTGGTTTCCAGCACATTGATTGAAAGGGCTGACTCAGACGGAGTCCAAGTGCCCTGAGCTCTGTGGTGGAGATGTACCGCTCCCCAGCCGGATAGGCTGGCATCCGTGGTGAGAATCACCCAGGACGGAGCCAGGAAGGAGCGCCCTTGGGACAGGGAGAGGGGTCGAAAGCCACCACTGACGAGAGCTCCTGGTCCGTGGCGACAGAGCCACTAACCTCTAAGGAGGAAGGCCGCTTGTCCCAACAGCGGAGAATGTCCAGCTGCAGAGGACGCAGATGGAACTGGGCAAAGGGAACCGCCTCCATGGAAGCCACCATTTGACGCAGCACCTGCATCAGGCGCCTGAGGGAATAACGGCGGGGCCTCAGGAGAGAGCGCACCGCTAGCCGGAGAGACTGCTGTTTGATTAAGGGCAACTTCACAAGTGCCGGCAAAGTCTCGAAATGCATCCCTAGGTACGTGAGACTCTGGGTCGGAGTCAGAGTGGATTTGGGAAGATTGACAATCAACCCGAATTGGGCTAGGGTGGCGAGAGTGAGCGAAACACTCCGCTGACAGTCTGCGCTGGATGGACCCTTGACCAGAAGGTCGTCCAGATAAGGAAGCACTGCTAACCCCTGGAGGTGCAGGACCGCAATCACTGCCGCCATGACCTTGGTGAATACCCGAGGGGCCGTGGCTAACCCGAAGGGGAGAGCCACGAATTGGAAATGATCCTCTCCTATCGCAAAACGTAACCAACGCTGATGTGACACTGCGATTGGCACATGTAGATAGGCATCTTTGATGTCGATGGACGCCAGGAACTCCCCTTGGGTCATAGAGGCAATGACTGATCGCAGAGACTCCATGCGAAAATGCCGCACCCGGACATGCTTGTTGAGAAGCTTGAGATCCAGGATGGGCCGGAAGGTACCGTCCTTTTTGGAACTAGGAAGAGATTTGAGTAAAAACCTCTGAACCGTTCCTGAGCGGGAACTGGGACAATCACTCCGTTTGCCTGCAAGGACGCCACGGCCTGCGAGAAGGCGGCGGCCTTGGAGCAGGGGGGGAGTTGAGAGAAAAAAATCTGTTTGGAGGGCTGGAAGAGAATTCTATCCTGTAGCCGTGAGATATGAGGTCTCTCACCCACTGATCGGAGACTTGCTTTAACCAAGCGTCGCCAAAGTGGGAGAGCCTGCCACCGACTAAGGACGTGGCTGGAGCGGGCCGAGAGTCATGAGGAAGCTGCCTTAGTGGCAGAACCCCCTGCGGTCTTCTGCGGACGCGCTTTTGGGCGCCAGTTGGATTTCTGATCCTTGACTGAGTTAGCGGACGAGGCGGAAGGCTTAGAGGATGACCAGTTGGAGGAACGAAAGGAACGAAACCTCGATTGATTCCTACCCTGGGCGGGTTTCCTGGTCTTGGTTTGTGGCATGGAAGTACTCTTCCCGCCAGTAGCTTCTTTAATGATTTCATCCAGCTGTTCACCAAACAGCCGTGAACCAGCAAAAGGGAGCCCAGCAAGAAACTTCTTGGAAGAAGCATCTGCCTTCCACTCTCGAAGCCACAAAATCCTGCCCACACTGCTGCAAAAGTCGGGGAAAACGCGGCCCCCGCAGCTTCATACAGATTTGGCCAGAAGGTCAATCTGACGGTCAGTGGAATCCTTAAGTGAGGTGCCGTCAGCCACCGACACAACGGTCCGGGCTGATAGCCTAGACACCGGAGGGTCTACTTTTGGGGAGTGAGACCACTCCTTGACCACCTCAGGTGGAAATGGAAACCGGTCATCAGAACCACGCTTTGGAAAGCGTTTGTCAGGGCAGGCCCTGGGTTTGGTCACAGCGGTCTGAAAACTGGAGTAGTTAAAGAACACACTCTTCACTCTCTTAGGCGAGGTAAACTGATGTTTTTCTGCCAAAGAGAGTTGCTCCTCTGACACTGGCGGATTGAGATCCAGCACAGAATTAATAGAAGCAATCAAATCACTAAGATCTAAGTCACCCTCAGAGAAATCGATGGGATACATAGCCTCCGAGCCCCCAGTGAGGGCATCCTCCTCATCTTGAGAGTCAGCTCTTGAGACAGAGCCGTGGGATGGGGAGGAAACCCTGCGCCTTCTCTTAGAAGGACGGGGCCTGGGATCAGATGATGAATCCTCAGTGAGCTCTGATGGACGGAGGTCAGAGGATAGGAGTCCTCTGTCAAGAGTATTAGAGGCACCCTGTGAGGGGGGCTGATGCATATTCATCAAAGTCCTGGACAAAAGTCCCATGGACTCAGCAAATGACTGGGATATGGACCTAGAAAAGGACTCTACCCAGGCCGGGGGTTCAATCACAGGTGCAGCAGCAGCCTGAGAGACCACTGGGGGTGAGACTCTAGGCTGTGGCACCGCCAAGTTAGAGCAACCATCACAGTGTGGATAAATGCTCGGCTCAGGCAGCAGGAGCTTACATGCAGTGCATGCAGAATAAAGCTTTGGAGCCTTGCTCCTTGTGTGAGACATGCTGCTGGAGTGGGGGCTTTGCAGAGAATGAACCCCAGGGAGAATATACAGAGGTCCACAACCGGAGACCGGCTGTGGCTTACCAGACCGCTGAGCGCGGTGTTGTGTGCCCTCCAGATCCCGAAGCCCGGTCCGCCAGAGCGCAGCACCTCAGCAGAGATGCAGAATGCAGGATGTCCCAGAGCAGAATGAACTCTGCCTGAGAAATGGCCGCCGGAGCGAAGAGAGGGGGCGGGACTAGGGGCGTTCCTATAAAAGAGCGGGGACTAGAGGGCTATAGAGACCTGCCGGGAAGGAGGGACGCCCCAGCAGTGGGGAGTGTCCCTCCCCTGTGTAGAACGGCCGCCGGGAGGAGCCGAACCTGTCCCTCTGCATGAGTGACATGCGAGGGCAGGAAAACGAAACTAGGCCTCCGGCGAAGCCGGGGCCTAATTTTAAGCGGCGAGGCCGACAAGCAGGCACCATCGGCGCGGTTCTCAGGCAAAAGCTAGAGAACCCGCCGGAAAAGTTAAAACAATCACATACAGCATACTCTCCCCTTACAATAAAGAACCGGGACCCCCAACATAAACGTCTCAGGTACTTAGCTGCTGAGACGCAGGGCCATGTCCCTGGGGATGAGTGCTCCGGTCCAACAGAATCCTCAAGGGGCTGTGGATGGAGACCGGACTCCTGCCAGGCATGGAGACCGTGTTGGCTCCCACTTCAAGCCAGAGCCCAGAAGGGATGGTTAAGGAGCGCGGCCTGTAAGGCTTCAGCCTTGTAAATCAACCTTAACAACACCGCCGACACAGTGGGGTGAGAAGGGACATGCCGGGAGTCCAGACATGGACCCGCTTTTCTTCAAACGCTTTCCAAAAGTTAAACAATCAGATGAGAATGCATGTGTGGATGTATGACCTCCTGAACACAAAGCGATAAACTGGCTAGGACTGGCTACCAGGGGGTGTATAAGCTCAGAGGGAGGAGCTACACTTTTTAGTGTAGTACTTTGTGTGTCCTCCGGAGGCAGAAGCTAAACACCCATGGTCTGGGTCTCCCAAAGGAACGATAAAGAAAAAGGCTGTATATGTGTAACATTCACAATGCCATGCTCTTCCAGAGGTTTCTGTAGGATTAGTGGGCACTTTCTCTCCTATATTATCACAGACGCTCGTTTTACTTACGCAGTTCTCAAAACTGAATTTGACTCCGCAGAGGTCCCAGCCTCTTCTTCACGGCAAAAATATTGCAACATGAACAGAGTTGAGAAAAAGACCTTAATCCTATTGTTCTACAAACCTATTAATACAGAATCAACCCCTTCAGTGGCAAGTCCAAGAAGTTAGACAATATGTTTCTGATTGTTTGGAGTGGAATAGATCTGCACAACACAAGAAGAATGTGAATCTAAGTGTGAGGAGGAGGAAGGGCAAGCAGACAAGAAATTTAAAGTGAAACTTTGAGCACAATACTGCAGCAAAGCCACAGACAGACAAGTCTGGATCTGTTTGTGTGTACGATCTGAGGTTTATTACATTCTTTCCTTATAATGGCAGCAGGCCGTAAAAGAGACACAGTTTGAGAATATTTTACTGAAGCTCCTTCGCCTATCGGTAAGGCAGGCATGCGTGCAAAATGCAAACGATGCAACAAAGAGATGCAAGGCCTGGTGGCGCGAATGAGGCAACATCATGAGAAGTGCGGTGATGAAGATGACCAAAGAAACACTTCTGAACAGGCAGGATCTTCAGGTTGGTAAACATTTTTATTGAATCCTATTTCTAAAGACTGAACTGTCATGTGTGAGAAAAATTATATTTCTTATTATTACTGCATGTTACTGTCATTTCGTACAGTTATGAAGAAAGAAGGGAATTTTGTTTACTTACCGTAAATTCCTTTTCTTCTAGCTCCAATTGGGAGACCCAGACAATTGGGTGTATAGCTTCTGCCTCCGGAGGCCACACAAAGTATTACACTTAAAAGTGTAAAGCCCCTCCCCTTCTGCCTATACACCCCCCGTGCCTCACGGGCTCCTCAGTTTTGGTGCAAAAGCAAGAAGGAGGAAAAGTTATAAATTGGTTTAAAGTAAATTCAATCCGAAGGAATTTCGGAGAACTGAAACCATTCAACATGAACAACATGTGTACACAAAGAACAACAGCCCGAAGGGAACAGGGGCGGGTGCTGGGTATCCCAATTGGAGCTAGAAGAAAAGGAATTTACGGTAAGTAAACAAAATTCCCTTCTTTGTCGCTCCATTGGGAGACCCAGACAATTGGGACGTCCAAAAGCAGTCCCTGGGTGGGTAAAATAATACCTCGTAATAGAGCCGTAAAACGGCCCTTTCCTACAGGTGGGCAACCGCCGCCTGAAGGACTTGCCTACCTAGGCTGGCATCCGCCGAAGCATAGGTATGCACCTGATAGTGTTTCGTGAAAGTGTGCAGGCTCGACCAGGTAGCCGCCTGACACACCTGCTGAGCCGTAGCCTGGTGCCGCAAAGCCCAGGACGCACCCACGGCTCTGGTAGAATGGGCTTTCAGCCCTGAGGGAACCAGAAGCCCAGAAGATCGGTAAGCTTCAAGAATTGGTTCCTTGATCCACCGAGCCAGGGTTGATTTGGAAGCTTGTGACCCTTTACGCTGGCCAGCGACAAGGACAAAGAGTGCATCCGAGCGGCGCAGGGGCGCCGTACGAGAAATGTAGAGTCTGAGTGCTCTCACCAGATCTAACAAGTGCAAATCCTTTTCACACTGATGAACTGGATGAGGACAAAAAGAGGGTAAGGAGATATCCTGATTGAGATGAAAGGGGGATACCACCTTAGGGAGAAATTCCGGTACCAGACGCAGAACCACCTTGTCCTGGTGAAACACCAGGAAAGGGGCTTTGCATGACAGCGCCGCTAGCTCTGACACTCTCCGAAGTGATGTGACTGCTACTAGGAAGACCACTTTCTGCGAAAGGCGTGAGAGAGAAATATCTCTCATTGGCTCGAAAGGTGGCTTCTGAAGAGCCATCAGCACCCTGTTCAGATCCCAGGGTTCTAACGGCCGCTTGTAAGGAGGGACTATGTGACAAACCCCCCGCAGGAACGTGCGTACCTGTGGAAGTCTGGCTAGGCGCTTCTGAAAAAACAGAGAGCGCTGAGACTTGTCCCTTAAGAGAGCCGAGCGACAACCCTTTTTCCAATCCGGATTGAAGGAAGGAAAGAAAAGTGGGCAAGGCAAATGGCCAGGGAGAAACACCCTGATCAGAGCACCAAGATAGCAATATCGTCCACGTCCTGTGGTAGATCTTGGCGGACGTTGGTTTCCTAGCCTGTCTCAGTGGCAATGACCTCTTGAGATAACCCTGAAGACGCTAGGATCCAGGACTCAATGGCCACACAGTCAGGTTGAGGGCCGCAGAATTCAGATGGAAAAACGGCCCTTGAGACAGCAAGTCTGGTCGGTCTGGTAGTGCCCACGGTTGGCCCACCGTGAGATGCCACAGATCCGGGTACCACGACCTCCTCGGCCAGTCTGGCGCGACGAGGATGGCGCGGCGGCAGTCGGACCTGATCTTGCGTAACACTCTGGGCAACAGTGCCAGAGGAGGAAACACATAAGGGAGTTGAAACTGCGACCAATCCTGAACTAAGGCGTCTGCCGCCAGAGCTCTGTGATCTTGAGACCGTGCCATGAATGTTGGGACCTTGTTGTTGTGCCGGGACGCCATTAGGTCGACATCCGGCATCCCCCAGCGGCAACAGATCTCCTGAAACACGTCCGGGTGAAGGGACCATTCCCCTGCGTCCATGCCCTGGCGACTGAGAAAGTCTGCTTCCCAGTTTTCTACGCCCGGGATGTGAACTGCGGATATGGTGGAGGCCGTGGCTTCCACCCACATCAGAATCCGCCGGACTTCCTGGAAGGCTTGCCGACTGCGTGTTCCCCCTTGGTGGTTGATGTATGCCACCGCTGTGGAGTTGTCCGACTGAATTCGGATCTGCTTGCCTTCCAGCCACGGCTGGAACGCCTTTAGGGCAAGATACACTGCCCTTATCTCCAGAACATTGATCTGAAGGGAGGACTCTGTCGGAGTCCAGGTTCCCTGAGCCCTGTGGTGGAGAAAGACCGCTCCCCACCCTGACAGGCTCGCGTCCGTCGTGACCACAGCCCATGATGGGGGAAGGAAGGATTTCCCCTTCGACAGAGAAGTGGGGAGAAGCCACCACTGAAGGGAAGCCTTGGCTGCCCGTGAAAGGGAGACGTTCCTGTCGAGGGACGTCGACTTCCTGTCCCATTTGCGGAGAATGTCCCATTGAAGTGGACGCAGATGAAACTGCGCAAAAGGAACTGCCTCCATTGCTGCTACCATCTTCCCTAGGAAGTGCATGAGGCGCCTCAGGGGGTGTGACTGGCCTTGAAGGAGAGATTGCACCCCTGTCTGTAGTGAACGCTGTTTGTCCAGCGGAAGTTTCACTATCGCTGAGAGAGTATGAAACTCCATGCCAAGATATGTCAGTGATTGGGCCGGTGTCAGATTTGACTTTGGAAAATTGATGATCCACCCGAAACTCTGGAGAGTTTCCAGAGCAACGTCCAGGCTGCGTTGGCATGCCACTTGAGAGGGTGCCTTGACCAGCAGATCGTCTAAGTAAGGGATCACCGAGTGTCCCTGAGAGTGTAGGACTGCTACCACTGCTGCCATGACCTTGGTGAAGACCCGTGGTGCTGTCGCCAGGCCGAAAGGCAGTGCCACGAACTGAAGGTGTTCGTCCCCTATGGCGAAACGCAGGAAGCGCTGATGCTCTGGTGCAATCGGTACGTGGAGATAAGCATCTTTGATGTCGATTGATGCCAGGAAGTCTCCTTGGGACATTGAGGCGATGACGGAGCGGAGCGATTCCATCCGGAACCGCCTGGTTTTTACGTGTTTGTTGAGCAGTTTTAGGTCCAGAACAGGACGGAAGGATCTGTCCTTTCGGTACCACAAACAAGTTGGAGTAAAAACCGTGACCCTGTTGCTGAAGAGGAACAGGGATCACCACTCCTTCCGCCTTCAGAGTGCACACCGCCTGAAGAAGAGCATCGGCTCTCTCGGGGGGCGGAGATGTTCTGAAAAATCGAGTCGGAGGACGAGAGCTGAACTCTATCCTGTAACCGTGGGATAGAATGTCTCTCACCCATCGGTCTTTTACCTGTGGCAGCCAGGTGTCGCAAAAGCGGGAAAGCCTGCCACCGACCGAGGATGCGGTGTGAGGAGGCCGAAAGTCATGAGGAGGCCGCCTTGGGAGCGGTTCCTCCGGCGGTCTTTTTAGGACGTGACTTAGACCGCCATGAATCGGAGTTCCTCTGATCCTTTTGAGGCCTTTTGGACGAGGAGAACTGAGACCTTCCCGCGGGCCGAAAGGACCGAAACCTCGATTGTACCTTCCGTGGTTGAGGTCTGTTTGGTTTGGACTGGGGTAAGGATGAGTCCTTTCCCTTGGATTGTTTAATGATTTCGTCCAATCGTTCACCAAACAGGCGGTCGCCAGAAAATGGCAAACCGGTTAAGAACTTTTTGGAAGCAGAGTCTGCCTTCCATTCACGTAACCACATGGCCCTGCGGACTGCCACCGAATTGGCGGATGCTACCGCCGTACGGCTCGTAGAGTCCAGGACAGCATTAATGGCGTAGGACGCAAACGCCGACGCCTGAGAGGTTAAGGACACCACTTGCGGAGCAGATGTACGTGTGACTGCATTAATCTGCGCATGACAAGCTGAAATAGCTTGGAGTGCCCATACGGCTGCGAATGCTGGAGCAAAAGACGCGCCGATAGCTTCATAGATGGATTTCAACCATAGTTCCATCTGTCTGTCAGTGGCATCCTTGAGTGAAGCCCCATCTTCCACTGCAACTATGGATCTAGCCGCCAGTCTGGAGACAGGAGGATCCACCTTAGGACACTGAGCCCAGCCCTTGACAACGTCAGGGGGGAAGGGATAACGTGTATCCTTAAGGCGCTTGGAAAAACGCTTATCTGGACAAGCTCGGTGTTTCTGGACTGCCTCTCTGAAGTCAGAGTGATCCAGAAACATACTCAATGGACGCTTGGGAGACCTGAAACGGAATTTCTCCTGCTGAGAAGCTGACTCCTCAATTGTAGGAGCTGGTGGAGAAATATCCAACACCTGATTGATGGTTGCTATAAGGTCATTCACTATGGCGTCACCATCAGGTGTATCCAGGTTGAGCGCGGTCTCAGGGTCAGAATCCTGATCTGCTACCTCCGCATCATCATCCAGAGAGTCCTCCTGCTGAGACCCTGAACAATGTGATGAAGTCGAGGGAATTTCCCAGCGAGCCCGCTTGGGCGGCCTGGGACTGCGGTCCATGTCAGAGACCTCACCCTGGGACCCATGGTTCACCCCAGGAGCACTTTGCAGCTCCAAATGAGGGGGGCCTGGGGTCAATGATTGAACAGTGCCCGGGGCCTGAGTTACCGGTCTGGACTGTAAGGCTTCTAGTATCCTGGCAGACCATTTATCCATAGTCTCAGACAGTTTGTCAGCAAATACTGCAAACTCCGTCCCTGTCACCTGGACAGTGGTAGCAGGTGGTTCCACCTGGGCCACCAGTAGCAGAGGCTCCGGCTGAGTAAGTGCCACAGGGGCCGAGCATTGCACACAATGAGGGTCAGTGGAACCTGCCGGTAGTATAGCCGCACATGAGGTACAGGTTGCAAAGTAAGCCTGTGCTTTGGCACCCTTGCTATTTGCGGACGACATGCTGTTGTCTCCTCTGAGTACAATCCAGGAGGGTATATAGCCAAAAATCAACAGTGCGACCGTACAGTGTAGATGTATAGCATATAAGCATATATATATATGTACACTCCGGCACTCAGTGGGGCCAGCACCTCAGGTGCTGCTTACCGACCGCTCAAAGCGGTTGTGTGATCACCAGCTTCCCTGCCTGGGCCTCCCAGAGCTTTCTCTCCTCTCCAGCGTCAGAAGAGCTGACAGGAATGGCTGCCGGCGTTCTGTGGGGAGGAGGGAGCCGAGGGCGTGCCCTAGAAAGTGCGGGAATCTGGAGCCCCACTGAGCTGAATGAGGGGGGAGGAGGATACAGAGTATGCTCCAGTCCTCAGCGCTGACGTTCTGTGCAGCGTCCCGCCCTTCCCCTGACTGACAGGCCTGGGGGCGGGAATATGCGCTACTAGGCCGCAAAAGCCGGGGACTAAAGTTATAAGCGCAGCCGGCATATAAGCGCGCCGGCCCGGTAGTCCCCGGCGCACTAACACACCCAGCAGTGCTGCAGTGTATATGGTACCAGCGCTCCATGCGCGGTCCCCACGGGGACACAGAGTACCTAACAGCGCGGCCTGCGTGGTAGTCCCCGGCGCACTAACACACCCAGCAGTGCTGCAGTGTATATGGCACCAGCGCTCCATGCGCGGTCCCCACGGGGACACAGAGTACCTCACAGTAGCAGGGCCTTGTCCCTGACGATACTCGGCTCCTGTCCAGCAGATTCCCCAGGGGCTGCGGAGGGAGCACGGCCTCAGTGCCTGGAGACCGATTAGGATCCCACTTCACCCAGAGCCCATTAAGGGATGGGGAAGGAAAACAGCATGTGGCTCCTGCCTATGTACCCGCAATGGGTACCTCAACCTTAACAGCACCGCCGACCAGAGTGGGGTGAGAAGGGAGCATGCTGGGGGCCCTATATGGGCCCTGTTTTCTTCCATCCGACATAGTCAGCAGCTGTTGCTGACTAAGATGTGGAGCTATGCGTGGATGTCAGCCTCCTTCGCACAAAGCATAAAAACTGAGGAGCCCGTGAGGCACGGGGGGTGTATAGGCAGAAGGGGAGGGGCTTTACACTTTTAAGTGTAATACTTTGTGTGGCCTCCGGAGGCAGAAGCTATACACCCAATTGTCTGGGTCTCCCAATGGAGCGACAAAGAAAACAAATATTCCTTTTGTGGCAGGGGCAGTGATGTGTTGTGTACAATAAGCAGAAATTGTATAATAAATAAAATAACAGCATTGAATTTTTGTTTAGGGGAATTCATGGATTCTGGAAACTATCCACCTCCAAGATCACCATCATCCTGTTCTACAGTTTTAGAGGTATCCATCCAGGATAGTGCTTCATTAGCAGCAGCATCATCATCAGACACCCACAGCCACATATCACCATCACCCAAAAGGAAGAAAAAACCTTTACCTCCTGGAACCACCATAGATAGGTTTGTGATAAGAACTAGATTAGAAAAAGAGTTGATTGATGAAAAAAATTGCACAGTTTATTTATGCAACGAACTCTTCTTTCCGTCTGACTGAGAACCCACATTTCATTAATATGGTTCAGTCACTGAGCCCAGGATACAGTCCACCCAGCACAGCTGATGTTGCAGGGAAACTGCTGGATCAAGTGTATGACAGAGAAATTGAGCAATGTGCAACAGCTCTGGAGGGTAAAATTGTTAACCTAAGTATTGATGGGTGGAGTAATATCCACAATGATCCTATTGTATGTGCTTGTATAACAACAGAAGAAGGTAAAGTCTTCCTTGCACAAACAACTGATACGTCAGGAAATGCACACACAGCAGAATACTTACAAGAAGTGGCAGTAAAAGCTATAACGACATGTGAACAAAAATTCAAATGTCTAGTACGCAGTTTGGTCACTGACAATGCTGCAAACGTATCCAAGATGAGAAGAGATTTAGAAGAGCAGGGAGGGAATACAAAGCTGCTAATAACATACGGTTGCAGTGCTCATTTGCTGCACCTCTTAGCCAAAGACTTAAGTGTTCCAGAAATAAAGGCTAATGTTGTTGAAATTTCTAAATACTTCCGTAATAATCATTTTGCTGCAGCAGCTCTGAAAAGGATGGGTGGAACCAAGCTAACGCTCCCACAAGATGTTAGATGGAACTCTGTGGTGGACTGTTTTGAGCAGTATATCAAAAACTGGCCTATTCTGATGACACTTTGTGAAGAAAATCGAGATAAAATAGATGGTCACAGCCAAAATGCTGAACATTGGGCTTAAGAGAAATGTTGAACATATGCTGAGCTTCCTGAAACCCATCTCTCAAGCTTTAAACAAAATACAGAAAAAAAAACCTGTTTTATTGCAGATGCTGTTGAAATTTGGAAGGAACTGAGTGAACACTTAAAAACAGAACTACACATGGACAGAATTAAATTACAAGCAGTAAACAAACGAATGGGACAAGCACTGACTCAAGCTCATTTTTTGGCAAATATTGTCAATATCCAACATCCAATATCAGGGTCAAAACCTAAGTGCTGAGGAAGAGGAGTTAGCTATGACATGGGTATCCAGCAATCATCCATCTTTAATGCCAACTATAATAAACTTCAGAGCTAAGGGGGAACCATTCAAGAAATATATGTTTGCTGAAGATATTTTAAGGAAGGTCACACCAGTAAACTGGTGGAAGTCACTTAAGCGCTTGGATTTAGAGACTGTTCAAGTAATGATTTCACTTTTAACAGCAGTAGCTTCTTCTGCAGGCGTTGAAAGAATATTCTCTTCCTTTGGACTCATTCATTCTAAATTGAGAAATCGGTTGGGACCCAATAAAGCAGGAAAGCTTGTTTTTCTTTTCCAGATTATGAATAGGAACAAAGAAGATGATGATGAAGATGACGACAAGTGAGCTACAGAGGACAGCAGGGACAGTAGTATTTAAGTTTTTCATGTGTCGGCTGGGCTGACAGTCTAAGTTTCTTAAAAAATATATATATATTTTGTTTAGCCAAATTAGTTAAACATGGATTTTTGTTTAAGCAAATAACTTATGCTGTAATGTTGTTATTGTTTCAGTTGAATAAATCTATTTAAATTGTTATTAAGGTCAGGATTATTTTTCTCCTTCCTAAGTACAACAGAACAGTGGTGTCCAAATATGAATGATTAACCCATTAAACTGGGGAGAAAAAAAGTAATGTAAAAAGTGATTCTAAAAATCTTCATCTACTTGCATGTTAAAGTAGCAAGAACTAGTTTAGGTAGAAACTTTGATTTAAATCACTGATTTAAATCAAGCCTTACTGACTAGTGATTTAAATCAAATCCACCCTGTTTTCTAGCATTGCTCTACTGTGAGAAACTCGCAAGTGAGAAGCAGCCCTATAAATAAATGTTATGTTTTAGTTAGGGACCTATGCTTCTTGGGTATGTGTTCTATCCATGAAAAAAAAGAAAAAAAAAACACAAACAAATCTTTGACTTATGGAGGTCTGAATGAGGCAATAGATTCTTATTTTTCTTCAAAATTACACATGCATATAAACTTACTTCTTATTCCACCCACTGTAGTGAATGAAGTACTTCACCTGCTTGTCCTTAATGGCAACTTTCACACACTGCAGAAAAAAAAAAAAAAAAAAAAGAAAAAAAAAAAAAGGTAGGATTAAATTAAAGATTCACGGCATACAAGGACTACAGCTCATCAACGTACCAAATTTATACACAGCATTTCCCGAGAAATATTAATACTGAGTAAACACTGGCCTACAAAGACAGGGAAACATCTTATAAAAGTATAATACTTTAGCATTAAACATGAAAGGGTATTCAGAGAAATAGACATTTATAGAATATGTCATATCCAAAAATGACTGATCTGTGGGGGGGTGGGACGGGACGACAGACCATGGGGCCCCACAGATCACAGGATTGAGGCGGGGTGGGACTTGTCCTTCTTTGCTCATACAGTATGATAAAGGGCGGTACTGTGCAGACTACCCCAGCGTCTCTGCCTTTTCTTTTCTAACACTTGCTTACATTATGCAGTGACATAGTGCGATCTTTGGTAAAAGCCAGCCTTAATGACATATCCTATGGCAGTGCATAAGTAGATTTTGCTAAAATACCCCTTAAGTTAAGCTAAAACCCATTTAAACCAGCCTAAGTAAAATCCTGAGATCTAGGTAGACCACCTGTCCCAAAATATTTTCCATAAACGTCTTTATATTATTCTTCCAACCCTGTTCAGAGGGGAATTGAAAATAAAATTAATACTTAAATCATATAAGAGACAACTATGCGTACCTGTGAAAGTTTAATGGGTAGTAAATACTGACTTATATCGGTTCTGCTATCTCAACTTTTGCTGACTGGGGCCTTCTATGATTATCTCTGAAAGGAGCCAGTATCGAGCTGCATATACCAAGAGCAAAGAAAGAAAAAACTATGAAGACAGAACACATCACTAACATTGACAACTTTACAAAGTTTCAGCAAAGAAAGAAAGCGGGGACCTATGCATGGTCCTGACAGGCAGCAGGAGAGTGCAAACGGCAGCTGCTTACTTTAGTCGACTAAGGCTGCTTTCACACTACGTCTTTTTAACATGCGTCATGAACGTTTTTTTTTAACTCAAAAACGGATCCAGTGCAAATGCGTTTTCATTTCAGTGCATTTGCAATGGACTTGCGTTCACATGCGTTATAGTGAGGATCCAGCGACTTGCAGTTTTTTAACATTTTTCAAAAACGCTACTTGTAGCGTTTTTGAGCTGCGTCCAAATACTGCAAATTGCTGGATCCTGACTAAACCGCATGCAAACGCATGTGAACGCTGGCATGCTGATAGACAGGATCCTGCTTGCTCTACTGAGCATGCCCAGAAACCAGCCTGGTGTGTCAGTCTCTCTCTCCCCCTCCCTCCCACCTGTCCCCCCCTCTCTCCTCCCCTCCCCCCTCTCCCCCTCCTCCCCCTCGTCCCTCTCCCCCCCTCCCCCACCTGAGAGCTGCAGACACTCGTAACCAAGGTAAATATCGGGTAACCAAGCAAAGCGCTTCTCTTAGTTACCCGATGTTTACGTTGGTTACGTGTGCAGGGAGCAGGCAGCCCGGCTCCTAGCAGCTGCAGATGCTCGTAACCAAGGTAAATATCGGGTATCCAAGCAAGTTACCAGATGTTTACCTTGGTTACGAGCCTCCGCAGCTGTCAGATGCCGGCTCCTAGTCTGTCACGTTCAGTCCCACTGACTCCCGATCACATAACTCCAATGCCCGCCCATAAACTTAAAGTGACAGGATCCTGAAAACTAACATGCGTTTGCATGCTTTTTTTGTTGTAAAAGCAGGATCCGCTTTTACAGCAAAAAAACGTTCATGACGCATGTTAAAAAGAAACGTAGCATGAAAGCAGCCTAACCCATGAAAGGTGAAAAATAAATTGTAGGTTTCCATGTAGTAAATGCTATAATTGCACTAGTATTTCCTCTAATGGAGTCATTCTTGAAGGTGAAACTGCTGGGCGTTAACAATAAGCAGGCAATTTGCTAAAATTGATAAGAATGGCGAAAGTTGCTGTGACTTATGACGTGACCACACTGCAGCCCTACCATGGATGGGGCATTGACCGCTTTGTGAGACCTCAGCCCAGAGAAGGCAGGAGATAACTGCGGCCACCAAATCAATTCATAGTAAGCAACCAAATAAAACTCCTGGCCTCCTGCCAGCCGCTCTGTTTTCTACACCTAAAGCTTTATAAATTCATTATGTACTGGTTCTAAGCAAGAACTGAAAATCATTAACAAATTTGGGCCTTTAAAAGGGAATCTGTCAGCAGGTTTTTGTCTATGTAAGCTAAAATCAGCATGCTGCAAGGGTTAACACTGACAAGACAGGCAAGCCTGAATTCTCTCAGTCCCATCTGTTTATTTGCTGTTTAAGCAGCAGGATCCTTACCATTGCAGGACTACAAAGTCATGTGCACAGTCCACCACACCCCCTGCTGTGATTGGCACCATATTGTCAATGTGCAATCTCTACAGAGCGCCTCGTGGGCAGGGGCAGCGCTTTCAGTACTGCTACACTACTAAATCTAAAAATTCTGATTGTGTCAGAACGGTTGCACTCAATCTAAGTGATACATCGTTAGATTCAGGATCTCTTTGCATGCATCATGCTGCCCTCAGATTAAGTAGCAAAAACCTACTGACAGATTCCCTTTAAAAGGTGGTATTCTGAAGTTTAGGATAAAAAAGGTTGTACCAGGTTTCGATATAGTCCCTTATTCATAGGATAGTGATTGCTAAGGTTCCCCCTAAGAGTCCGACCTCTGGGACCGCATCGGTCCTGAGAAGCGGGGCTGTGTGAATGGAGCAGCGGTCGATCATGCGCACCTCCGCTCTATTAATTAGTAATAGAAGTGCCATACAGAATGATGCACATAATTGATTACTGATTCATTCACACAACCCCGCTTCTCAGGATCGGGGTGGTCCCGGAGGTTGGACTCTTAGCACTTGGGAAGGTATCCTCTATCCAATAGAAAGAGGATAACTTTCAAACTTATTACAACCCTTTTAGGTGGCACTCTAAAAAGGATTGTCACAGTTCAGGATAGTGACTACCTGCAGCAGTCAAATTAATGCTGCATCAGACATCCCCATATGTCAACTTTTTGACAAACTCCAGAAAACTCCTTTTAAAAAAAAAAAAAAAAAATAAAAAAAAAAAAAATGATTGGTCACTAATTCCTATATGCACTTTATAACATATTCAAGAGCAATCTATGACAGAGGTCACTGAAGACAATCACATTCATATGGGAGCCAATGTGGCAAATCCGCTCTTAGCACCCCCAGCATAGAGTGGATTTTGCTTGTAGAAAAGACCAGATAGGCAGAGTCAGGAATGTGTGGCTAAAATGTGATTTGAACTCCGAGGGTCACGTCTGAACCCACCTGAATAACAGAAATCAGACATATCCCCAACGGAGCCGTAGACTTCAAATATTAAATGGAGTCCAAAACATGCAACTAGGAAGCATGAACGGAGTAATGAAAAAATATGGAGGTCCCATAGATAATTAATTAGCAAGATGAAGTGTGTGCCTTCACTGCAGTAACCTTTAGGAAAAGGCTACAAAAACAAAAAAATTGGCTATTAACCCTTTAGTATGCACTGCATTCTCTTAATCGCCAATATGTAACCAAGAAGTACTGTAAGAAAAATGGTAGCACAGGTGACATACCTTAGCTTCGTATAGGAGAGGCCCGTGAAAGCACAAGACACGCTCACCTGTAACATGAATATGTGTATAGTCAGGGGCAAAGTAGACTCGTGTAACAGCAGGTTAAACACATTAGACAGACTCCGATAAGAAAACAGGTTATGGAAGATTGTGGAAGGAAGCAGACAAGTCCTCCTTATAAGCCATGCTACGGTAGTACTCGGGTCACATTACATTGCAGGCTGTTACCCACCCACCGAGGACTTACAATATAGACGGACAGGTATTCTATATGGAAGCAGATATCAGGCTGCATTCACACACCCCTTACATGTGCGGATGGCACAGACCCATACACAGTTATAAAACAGATCTGCAAGTCCGATCCGTGAGACTCGAGCACGCCCTATACTGATCGGTTTTGCAAATCAGACCCTTTTGAAAATCTGCTGGGATTATTTCCAAATAAAAGCACACAGTACTTCAGTATTCCATCAGTGTTTCACCCATGCTTAAAGCACCACTCCAGTGTTTTGGGTGGGAAGGTGGGGTTCAGCACTGGAGTGGTGCTTTAAATCTAAGCCCCCGCCCCCTTTCTTATATTAACCCTCAGGCGTCTTCATCTGTTCTCCGTGATTTGTGACCTCACTGTAGCTCCAGTGTTTCATGGAGCGAGCTGGAGGTCACACCTCAATGCAAGTCTATGAGAGTCTCTTTCTGGCTCTCAGACTTTTAGCCAGAGGTTGCAACGCAACTTCTGACTTCCGGCCTGTCAGAAGTTACGGGAACAAGATGACGCAGAAGGATAGGAATGGTGCAAAAAAAGGATGAAAATGCCAGAGGGCAAGTATCAAACAAGGGGCAGGGGGATAGATATAAAGAACCCCTCCAGGCAAAGAGCACTCAACTCACCAAATAGTTGCAAAGAAATAACACAATATTTATTAGTAACAATTCAGTGCAAAACACCCTAAACACAATTAAAAACAAGGACACTATATACCCAATATTAAAGTGCTGATGCAATGTATACATAAATGCAGGCACAGTGGTACAACAACAAGGCAAAAAGCCACAGGTTGAACAACAAAGGGGCTTCATCAGGGAAATATAGCTCCTTTAAGCGACACGCGTCGGGTCGGTGTCTACTCCCTGACACTTTCATATGGCTTTAACCTTGCCTTGATTTAGGTGATATTCTCCCTGGACCTTGTGGGTTATTCTTGCTGCTACTTAATCTATGCTATTAGGGCTTTGCTTCCCTCTGGGAAGAACTTTGGTTTACTCAGATTTACATCTTTAGGTCTCATTTAGACTTTTATTGTTAAACCTGTGGCTTTTTGCCTTGTTATTGTACCACTGTGCCTGCATTTATGTATACATTGCATCAGCACTTTAATATTGGGTCCATGGGATATAGTGTCCTTGTTTTTAATTGTTTTTAGGGTGTTTTGCACTGAATTGTTACTAATAAATTTTGTGTTATTTCTTTTCAACTATTTGGTGAGTTGAGTGCTCTTTACCTACTTCTTTCCTCTATTATGCATTTAGCCTGGTAGGCCTTGCACCCTCGCCTCTTGACCTCGCCTCTTGACTTGATTTTTTTTTTATGACTATAGCTGTGCAGCTCTGCCTCTTCTTTTTGCTCTGTTCAAGGAATCTGTCAGCAGTCGATTTGTGGGCCTCTGGTCCAGTGTCCAGGACAGTGGTATCTGGAGGCTAGACTTGAGGCCTGCTACGCTAATACCTTTCGGCATTTGATTTGTTGGGGCTGGCATGACATCAATGTGATGTGATACATAGATAATGTTGTACCAGCACTGGCTAATCAAAAGCAATGCCAGGGCCACAGGGAGTAAGATTCACAGGCCTCCAGGTAGCCCTGACCTGGATGCTGAGCTGGAATCCCACAAATTAATTTGCTGAGGTTTAAATCGCCAGATTTTTGTCATGTAATCTGAGAGAAGCAGGATGTAGGCCGAGGACCTGAGCCAGAGATATATCACTTGCTAGTCTGCATGCCATCATGTTGATACAACCAGTTTTATTTCTGGACTAGGAGGCAAGGACCCCTACTCCTGTAGTGATAATCTCCTGCTGAAAAAACTGCAACATACAGCCTAGTAAGTAACAGCTCGATCAGATGCTGCTCTCAGATAACATGGCAAAAACCTGCTGATCGATGCCCTTTAAATGATCCATTGCAAAAGAGTTGAAGTATAAAAAAAAAAACCCACACACCTTCACTTTACCGCCTTCAGTTTTTAAAAGACTGATGCAAAACAGATGACCTGAGAAAATTTGTTTTAGGCTAGGTTCACATTTCCGTTGTTTTGCATCAGTCATATGCGTTGCTTGACGCTTGTGACTGATGCATTGTACAACGGATGACAAGAATAAGAATTCATTGTTGGATTCCGTTGTAAAACGTGAGAGAGAACGAACAGCTGATCGCTCATCACAGCAGCCGGCCGCCGGGTGATCAGCCGATCGCTCACAGCAGCCGGCCGCCGGGTGATCAGCCGATCGTTCGGCCACTGAGAGAGGGCATGCGCAGCGGAATCAAAAGGATTCTGCTGCTCAAAAAATGCTACATGCTGCGTTCCTGCCGCCTGACAGTCAGTCGTTCTACGACTGATCAGTCGGGCGGAGGATGAAGCGCAACGTCATCAGTCACAATCCTCCGCTCATACAAGACTATGGGAACAAGGGAATCCGCCAAACAGATTCCGTTTTTTACTAGAGCCGCAGATTGTGACCGATACAAATCGATGGAAATGTGAACCTAGCCTTACACAGATGTAAAAAAAGAAATAGATGTGTGAATGTGACCTCACCCCACAGACACCTGCCTTCTAATGTACCCACATAGTGGCTCTACCACTGATCTAGCTCACAGCAAAATGTGGACTCACAGCAGTTAGCCTTTGATTTATTTTCCACTTTAAGCCCTTGCTGAGAAGGCACAGTTTTGTTAAATTATTTTGGTCTCAATGGCACTGCTACCCCCACGTAGCTTCAGCCAACATGTTAATACTTTTCAAAGCAAATTGAGCCACTTGGTTGCCCAAGCCAGTTTCAGAAATCACAGGTGAGAAAGGGGGAGGTCAATAGCCATGATGAAATGGATATCCTGTCACACTGCATTGCGGAGACCCAAAAGTACATTGATGTAATTAATACTAATATGGTTCTCTGGTTGCATTCAAGAAGGTAAGAAATCATTTTTAGCATGAAATAAATTGTAGGTTTATGATCTGAATTTAAGGGATTTGGTTAAATTTCACTACAATAAAGACAGATAAAGAATTCATATTTGTTTAAGGTTGCAAAGCCTCAAAACAAGTCAACCCTGGAGATCACTAGAGATGCAATAAGCGTCTTCTGGAGATCATCAGGGCAGTGGAGCTTGCTTTGCTCCTGGGCAGAAAGTAAGAATATAGGAGGGCATTTTATACTACCAATGTCAAAGAAGTGGTCTTTACCACATTCACTTGCAAATTGAAAATTAAACATGGAAGTTGACTGTTATCTGACAGTTTTGATACACTGAGGCCAAAGAGCACTTTGTAAGCAAACATTACAGCGGTAGACTAAGATCAGAGCTGGAGTACTGATATCTACAGGGACGCAACGATCAGTCACAGAGGGTGCAACCAAGCCCGTGAACGAGGCGGCATACCGACGGCAGCACCTATTTCTGCTGAATGTGCGTCTGAGGACACATTCAGCTAAAATGTACTGCAGCACTGAGTCCCGACGAGTCCCTGCACAGCAATAGATACCACCTGCCAATCAGAAACCGGCAGCTGACGTCGGCATGCCATCACACACACATAACATACACGCTGAAGTCAGCTGCCAGCCTCTGCACTGGCTATAGAAGCAAGGGACTGTGAGAAGAATAGTTTTGAGGGTTTTAATTTAAGTGGTAGATGACAGCGGTAGATTGAAACACATTACAGCAGAAAGGGGGCCTGAGATGGGGAACAGCGTAGGAGAGGGACCCAAAATGGATGAAATTATAGCTGGAAGGGAGCCCAGGATGGAGGACAGTGCAGGAAGGAAGGGGGGGGGGCACATGCATGTCTTTATAGAATTTAGATTGTTATAAGGGTCCATACATCTGGCCAATGTGCAGGTAGGGACCCGGGTCCGAGTTTTTCACCAGAGCACATCGGATTCTAGTTACACCATTGGCTATAGTATATTATTAGTGAATCCATGGACAAGGAATACACCCAAAGATACGCACACCGATTCCTCGGCCCCAAACACTGGACAGAAAACTTCCAGCTGTCAGTCCTGTGGCCTATACTGCAAGATGTGGTACTACAAGAGTCTATTTAGTCAGCCCAATAATCACGTGCATTTTCTCTCCACTATGCTGGTCTTTTCTGTCTTATGTTTTACACTTTAGTTAAAGGGAAATCTGCCTGCGGATTTTTGCTATACATAATTTGATAGCAGCATAACAAAGGGCAAAACAGCCCAATTCAAGGGATGTGTAACTTACTGGACTGCTTGGAATAGTTTTTGTAGAAAGCTGTTTTCTCTGATGGAGGTGCAGCAGAGCTAAGAATAAGGGCACGCTCACACGATCGTGAAAATCGGACGAGTGCAATGTGAGAAAATCTCGCATAGCGCTCGGACCTATGTTAGTCAATGAGGGCGAGCAGTTAGTCAGCTTTTCTCGTATACAGATTCTGGATGAGAGAAAAGCGGCAGCATGCTGCGATTTTCTGCCAGAGCCGTATCCCTCGCACCCATTCAAGTGAATGGATGGGAGAGAAACATCGGACAGCACTCGGATGTTATACCAGTGCAGTGCGATATAAGCACAGGCTGACAATGGAGGGAGGACATTGGGGGGGGGATTGACCCCCCTCTCCTCCGCAGCGCTAGTCCTCCGCTTCACAGCTGTGACCTGATTGCAGGATCGGGTCACAGTCGCATGACATTCTGCTCACGCTCACAGCAGATCCTGAGGCAGGAGTCATTAGCATTAGCAGGTCGAATCGGATGCCATACGCTTGCCTGAGTCCAGACTTAAACTGCATATAGCCTGTCACTGCCCTGACTAGCAACTTCCTGTGCATTGTGGGTAAGAGGCGGGGTTACACTGATTAGCTGATTTGGTTGTGGTGAGCTGTAGCCAGATAGTGTTAATCTCCTGCTGATAAAATGCTGATTGCATTCAAACCACAATACAACCTGATAAGTGACATCCCTGAAATCAGGGTCTTGTGCCCTACATTATGCTGCTCAGATTTAATACGGTAGCAAAAATCTGGTTGCCTTTAACAAATAGTCTCCATATTTATATGTAAGTGTAGTGCAACATTGCTTGCCTATGAGTAGGTAAACGTGCTCTGCAAGACTTAAATACGGACGTTCTGCCCTTACAGCAGCCCCACCGCCAACTAGAACAAAAAAGGTACATACAAGCTGTGTCACATTTGCAGTTTATGCAGGCACAGCCTCATCCGTCTGGTAATAAACGGTTGTCCTACTTAATGACCACCTATAAATTTATTTAAATGATAGTTACTACATAACAGTTTACTGGAAAAACCCTTTAAATCCTGTTGCGGAGTTAGGCTGCTTTCACACCTCTGGTTTTAGCAGAGCCGGCCAATCCGGCTCTAAAACCTATGCAACGGATGCGGCGACAATACCGCATCCTTTGCATAAGTTTTTTACATGCGGCCCGTCTGGTTTTTGCTGCTTGTGGCAGGCTACTGAGCATGCGCAATGGAAAAAAACGCATGCGGCGGCCGGATGCGTTTTTTTGCCGTCATGCATTGCAAATTGCGCCGCATTGGCGCGATGCGGGTTTTTTTGCTGGACAAAAAACGTGCCAGGCAACGTTCCATCCGGCCGCCGCATCGGCTAAATCTGCCGAATGTGGCAAAAAACGGACGGAACGCAAGCCCATGCGGCACTAATGTAAGTCTATGCAAAAAAACGCAACCGGCGGCAAAGAAAAACGGTTGCATTTTTTCTGCAAAGCGCCGGATTGTGCCGCAGAGCAAAAACCGGATGTGTGAAAGCAGCCTTAACTTCTAGCAGAAGTCTACTGCTCCCAGTATAAATGTATGCAAGTCTCCAAGGGAATATCTAAAAATTAAGTATAAGCAGACTAATATGGCTGCCCTTTTCTAAAGGTCCACATTGAGGTTTTGGGGTTTTTTTATGCCCTT
The DNA here is from genome assembly GCF_048569485.1 of Anomaloglossus baeobatrachus. Lineage (NCBI taxonomy): Eukaryota > Metazoa > Chordata > Amphibia > Anura > Aromobatidae > Anomaloglossus > Anomaloglossus baeobatrachus. Next base: position 573,688,278 of record NC_134356.1, read on the forward strand.
TTAAAAAGCTTAAGCGATGGTGTCACATTATCAGCAAAGTGAATGATTTCTGAAACCTCATGCACACACTAATTTACTTTTCTTTCCTTGCAGATTTAAGCCTTCAATTCATTATTTTATGTCACTTCTTTAAAAAGTGTTTTACACCCATTCAAATAGGATGGGGGGGGGGGCGAAAGAAAAAAAATGTGGATATTTTACTTGGGTTTTTTTCCTACCAACACACTGGTAAAACAGGAAAAAATGTGGCAATGTGCAAACGCTTAGTAATTTCAGCAGAGTTAGAAATGGAAAGATATGCAAAGAGAAGAAGCATTTAAATCAATCCACTTTTTGGCTTCGGCTACTAAATCCCAAATGTGAAGCCATCACCTAATGCAAGTGGTTTGCAACCCTACTCATACACGACCCCAACCCGAATATGAAGCAGTTGTCCTGCTTTAAATACCTTCATGGTGATTGAGTTGCCTTCATACCTATTCTCCCTTCTCTTCCAAGAGGCACATAATAGAATCCACAAGTTGCTCCAGGCGCTTTTATGCTGCAGATGTGGCTGTCCAACAGTCCTCGCGGCTACTGACATGCCAGGTTCTCAGGTCAAAACATACCTAAACATATTACTAAATTATACACACAGTATTATTCATTGGGAAACACAGTCATAGCATACAACGTCAAACTCTGGCAAGTCATCTGCCCTGGGGGACTGATGTGGACAGTCCATGGTGTGCATAGGTAACAATACACAGCGCCTGAAGACAAGGAGTGGATGCATTTACCACCTGGTTAAAAATGGCCTCACCTCTAATCAGTGATGGACATCACTCTTCCCCTCATCCTGCTCTATACATTGACATATTAAGCATCCTGAAAGCAAAGGAACTTCAATGGTGGCAAATTATTTACAAATACAGTATATCACAAAAGTGAGTACACCCCTCACAATTTTGGAAATCTTTTATTATATTTTTTCATGGGACAATACTGAATATATGACAGACACAATGAAGTAGTCAGTGTACCTTTGGTACAAGGTAAAGCTGACAGCTGCAGCAGTCTACTTTACCTCTGCTGGTTATCAAAAATAAGAGGACCCCACATTATTTTTAGGTTTATTCCCCATCCACATTTGATTGCAGCCCCCCTATCCATTTTGCCCCCTAGTCCGTACTATGACTATTTTACAGCACCAAAGTTTAGGTCCCTATTGACTTATATGAGGTTCAGGGTCAAATTTGGGTCTCTAACCAAACAACTAAAGTCCAGCCACACTAAACATCATTGGGTTCCGCTCATGCCCATTGCTGGCAACAAGAGTGAGTACACCCCTAAGTGAGAATGGCCAAATTGTGCTCAAAGTGTCAATATTTTGTGTGGCCACCAGTGTTTTCAAGCACTACCTTAACTCTCTTGGCCACTGAGTTCACTAGACCTTCACATGAGCCGATGGATCCTCTTCCATCCTCCATGACGACATCTCGGAGATGGTTGATGTTAGGGACCTTGTGTGCTCCTCCACCTTCTGTTTGAGGAGGCCCCACACATACTCAAGGTTTAGATCTGGAGACATTCTTGGCCAGTCCAGCACCTTTACCCTCAGTCTCTTTAGAAAGGCAGTGGTCGTCTAGGTTGGAGGTGTGTTTGGGGCAATTATATTGGAATACAGCCCTGCGACCCAGTTTCTGAAGGGAGGGGTTCATGCTTTGCTTCAGTATGTCACAGTTCATGTTGGCATTCATGGTTCCCTCAATGAACTGTAGTTCCCCACAGCCGGCAGCACTCATGCAGCCCTAAACTATGACACTACCACCACCATTTTTGACTGTAGGCAGGACACACTTGTCTTTGTATTCCTCACCTGGTTGCCGCCACACACACTTGACACCATACGAATCCAATAAGTTTATCTTGGTCTCATCAGACCACAGGACATGGTTCCAGTAATCCATGGCCTTAGTCTGCTTGTCTTCAGCAAACAGTCTTTCTTGTGCATCATCTTAAGAAGTAGCTGCCTTCTGGGACAACAACCATGCAGACCAATTTGATGCAGTGTATGGTGTGAGTCCTGATAGGCATATAAGTGCTGGCAGCATTGCTACAGAGGTTACAGGGGTGGGGAGGGTTAGCCTATTTTGAAAAACACAACCTCCGGATATAACACTGAGCACGGGCACACAACTTCTTTGATCGACCATGGCAATGCCTTTCACTTAGGGGTGTACTCACATTTGTTGTCAGTGGTTTAGACATTACTGGTTGTGTATTGAGACATTTAGAGGGCACCAAATTTGCACTGTTCTACAAGCTGCACACTGACTGCTTTACATTGTATCAAAGTATCAGATCTTCAGTGTTGTCCTATGAAAATATAATAAAATATTAACAAAAATGTGAGGGGTGTACTCACTTGTGATATATTGTATATATGACAACTGGATAGACCTAAGGGCATCCAAGAAAGAAGGCATCACTTCCCCTAGGAACTCACCTCGGATGACACAATCCCTATAACATGGCGCTATTAAGCGGGGTTTACACGCTGCGACATCGCTAGCGATGTCGAGAGCGATAACACCCACCCCCGTCGTACGGACGATATTTGGTGATCGCTGCCGTAGTGAACATTATCGCTAAGGCAGCATCACACGCACTTACCTGCTCTGCGACGTCGCTCTGGCCGGCGAATTGCCTCCTTTCTAAGGGGGGCGGGTCATGCGGCGTCACACAGCAGCCGTCCAATAGAAGCGGAGGGGCGGAGATGAGCGGGACGTAAACATCCCGCCCACCACCTTCCTTCCGCATTGTCGATGGAGGCAGGTAAGGAGATGTTCGTCGTTCCTGCGGTGTCACACACAGCGATGTGTGCTACCGCAGGAACGAGGAACAACATCGCTAAAAAGCAGTAACCGATTTTTTATTTCGGGACGACCTCTCCGCGGCAACGATTTTACCCCCTTTTGCGATCGTTTCGGATCGCTCTTAAGTTTTACACGCTGCGATATCGTTAATGGCGACGAATGTGTGTCACAAACAACGTGACCCCGGCGATAATTCATTAACGATATCGTAGCGTGTAAAGCCCGCTTTAGTGTTCTGCGCTCCACTAGACTAACACTGCAAATCACAAACGTGACACTAGAAGTGTGAACACAGCCTTATATAGCAAACGTGGCCATCGTTGGCGCAATGCAGAGTAATATTACAGACTATGTACCTTTTATCCTTTAACACTGCAAAGCAACGTTAATCTTGTGGGCTTAATGCAAGATCTCTCACTGGGCCACAACTATCATGTGTCTAAGGACCCCGCCACTGAATTTATTATACTTTTCCTGTGTGCCATCATGTACGTGTAATTGAGGTCGCAACATACTCACCGGCTGGTATCAGCACTAAGACACTGCACTTATATTGCGGCGAGGAGCGGAGGTCACTTTTTAAAATGTTCTCAATGTAAGTCTATGGGAATGTATAACGATACTCTGCAGCCTTGTCCTGAGTCCCATTGACTATTATAGTCCCCACACAGTGATCGGGCAGGTTACAGAGGGGATCTCTGAGGCAGGAGTGGAGCCGATATCAAAAGAAGGAGTGTATGTTACTACACTAATTACACTTACATCCATGACAGACAGCAGACGGTAAAATAAGTCACCGTAGTGCTACTTTAACAGTATTGGTCTTCTCATATGAGCAGAAAGGACCTGTCAGGATTTCCTACTTTTCAGGGTCCAAACTGCAATCCCGCACCCAAATAAACCATTACTACCCAAATATACCAGACCGCTCTGCATAGCAGATTGCCTGAATTACAATAATGATGTGCCCACACAGGAGGGAAGTGCTGAGGATTCTGTAAAGATCTCAGCAGATTACAGCAGCAGACATGGGATTTTAACCTGTAATCTGCACACTGGACACAGACTTGTGGGACAGATGTTTTCATCTGCAGGAAGTTCATTTTGATGCAGATTAGGCAGAGATCGGATGTGGATTTTCTTCATTGAAAATAATTGGAAAGCAGAAATCCACAATCACATCCTAATGCATACTCAGCAAATTCTGCAGGTGCGGAGCCTCATTATTAGGCTATGTTCACACACCATCTTTTTTCTGAATGCATCTTGACTGCATCTTATTCCTGTGGTCTCAGAAAATGCAGCTTGTGGCCCAAAAAGCTCATGAATTTTTCCGCGTTTTTGTTAATGTGTCTTGTAAAGGAGAAACAAAATATGATAGGAAAGGAAAATAGATAAATAGAGAAGACATATAGAAAGAAATATCAGAATAGCTTGATAGAGTGATAGTTCGCTTGGCCAGCGGTTTCTTTTTTTTTCTTTGTTTAAAAAAAAAAAAAGAAAAGAAAAAAAAAACACGACGTCTTTCATATCCAGCAGTCTGCTGTACCTTGACTGGTTATGAAAAATAGAGGGGATCCAATGCTTTTTTTTAATTATTATTAGATTTAACACAAAAAAAAACAAAAAAAACGTGGGGTCCTCCCAATTTTTCTAAAACCAGCCAAGGTACAGCAGACAACTGGGGCCTGATATTAATAGGGTGGAAAGGGCCATAGTTATTTGTCCCTTTCCAGCTTAAGGCTGCTTTCACACTACGTTTTTTTAACATGCGTCAGGAACGTTTTTTTGCTGCAAAAGCGGATCCTGCTTTTACAGCAAAAAACGCATGCTAACGCATCTGTTATTTTGCAGGATCCTGTCACTGGATGTTTAGGGGCGGGCATTGGAGTCATGTGATCGGGAGTGAGGGGAACTAAACGTGCCAGACTGGGAGCCGGCTTCTGACAGCTGCAGACGCTCGTAACCAAGGTAAACATCGGGCTTGGATACCCGATATTTACCTTGGTTACGAGTGTCCGCAGCTCTCAGGTGGGAGAGAGAGGGAGGGGAGGAAGGGGGAAAGACAGAGAGAGGGGGTGAGGGAGGGAGGAGAGAGAGAGACAGATCACGCGAGACTGGTTCTGGGCATGCTCAGTACTTTCTGGGCATGCTCAGTACAAAAGCAGGATCCTGTTACAACGCAACTCAACGCATTCTGCTAGGCAGGATCCAGCGCTCATTGACATGCATTGCAGCTCGCGGCGCAATGTGAAGGATCCTGTGAGATGCGTTATTTTGACAAAGGTAAAAAACGCTACAAGTAGCGTTTTTGAAACATGTTAAAATAACGCAAAAGTACGGATCCTGTGTCTAACGCACGCAAACGCAGGTGGACGCGAGTCCATTGCAAATGCATTGAAGTGAAAACGCATTTGCACTGGATCCGTTTTTCCGCTAAAACAACGTTATGGAAGGATGTTAAATAAACGTAGTGTGAAACCAGCCTAACAATACCAACCCCAAGCCTACCCAGAGGTGGGGCATCCATAGGTTACGCCAATTCTGGTGCTGGACCCGGCTCTTCCCGTTGCCCTGGTGCGGTGGCAATCGGGATAATAAGGGGTTAATAACAGCCCATAGTTGCTTCTAAACCCTAGCTTTGTGATGGCAGGTGTCTATGAGATACCCCCCATCACTAATCTGTAAGTGAAAGTAAATAAACACAAACACCCAAAAAATCCTTTAATTGAAAGAAAAAAGAGGAAAAAAAAAAAATCACTCTTTCACCACTTTATTAACCCTCCAAACACCCATCCAGGTCCAACATAATCCACACGAGGTCCCATGACGCTTCCAGCACTGCTACATATTTGAAGCTCACAGTGAACTCCATAGAACAAGACTGCCCGCTGTGAGCTCCACGCAGCAACTGAAGTGAGCCGTGCAATAAGCGGTGACATCACTCAGGTGACCCGCGGCCACAGCTGGAGTACTCCACCTGTGATCGCAAATCAGGCCATGACTGAAGTGAGCCGTGCAAACAGCGGGACGTCACCCAGGTGATTTGCTATCACAGGTGGAGGCCATGGCCATGCTGTGGCCGCAGTTAACCTGAGTGACGTCCCCGCTGAGCGCGTGGCTCACTTCAATTGCTGCGTGGAGCTCACAGCAGGCAGTCCTGTTCAAGGATGCTCCCTGTGAGCTTCAGAACTGTAGCAGTGCTGGAAGCATCGTGGGACCTCATGTGGATTACATCGGACCTGGAGGGTTGTGTTTGGGTTAATAAAAAAGCACCCTCTTTCACCACTTTGTCTTTTATTCCAAATAAAGCATTATTTTGGTGTTTAGTTAATTTCACTTAAAGATTAGTGATTGGGGGAGGGGTGTCAAGTAGACGCCTGCCATTACTAATCTAGGACTTAGTGGCAGCTGCGGGCTGATATTAACTCCTTATTACCCCGATGGCCACCACAGGGGCAATGCAGGAAGAGCCGGGTAAAGTGTTGAAACTGTTGCATCTAATTGATGAGGCAATATCGGGCAGCTGCTGGCAGATCTTTTCTAGGCTGGAGGTGCCCAATAACCATGGGTATCCCCAGCCTGAGAATACCAGCCCCCAGCTGTTGGGCTTTATCTGTGTTGGTATCAAAATATGGGGGGGGATCTTAAGCAAATTTCTTAAAACGTATTTTACTGTAGAATATAGACCTGCCCATCGGCATCAGTGATTGGTTACCGTCAGACACCATGTCACTCAGGGTGGGGGCTCGTCTGACTGCAACCAATCACAGCATATTCAATGAAGGTAATGAGCAGCCAGGGAAGAGAATGACCGGCTGCGGGAGCAGTGTCACAGCCACGCCGGTGATTCGGCAAGTGCTTCTACCCTTTCGCGCCAGATTCTGGTCCCCATTGACTTTATGGGAACCGGCATCTAGCCAGATACCAGGAATCAATCCCCCACCGACCCCGAGTCAGCGGGGGAATTGATCTGCCAGTCCTTCAAAATACAGGGACAAGATGCAAAAAGAATTGACATGCTGCATCTTGGCTGCGTGTTAAAAAACGCAGCCAAGATGCAGCCAAAAAAAAGATGCACTGTCTAGACAGCAAAATAGAAATCACGTAGACTTTGCTGGGAGAATGAAATGCATGCATTTAGGTGTATCTTTCTGATGTCAAAAATGCAGTAAGAGATACAGTGTGTGAACACAGCCTTATATCCATTTTAGCAATCCCTTTATCCTCAGATTGTCTCTTCTTGCGCCGACGTCTCATGCATTGCTGGAGACTGGGATACAGGGACTGGTGGGGAACCACTAAGCCACTGCGAGAGGAACACAGCATTGCTAAGGTATGGTGGGGCGAAATCTGCAGAATGAACTGCATCATCTGATGTTTAAACTTTTGAGTCTTATCAGACAAGTGTGAACGTACCCCTAATGGTACATTTACAGCAGGAGATGATCAACAAGTGCTTATCACCTGTCGGCTTGGGTGATCAAATTGTTTACAATGGCAGAAAAAAATATAAATCATTTTTGGCAGCACATTGCCGGTGTAAAAAGGTCATGTGCTGCCAAATTCACAATAGTGTACAGCTGAACAGGGACAGAACAAGTGTAGGCAGCCTTCGCTCTGTCTCCATCACTGCAGTGTGAATGAGCTAGTAACGGAGCACAAAATTACTGGTGCATAGACCATCAATGGCGCATGGATGAGCAGAAATGCACCAAAAAGGGTACTTTTTTCCCCTCCGAGAGGGAATGTGCAAATGGCATGAGTCAGGTGGATTCTAACTGAAAAAGTATAGCAAAAAAGTAGGCATAATGGACAGCAATGTAGAAACGACACGGCTAAGCACACAGCCAGTCTTTTGTTCCTCCCTTTAACTGCTCTTCATGTTTGGGAAACCATGAAGAAGTTAAAGGAAGTGGCGGGTGCATCCTGCTAGGAAGCTGCTCACTGGTTATAGTTTACGTTATGGAACAAAAAGGCACCGGGTGTCCACACTGGCGATCAGGATTAGGGTGCGTGCCCATGATCAGTATTTTCATCGTTTTGTACGCAGCGTGCTTCAGCTGCGACCAAAACCATGCGTTGTACAACACAAGCATATTGGACGGGATTTCTATAAATCCCGTGCCCACTGTGCTTTTTTTCCGCAGCAAACACTGACATGCAGTGCATCTTTCCAGACTGCAGCATATCAATTGTTTGCTGCGGATTTGCATGCGTCCTCCGTAGGGAGAACACAGTGAGAGACCGCAGCACAACGAACCCTGATCGTGGGCACAGTCACCTGCGGTCTCATGCATTCTCCTGCGGAGGACACTTGCGGCCCCGCTGGTCAGGACCCACTGCATTCAGAACGCAGTGAGTCCTGATTGTGGGCACATACCCTTAGAGTATTTTTCTGCATCCAAACCGCTGTGATGTACAGTACACGCAGAATAGATGGTATTTATAGAAATCTCCTGCCCACTGGGCTTTTTTTTTTTTTTTTTTTTAGAAGCTCCATAAAACTGACTTGCGACGCGGCTTTCTGAGCTGCATGTCAATTTAGGCTGCGGATACACAGGTGTTCTCAGCGAGGAGAATACAGCAAAATTACACTGTGTCCAGAGCGTTGATCGTGGGCACAGATGCTGCAATCGTCTGCGGGAAAACAATGGTGTCTCCGCGAGAGGAATGACCCCATCCGGAATGCAGCGTGCCCGGATCGTAAGAACATAGCCTTAGCAAGCTCAGTAAGAAAGGAATAAAAACGGGATTTACAACATGCAAACGTTAGGGGACGAGGAATATAGGAATAGTATACACCCAGCACTGCAGGCAACATGGGCCATGTATATTGTATAATATAATGTATTAATACATTGAGTATTTGAGGAGATTTTTCCCTCAGTATTTGTAGTCAAAACCAGGAGTGGGTGATAAATACAGAAGTGGTGCCCATGTTTCTATTATACTTTCCCCCTGATTGTCCCACTCCTGATTTTGGCTACAAATACTGAGGGGAAAAACCTCACCTAATACTAAACGTGTGCACATGGCCTTATCCATGTAAGCCCGCAAGGGCAGGGTCCTCTTCCCTCTGTACTAGTCTGTCTATTGTAACTTGTATATGTATTCTGTATGCAACCCCCTTCTCATTTACAGCACCATGGAATCATCAGAAATCCCAGTGACCATCCAGTGATGTGAGGACACACCAGCACTGGGGGATGGTGCATTATATATGTACACTAAAATAATATATATATATATATATATATATATATATATATATATATATATATATATATATATATATATATATATATAGGCACTGCAGCACATCACAGGCAGCTGGTGTATTATATATGCACACTATATGTATATACAGGCACTGCAGCACATCACAGGCAGCTGGTGTATTATATATGTACACTATATGTATATACAGGCACTGCAGCACATCACAGGCGGCTGGTGTATTATATATGTACACTATATGTATATGCAGGCACTGCAGCACATCACAGGCGGCTGGTGTATTATATATGCACACTATATGTATATACAGGCACTGCAGCACATCACAGACAGCTGGTGTATTATATATGTACACTATATGTATATACAGGCACTGCAGCACATCACAGGCAGCTGGTGTATTATATATGTACACTATATGTATATACAGGCACTGCAGCACATCACAAGCAGCTGGTGCATTATATATGTACACTATATGTATATACAGGCACTGCAGCACATCACAGGCAGCTGGTGTATTATCTATGTACACTATATGTATATACAGGCACTGCAGCACATCACAGGCAGCTGGTGTATTATATATGCACACTATATGTATATACAGGCACTGCAGCACATCACAGACAGCTGGTGTATTATATATGTACACTATATGTATACACAGGCACTGCAGCACATCACAGACAGCTGGTGTATTATATATGTACACTATATGTATATACAGGCACTGCAGCACATCACAGGCAGCTGGTGTATTATATATGCACACTATATGTATACACAGGCACTGCAGCACATCACAGGCAGCTGGTGTATTATATATGTACACTATATGTATATACAGGCACTGCAGCACATCACAGGGGGCTGGTGTATTATATATGTACACTATATGTATACACAGGCACTGCAGCACATCACAGGCAGCTGGTGTATTATATATGTACACTATATGTATATACAGGTACTGCAGCACATCACAGGCAGCTGGTGTATTATATATGTACACTATATGTATATACAGGCACTGCAGCACATCACAGACAGCTGGTGTATTATATATGTACACTATATGTATATACAGGCACTGCAGCACATCACAGACAGCTGGTGTATTATATATGTACACTATATGTATATACAGGCACTGCAGCACATCACAGGCAGCTGGTGTATTATATATGTACACTATATGTATATACAGGCACTGCAGCACATCACAGGCAGCTGGTGTATTATCTATGTACACTATATGTATATACAGGCACTGCAGCACATCACAGGCAGCTGGTTTATTATATATGTACACTATATGTATACACAGGCACTGCAGCACATCACAGGCAGCTGGTGTATTATATATGTACACTATATGTATATACAGGCACTGCAGCACATCACAGGCAGCTGGTGTATTATATATGCACACTATATGTATACACAGGCACATCACAGGCAGCTGGTGTATTATATATGTACACTATGTATATACAGGCACTGCAGCACATCACTGGGGGCTGGTGTATTATATATGTACACTATATGTATACACAGGCACTGCAGCACATCACTGGGGGTTGGTGTATTATATATGCACACTATACGTATTTACAGGCACTGCAGCACATCACAGGGGGCTCGTGTATTATATATGTACACTATATGTATATACAGGCACTGCAGCACATCACAGGGGGCTGGTGTATTATATGTACACTATATGTATATACAGGCACTGCAGCACATCACAGGGGGCTGGTGTATTATATATGTACATTATATGTATATACAGGCACTGCAGCACATCACTGGGGGCTGGTGTATTCTATAAGTACACTATATGTATATACAGGCACTGCAGCACATCACAGGGGGCTGGTGTATTATATATGTACACTATGTATATACAGGCACTGCAGCACATCACTGGGGCTGGTGTATAATATATGTACACTATATGTATATACAGGCACTGCAGCACATCACAGGGGGCTGGTGTATTATATATGTACGCTATATGTATACACAGGCACTGCAGCACATCACAGGGGGCTGGTGTATTATATATGTACGCTATATGTATACACAGGCACTGCAGCACATCACAGGGGGCTGGTGTATTCTATAAGTACACTATATGTATATACAGGCACTGCAGCACATCACAGGGGGCTGGTGTATTCTATAAGTACACTATATGTATATACAGGCACTGCAGCACATCACAGGGGGCTGGTGTATTATATATGTACACTATATGTATACACAGGCACTGCAGCACATCACAGGGGGCTGGTGTATTCTATAAGTACACTATATGTATATACAGGCACTGCAGCACATCACAGGGGGCTGGTGGGCACAGCTGAGCCCCCCGTGTACCCTGCACATGTGCAGACAGGGGGATGTGAGGACACCAGCACTGGCGTGGGACGATGTGATGGGCTTTGGGCGGGCGGATTTCAGCTCCCGCTCCTCCGGTGACCTCCCCCTGCGCGGTTCCCGGTGGTCTCACACCGACAGCCGCCAAACACAATGGCCGTCCTTACCTGGCTGCCCCGCGCTCCTGCACTCCGCCCCCTCCCCGGTCACCACAGAGCCCCCGCTTCTACGTAATAAACGTGATTTTTTTTTTTTTTTTTTTTTTTGCACCTTCGCCTCAACTAGCCGCTTACCCTCTTGAAATTTAGGCCTTGGGTCCTGCTTCGGCGCCATTTATAACGTCCGCGGCTCCCAGGAACGGATCCGCCGCATCTACACACCGCGCGGGCCCGCACGTCACGGCACCCGACGCGCATGCGCAGCGACCGCTCATTCGGTACATACACCGTTTTGCGCTTGCCCAGTTTCTCATAGCTCGCGCTAGTCCTCATGGGGATTGTAGTTCTCAAGTGTTCCCGCCATCTCTGCCTCCACCCTGTGTTTTTACCTCGAGAACCTCAGCGAATGTGGTTTATGATGTGGAAACATTTCTAGTTTCTGTTTTTTATGGTCATAGGAAACATTTGCATATAAATGCTTAGGCGATGGTTTGCTTGTAGCACACAGTGTTACTGAGGTAAATACGTGATTAAGGTAAAACACGGAAACTAGAAGAGATAACCGAATAGGATAGAAACACTGCTCATATTTCATGTAAATAAATACATAAATAAAGTATGTGACTCCTTCCTTTGTCCTTTTATAACTTGATATTAAAAAAATAAAAACTTCCGCCCAACGTGGGGCTCGAACCCACGACCCTGAGATTAAGAGTCTCATGCTCTACCGACTGAGCTAGCCGGGCGCTGCTGGGAGAGAGGAGATGACAGGATTAGTAGCTAACAGCTGTACTGCCGCATACCACATATTGACATTGTGGCATCTGTATACTGGCATTGAGGCATCTGTATACTGACATTGAGGCATCTGTATACTGACATTGAGGCATCTGTATACTGACATTGAGGCATCTGTATACTGACACTGAAGCATCTGTATACTGAAATTGAGGCATCTGTATACTGACACTGAAGCATCTGTATACTGACATTGAGGCATCTGTATACTGACACTGAGGCATCTGTATACTGACATTGAGGCATCTGTATACTGACATTGAGGCATCTGTATACTGACACTGAAGCATCTGTATACTGGCATTGAGGCATCTGTATACTGACATTGAGGCATCTGTATACTGACATTGAAGCATCTGTATACTGACATTGAGGCATCTGTATACTGACATTGAAGCATCTGTATACTGACATTGAGGCATCTGTATACTGACATTGAAGCATCTGTATACTGACATTGAGGCATCTGTATACTGACATTGAAGCATCTGTATACTGACATTGAGGCATCTGTATACTGACATTGAGGCATCTGTATACTGACACTGAGGCATCTGTATACTGACATTGAGGCATCTGAATACTGACACTGAGGCATCTGTATACTGACACTGAGGCATCTGTATACTGATATTGAGGCATCTGTATACTGACACTGAGGCATCTGTATACTGACACTGAGGCATCTGTATACTGACATTGAGGCATCTGTATACTGACACTGAGGCATCTGTATACTGACACTGAGGCATCTGTATACTGACACCTGTATACTGACACTGAGACATCTGTATACTGACATTGAGGCATCTGTATACTGACACTGAGGCATCTGTATACTGACACCTGTATACTGACACTGAGGCATCTGTATACTGACACTGAGGCATCTGTATACTGACACTGAGGCATCTGTATACTGACACCTGTATACTGACACTGAGGCATCTGTATACTGACACTGCGGCATCTGTATACTGACACTGCGGCATCTGTATACTGACACTGAGACATCTGTATACTGACATTGAGGCATCTGTATACTGACACTGAGGCATCTGTATACTGACACCTGTATACTGACACTGAGGCACCTGTATACTGACACTGAGGCATCTGTATTCTGACACCTGTATACTGACACTGAGGCATCTGTAAGAAAAAATGAAACTTCAGTCTGTCCAAAAATTGTGATTTTATTTATGCAGAAAAGTAAAGACAGCATCCAGACGTTTCGGCATTTTTTGCCTTTATTAATGCACCACTGTCAAAAGATTTCCAAGAAAAATCAGCTCGTATAATGGACGGTTTTTGGGAGAAGATCAAAGCCTAATGAAAATGCTGACTAAAAATACTAGAATTGATGACGTCACAGGTATAAGTATTCCATATCAAGAAACGAGAACCATTGCGTCCTCAGATACTCCTGATGAATGCTTAAGGGAATTAATATACCACAGTAAGGCACATCATTTCAGACAAGGACCTTATTCCTGGGAAAACCTGATGTCTGTTATGAAAATCAGAGCACCCCAGTATGGCACAATATAAAGGTTCTGGATCACAAGAATTCCTTATGTGACACTAAGCAAGAGCAGACATGGAACAGATTGTCTAATGCACAAGAGTAAAGGGGGCTTTACACGCTACGATATCGTTAATGTTTGATCGTCGGGGTCACATTGTTAGTGACGCACATCCAGGGTCATTAACAATATCGCAGCGTGTAACACTTACCAGCGACCTTAGGCGACCTCAAAAATGGTGAACATCGTTCACCATGGAGAGGTCGTCCCAAACTCAAATATCGGTAAGGGTTATTTAGCGTTGTGATTCATCGCTCATGCGGCAGCACACATCGCTATGTGTGAAACCGCAGGAGCGAGGAACGTCTCCTTACCTGCCGCCGGCCCCAATGTGGAAGGAAGAGGTGGGCGGGATGTTTACATCACGCTCAGCTCCGCCCCTCCGCTTTGATTGGCCGGCCGCTGTGTGACGTTGCGGTGACGTCGCTGTGATGCCGAACGTCCCTCCCCCTTGAAGGAGGGATTGTTCGGCAGTCACAGCGACGCCGCCGACCAGGTAAGTATGTGTGACGCTGCGTAGCGATAATGTTCGCTACGGCAGCGATCACAAACAATCACATGTGCGACGGGGGCGGGTACTTACACGGTCGCTATCGCTACAAATTGCTAGCGATATCGCTACCGTGTAAAGCCCCCTTAATAGCAGAAATATGCACAAGTGGGATCTTGAGGAATAGGTGCCAGATAGAGGGTGTATGGTCATGGAAATCTTTTGACAGTGGTGCATTGATTAAGGCAAAAAATGCCGAAACGTCTGGATGATGTCTTTACTTTTCTGCATTAATAAAATCACAATTTTTGGACAGACTGAAGTTTCATTTTTTCTTATAATGAGTGCCGAAGTATTTTGACTCTAAATTGGACTTATTTTTTACTTCTGAGCAACATCCGCAGTTGAGCCAGGCTTCTCTCTTGTTGTAACTGAGGCATCTGTATAATGACATTTGTATACTGACACTGCGGCATCTGTATACTGACACTGCGGCATCTGTATTATTATTATTATGTATTATAATTATTATTATAATTATTATTATTATTATTATAGCGCCAGTTATTCCATGGCGCTTTACATGTCAAAGGGGTATACATAATAGGGGACAGGTACAATAATCATAAACAGTACAAGACACAGACAGGAACCAGGAGGAGAGAGGACCCTGCCCGCGAGGGCTCACAGTCTACAAGGGATAGGTGTGGGTACAGTAAGTGAGGGTAGAGATGGTCGTGCGGCGCTATAGAGGACTGAGGGTTACAGCAGGTTGTAGGCTTGTCTGAATAGGGGGGTCTTCAGGTTCCTTTTGAAACTTGTCAAGGTAGGCGAGAGTCTGATATGTTGTGGCAGAGCATTCCAGAGTATGGTGGATACACGGGAGAAAACTTGGATGCGGTGCTGGGAAAAGGAAATGAGAGGGGAGTAGAGAAGGAGATCTTGTGAGGATCGAAGGTTACATACAGGTAAGTCCCGGGAGAAAAGGTCACAGATGTAAGGAGGAGACAGGTTGTGGATGGCTTTGTAGATCATGGTTAGGGTTTTGAACTGGAGTCATTGGGCAATGGGAAGCCAGTGAAGGGATTGGCAGAGAGGAGAGGTCGGGGAGTATTGGGGGGACAGGTGGATTAGTCGGGCAGCATAGTTTAGAATAAATTGTAGGGATGCAAGACTGTTAGAAGGGAGGCCAGAGAGCAGGAGGTTGCAATAGTCCAGACGGAAGATAATAAGGGCATGCACTAGCCGGGCGCTGCTTTGAGAGAGGAGATGACAGGATGAGTAGCTAACAGCTCTACTGCCGTATACCACATATTGACATTGTGGCATCTGTATACTGACATTGAGGCATCTGTATACTGACATTGAGGGTTTTTGCAGTTTCTTGGGAAAGGAATTTATTAATCCAATCCGGGAAATATTTTTGAGTTGGAGGTGGCAGGAGGTGAAGAGGGCTTCGATATGTGGCTTGAAAGAGAGAGCAGAGTCTAGAGTTACTCCCAGACAGCGAGCACGTGGGACTGAGGAAAGTGAGCAGCCATTGATTTTGATGGATAGGTCAGTTGGGGGAGTTGAGTGAGAAGGAAGAAAAATAATGAATTCTGTTTTGTCCATGTTCAGTTTTAGAAATCGAGCAGAGAAAAAGGATGAAATAGCAGACAGACTTTGTGGGACTCTAGTTAGTCAGGAGGTGATGTCAGGTCCAAAGAGGTAGATCTGTGTGTCATCGGCGTAGAGGTGATACTGAAAGCCGTGGGATTCTATGAGTTGTCCTAGGCCAAAGGTGTAGATGGAGAAAAGTAGTGGTCCAAAAACTGAACCTTGTGGTACACCGACAGGGGGCGAGATGAGAAAGTGGTGTGAGAGTGGGAGACACTGAAAGTTCGGTCGGTTAGGTATGAGGAGATCCAAGATAGTGCCAAGTTTGTGATGCTCAGAGATGAGAGAATTTGTAGTAGGAGGAAGTGGTCTACTGTGTCAAAGGCAGAGGACAAGTTCTGAAGGAGGAGAACAGAGTAGTGTCGCTTGGCTTTGGTGGTTAGTAGGTCATTGGTGACTTTAGTTAGGGAAGTTTCAGTGGAATGATGATGTTAGAAGCCAGATTGTAGCCGGTCAAAGAGGGAGCAGGAAGAGAGGTGTGAGGATAGTTCAAGATGGACATTCTGTTCCAGTAATTTTGAGGAATAGGTGAAAAGTGATATGGGGCGATAGTTTGACACAGAGGAAGGGTCAAGGGAGTGCCTTTTGAGGATGGGTGTGATGGAGGCATGTTTAAAGCATGAAGAGAATACACCAGTTATTAGTGATAGGTTGAAGAGATGGGTTAGGGTTGGGATGAACACTGTGGAGAGATTGGGGATGAGGTGGGATGGGAGTGGATCAAGTCGATAGGTGGTGAGATGTGATCTTGAGAGTAGAGTGGAGAGATGATCTTCTGTGATAGTGGAGAAGCTGGATTTGGAGGAGGAAGGCTGAGTAGTTATGAAGAGGTGCTGTGGGGATTGTGGGTCAAAGCTTGCTCTGATTTTGTTAATCTTCTGCTTGAAGAAAGAGGCAAAGTCTTCAGCTGAGATGAGAGAAGAGGGAGGTGGTGTTGGGGGACGGAGGAGAGAGTTGAAAATGTTGAGTAGCTGTTTAGGGTTGTGAGATAGAGAGGATATGAGGGATGAGAAGTAGGTTTGTTTTGCAGCAGTGTGTAGTGACTTGAAAGTGGTGAAGGACTGTTTGCATATGATGAAGTGCTTAGTGGAATGAGACCTCGTCCATCTGCGTTCAGCAATCCTGGAAGCCCGTCTCAGTTCTTTAGTCTGGCTCATGTGCCAAGGTTGCCTGTTGATCGTGCGGGTTTGGTATTCGTGAGGGGGGTGGCCGATTCGAGAGCTGCAGAGATTGTGGTGTTATCTATACTGTCAGCAGAATCTGCATCGTGTAAAGAAGCAATGTCTGCAAAAGGGAGAAGGAACTAAGAAAATGAATGTAAATCAAGGTGTTTGAGATTTCTGTGGGGGTATGAAAGTTTGTGGAGGGGGGTTGTATACTTGGTGAAGAGAGGGATGAGAATGTTAGTAGGTTGTGGTCAGATAGCGGGAGTGGTGAGTTTGAGATGTTGGATAGGGAACAGAAGTGAGAAAATATGAGGTCAAGCGTGTGACCATCTTTGTGAGTAGCTGCAGAGGACCATTGGGTGAGGCCGAAGGAGGAAATGAGTGTTAGAAGTCTAGAGACAGATGAGTGGGAAGTGTCAATCGGGATGTTAAAGTGCGCCCATGATGATGGTGGGGATGTTGGTGGAAAGGAAATGAAGTAGCCAGGTGGTAAAGTGGTCGAGAAAGGTGGTGGCTGGCCCAGGGTGAACGGTAAATGACAGCCAGTTGGAGTCTGGAGGGGGAGTAGATGCAGACGGAGTGCACTTCAAAAGAAGGGAAAGTAATGGAAATGGAAGGTGGCAGTGGAAGTGGGGTGAAGGAGCATTCTTCTGACAGGAGAAAACCAATTTCTCCACCATGTTTGTTACTGGGGCGGGGAGTGTGAGAGAAATGGGAACTGTGACGCCCTGGCGCCGCCAGGTGGTCACATGCAAAATAGGCCCCCGCATAACACCTTCCCCACAGGGTTACACCAAGCCAAAAAAACCCTAGTCACTCCCCCCCAGGGTAGGAAAGGCACACCAGTGGGCGGGACCAGGCAGAAGGAAAAACGCCCACCTAGGGGTCTAGAGAACCCGGGGCGAGAAAGAGAGTAGTTGAGTTGAGTTGAGTTGTAGTCGAAGTGGAGGTGGAAGTTCAGAGTGGCGTCACGAAGTGCTTACAGCAACTCCCGTACAAATACGTCCCCTTTTACTTGACATGTCCACGCGACCCCCGGGTCCGGAGAATCCCTCGAGCGACACTGCGGATCCGGATCCGAGCGGCTGCTGACGTGGGGGCGGCACACCTCAAAACCTGGCGTCACAAACAGGATTGTAACCCATCCACCTACCTGGTGGAAGTGCCCCTTGTTCTGGACTGGCAGCAGTGCTCCGCTGTAAAAATTTTGAAAAGCTGCCATTTTGCCGCCATATTTGGGCGCAAAAAACGACAACCCAGCGTCTTCTTCCCCAAGAAAGAGCGCAAAGTTGAAGCCCCGCACCCTGGGAACGTGGGCAGAAGGAAGTGGCTTCCGAGTCCGAAAGTGAAACCAGTGAGACTGCTCCTGAAAAACCAAGGGGGAGAAGCAGAAAGATGTCTGCGCCAAATGTTGTCAACGGGGCAGCGCCTCCCGCTAGAGCGGCGGCGCCCGTGAACGTGGTTGATGACGGAGAAGCGGTGGCTCCCACTCCGGTCGCAAGAGCGGTGGAGCCTGCGGCCCCGGACAGAGCGATCCCGGCGATCACCCAAGTAATGCCACACCTACAGACGAAGGGTTGGATGAAGATGAGTTGGAAGAGATCGAACTGCCTACGTTCCATCAACCTGATAGTGTGAAAGACGCCAGGCCATATAGTGGTCAGCAGCAAGCAGCCTTCAATCCATTACCCCACCATGGTTGGCAGGAAGCCCAAGACAAGGAACCTACAGTCCGGCTAATCAAGATGTTAATCTCCCAAGCCCATTCCAGGTTGGACCCCACTGCCCTCGCAGAAGCGCAGCGGCTTTGGAGAGAAAGGGACTGCTTGTACTTGCAGCAGGGCAAATTGTACAGAGGGCTAACTAATCCAAAGACACATGAGAAGGTCTGTCAGATTGTAGTGCCACAACCATATGTGTCCGTGCTTTTGAAAGCTTATCACGATGGAGCTGGACACTTCGGCTGGAAGAAGCTAGAAATGCTGGTGAGAGAACGCTTTTACTAGGTTGGAATGAGAGAGTCCATCGAAGCATGGTGCAGGGATTGTGGTCCCTGTGTGCTAAGAAGAAAGGATGGCACCGGCCAGAAAGCCCCGTTGCAGCTAATTGTCACTCACCAGCCGCTGGAACTTGTCACTCTGGACCACGTCAAGCTCACGCCAAGCCGGAACGGCTACACATATACCCTCACCATCGTTGATCACTACTCCAGGTTCATGGTGGTGGTACCCGTCAAGGATCTAACGGCTCACACTGCAGCGAAGGTCTTCCAGGCATACTTCTGCCGGCCGCATGGTTACCCGGAGAAGGTGCTGACAGACCAAGGCCCTGCCTTTGAGGTGGAGATCTTCCAGGAGTTCTGCAACTTGTATGGGTGCAAGAAGATTCGTACCATACCCTATCATGCCCAGAGCAACGGGATGTGCGAGAAGATGAACCACCTGGTCCTCAACCTTCTTAAGACCCTGCCCCTTGCAGAGCGGAACTTGTGGCCTGAAAAACTACCTGATTTAGTAGACATGTACAAAAATGTCCCTAGCAGCTCCACTAAATGCACACCCGCATATCTAATGAGGGCAAAGCCCGTAAGACTGCCGGTGGATCTGGAGTTGGATTTCGAGGCGCCTGAGACCATCCCGCCCACTACCGACTGGGATGCCAAACGTCAGAGGCAGTATCGACAGATCCAAGAATATGAGGAGAGGAACTTGCACCAGAGCAGAGAAAGGCAAGAGCAGCATTTCAACAGACGAGCCCAGGCTGCCCCCTTTGAACCGGGAGATGAAGTGCTGAAGAGAAAAAGAAGATTGCACAAGCTGGATGACCAGTGGGAGAGGACCCTCTATGTTATCCAACCCACTGGCTGGGGGAATTAGAAGACTTACCTTGTCAGTCGCGACCAAGGGAAGACTACGGCCACTGTCTCCAGGGACCACCTGAAGAAATGTCCAAAACCCTTGAAGATGGTGGAGAAGGTTCCCGCTCCCACTCCGGGCGAGGAGAAGAAGAAAGAGGTGATCCACACTGTTATGGGTGACTTCCCGGCTGATTGGCCCATGCAGAATGGAGCGGTGATTGTTCCCGTTATAATGTTCCCGCAACCCGCGGAAGATACGGAGCCAGCAAGGCCTATTAGTACACCAACACAGGAACCCAGGGATGCACCTGTACCTACACCACGCCCCCGTAGGTCCCTATCAGCTGTACCTGACATTAGGGAAGAGGAACCCGAAATTCACTCTACCCCACCAGTCCTAAGTGAGAATGGAGGGCTAAGAAGGTCCACACGCCCTAACTTAGCTCAGCCACCACTCAGATACAGGGAAACCATAGTTTAGTGAGTGGTGCCCGCTTGCTGTGTATATAGTATTGTATGTGTGTAAATTAATTCTAATTAACCAAATACCTCACCTGATTGCAGAGAGAGAGTAAGGTAGCGGCTCCCGGTTACCCACAGTTGTTGTTTCTCCCCGTTACAAAATATTACAGTTAATAATGGACCAAGGCTGAGAACTGGCAGGCCAACCCAAAAACTTTTGGGCCTTGTAAATAACCAAACCACTTTCTTGTTAAGCACCGACACAGCCTCTAGAGAGGCTGATTGGAGGAAGGGCCTGCAGTGGAGTAGGCCGAGGCCCAGTCACTACCAAAACCGGTGACTAACCTCCAGGCCAGGAGTCCCTGGCCAATGGGACCCATGATAAGGACTGCCGGGTAAGGAACTTTTTACCCAGCCCGTGTGGGCGTCACCCGGAACCGTTTGGACTTGGGAAAGGGGTGCCCACCAGTTTTAGCAGTGGCACCAGGGAACAGGTTTTCTTGGGTGGCGGGTGCAATGGGAATGTGGTCCAGTTTGAAACGTTTAAGAAGTGTGCCTCCCATAAAGGGAAGAAATGTTTTATGATTGTTTAACATGTTACCCCTTTTTCCCATTTTACAGTTGCTGAAAAAATAAATGTTGGTGGTCGGACAGCACGGGGACGGTCTGTATTAAACCAAGGGGGAATGTGACGCCCTGGCGCCGCCAGGCGGTCACACACAAAATAGACCTCCACATAACACCTTCCCCCACAGGGTTACACCAAGCCAACAAAACCCTAGTCAACCCCCCCAGGGTAGGAAAGGCACACCAGTGGGCGGGACCAGGCGGAAGGAAAAACGCCCACCTAGGGGTCTAGAGAACCCGGGGTGGGAAAGAGAGTAGTTGAGTTGAGTTGAGTTATAGTCGAAGTTGAGGTGGAAGTTCAGAGTGGCGTCACGAAGTGCTTACAGCAACTCCCATACAAATAAGTCCCCTTTTATTTGACGTGTCCGCGCGACCCCCTGGGTCCGGAGAATCCCTTGAGCCACACTGCGGATCCGAGCAGCCCGGCAGCTGCTGACGTGGGGGCGGCACAGAACCACCATAAGAAAGTGCTGCAGGAGAGGCAGTGTCAGAGGGGGTGAGCCAGGTTTCAGTGATGCTGAGGAAGGAAAGTTTATTAGTGATGAAAAGATCATGGATGTCGGAAAGTTTATTGCAAACAGAGCGAGCGTTCCATAGAACTCCTGTTAGAGGGACTGAAGGAGCGGGGGCTGGGTGAATGGGTATAAGGTTAGAATGGTTGGGAAAATTTGTCACAGATCGTGGATGGCAGTTAGAAGTGACTGGGGATATGATGAGGAGGGCCAGAATTTGGAGAGATAGCTCAAGAAATGAGGAGAAGCAGCGAGAGTGTTAGTAGGTGGGAGCAGGAGAGGCCATGAGATAGTCATGACGCATCTATAAGGGATAAGCAGGTTACCATACAAAACACCCCTAACCATATCTACTTAAATAAAGACTAGGACCACGACTTTATTGCAGAAATGGCCACAGTTTTATTTAAACCGTATATATGTATACCAAAACTCGTGGCTCACATGCCACTCAATTGTTAACTTAACCTTATACATATATACCCGTATAACCAGAAACACCGATAGATCCGTCCGAGAGGCCAACCATCCTTCATAACCCCCCGGCCGTAACCTACAAACCGGCCCAGAGGACCACCTCGGCCGTGACCACCCGGCTCAAGGTGAGGGGTAACAACGTTCCATCGTTAATTACCCCTTCCCAGAACCTGCGGGACCTCCGCCCACAAGTTCCCATCCAATCCGAAGCCACTCCCCTTGAGCGACTTCGTACCAACAAACCGACTGTCGGTACTCCCAACCTCTCTGACGGACCTATCACCCCGCTGTGACAACAACAACTTGGCAAATCAACCTTGTATTATCCAGTCTTTTTTTTTTTTTTTAAACCATCACCTTTGCACAATGTTTTTTTTTTTTTTTACATACATAAACATCAGGGCGGGTGGGACACAACTTTTCAGCGACGAAAGGGGAGGTAATCAGTACACCCCCCTCTCTTATACCTCCCACAAACCCCCACCCCTTCCCTGCTCCCCTCCAATCCCCCTACAGCTCCCTTCCACCAATCATATAAACCCAACTATCCCCTATCCCAGATAAACCAATTAACCCCCTCCTAACCTTGCACCCTCCCGATCGTCATGGGGTCCATTCACCCCTATGGGGCTCACTGCCCTTCTTGACGCATCTATAAGGGATAAGCAGGTTACCATACAAAACACCCCCCAACCATATCTACTTAAATAAAGACTAGGACCACGACTTTATTGCAGGAATGGCCACAGTTTTATTTAAACCGTATATATGTATACCAAAACTCGTGGCTCACATGCCACTCAATTGTTAACTTAACCTTATACATATATACCCGTATAACCAGAAACACCGATAGATCCGTCCGAGAGGCCAACCATCCTTCATAACCCCCCGGCCGTAACCTCCAAACCGGCCCAGAGGACCACCTCGGCCGTGACCACCCGGCCCAAGGTGACGGGTAACAACGTTCCATCGTTAATTACCCCTTCCCAGAACCTGCGGGACCTCCGCCCACAAGTTCCCATCCAATCCGAAGCCACTCCCCTTGAGCGACTTCGTACCAACAAACCGACTGTCGGTACTCCCAACCTCTCTGACGGACTTATCACCCCGCTACAGACCGGCCAAGTGACACCCTTACTTGGCCCGGGCCCCCCACTCCCCAAGTGCTTGCTCCAGACCATCCCTCAAACCCCACATCCATAAATCCAGACCCACATCGGTCAGATGAACCCCATCTCTCCTTAGATACTGCTCAGTGGACTCCTCCAATTCTCTATGCCGCACCACCAACCCACCATTCCGTGCCACGAACCTGCCAATTGCCCGGTTCAGCTTACTCCGAGCCCTATTAATACGGTCCACCGACCTACCAAAACGCCACTGCGTCCGAGCTATGATGTCCGACCAAACAATCACAATGCCCGGGAACGCCCTCCACAAATGTAACAAGTCCAGCTTTATGTCCCTTTTCAATTCCCTCGCCGACCTTACTCCCAAATCATTCCCACCCAAGTGTAAAATTAACACATCCGGGTCACGATCCACACGGCTATAATAAGCCACCTCTGGGCGCACCCTACCCCAGGTCATGCCACGAATTCCCAGCCACTTTACTCGGGCCTCCGTCACCGACACTCCAAGCTGCCGACCATCGCGACGCACATCCGCCCGCAACGCTCCCCAATACACGTAGGAGTGCCCGAGGATCCACACAAGGCATGGCCCTACAAAATATAAACAACCACGAATAAAAACAGCAACAGACAAGAAAAAATTGTCACATACCAGCATCAAAATGCAAACCAGGAATCCCCCACCCCTGAAGCATCACCTGACCAAGTGAAGCCTAATGTACAAGCGAAACCTGGAAGACTCCCACCTCCCAATCCGCCGGATACAATCCTCACTCAAACCCCACCTGGCGGCTTCCGTTGCCACCCCAATCCGGAAGGAGTGAGACCCATACTCATTTGGCTCCTCCCCCGCCCGTGCTAAGGCCGTTTTCAGCACCGCAATGAATTGGTAACGCGACAAAGCCAATCCGTCCGCATGCCGCAGGAAAACGCCAAGGTAACCGCCGCGCACCTTTAAAAACTCCGAAACCTGTACCACCGGACATAGTTGGTGCCCCGGTAACGCAAACAACACCACTAAGCGCCCCCGTCCCCTCTGATCCGTCTTCGAAAAACGAAGCCGACATTCCACTCTATCCTCCCCCAGCATTACATCCTCCATCAGCAAACCACCCATTGCTTGCTTAGTCGGGCTGACCAATTCACCAATGCGAAAGGCACCAAAAAAACGCCAATACACAAGCTACCGAAAACAACACCCGCTCATAAGGAGACAAACACAATTCCCCCAAACACCCCACTAAACGACCCAACAATGGCAATGACACCGGCCGCCTCATGTCACGCGACTGGGCCCCTTTACGAAAACCCTTCATTGCCTGCCGCACCAGAAAATCCTTAGTCGCGTCCCGGACCCCTTGCATCTGAAACAAGAAGGCCAATGCCGCCAACTTGCCACCAATCACCAAAACGGACCGACCTGCCGAAAAATCCCCACTAATGAACATCAGGACCCCCAACACTCGGCCCTTGTAACCCGACTCCATAAAATCCCCTCTTTCCAACTCTGCCCATTCCTTCCACACCGCCTGATATCGGCACCAAGTAGCCTCAGACACCGATCTCCTAATTCCCTCAAATGCTACACCGATACCAGGTCCCACAGCCATACCGGGCAAGGTTCTCCATCCGCGTCCGCTCCCGGCACCAGCTTCCTGAACCTGCAAAACTGAAACTGTGATAGCGCGTCAGCCACCTCGTTTCGAATCCCTGGCACGTGCCAAGCCACCACGCAAATGTTCAACTCCAAACAACGCAACACCAAGTGCCTTAAATACCCCACAACCGGCGAGGATTTTGCCGACAGCGCATTGATGGAATGCACCACCGCCATGTTGTCACAATGCATGCAAACCCTTCTTCCGGAAAAAACGGGGCCCCATAACTCCACTGCTACAATGATGGGAAACAATTCCAGCAGCGCCAAATTCCTCACCAAACCTGCTTCCACCCAAAGCCGTGGCCACTTTCCAACACACCAGTGCGTCTGAAAAATTGCCGCAAAACCTGTCGCTCCAGCCGCATCAGTATACAATTCCAACTGGCTATTGGACAATGCCTCGCTCATCCAAAGGGTCCGACCGTTGTACCGGTCCAAGAACTCCTCCCAAACCAATAAATCCCCCTTCATCACTTTGGTCACTCTGACAAAGTGATTTGGAGCTTTTACCCCCGCGGTTGCGCTCGCCAGCCTCCTATTAAATATCCGCCCCATCGGCATAATGCGACAAGCGAAATTCAATTTCCCGAGCACTGACTGCAAATCCCGCAACCGCACCTTCTTGGCCTGAGACAAAAACCGCACCGACGCCTTCAAATCCAGAAGCTTCCCCTCCGGCAATCGGCATTCCATCGCCAGTGTATCAATTTCGATACCTAAGAAACATAGGGCCGTCACCGGCCCTTCTGTTTTTTCTTTTGCCAACGGAATACCTAGGCTCCGCGCGATCCGCTCTAACGTAAATAACAACAAGGAGCAAACCGAAGAGCCCGCCGGCCCCACGCAAAAGAAGTCATCCAAATAGTGAATCACTGAATGGACTCCTGCCACATCTTTGACTACCCATTCCACAAAAGTACTAAATGCCTCAAAATGAGCACACGAAATGGAACTGCCCATCGGCAGGCAGCGATCCACATAGTATTCCCCATCCCACATACACCCTAAGAGATGAAGGCTCTCTAGATGCACCGGGAGTAAACGAAAAGCTGCTTCCACATCCGCCTTTGCCATCAGGGCCCCCCGCCCTGCAACCCTTACCAGCTCCAAGGCCTTATCAAACGATACATAACAAACCGCCGACAACTCTGGTGATATCCCATCATTCACCGACAATCCCGCCGGATAAGATAAATGATGAATGAGCCGAAATTTGTTTGGCTCCTTCTTAGGTACCACCCCAAGGGGGGAAATCCTTAAATTGGAGAATGGCGGGTCCTGGAATGGACCCGCCATCCTCCCCAACTCCACCTCCTTTTGCAGCTTTTCCTTCACCACCGCCGGATGTTCTTTTGCGGACCTCAAATTCCCCGGGCGAAACACCGGCGCCTCAGATTCAAACGGAATCCGAAAACCCTCCGTAAAACCACGTGCCAACAACTCCGCCGCCCTAACATCCGGGTATCTATTTAAATAGGGAAGCATCGCCTCTACCCTCACTGGCGTTCTCCCTTTTTCCAGACCCCTCCCCCGCCTTTCCTTTTCCTTTTTTGAAGCACCTGGCCAAGGAGTGGGACCCTCCACATCCGGAACACTCGAGTTTGAACCGACACGAGGCCCCGAAGTTACACTGTCCCTCGTTATATTGCCAACAAGCCCCCTTTTTCTGTCCAGCCGGGGACCCGCCGCTCGCACCCGGGCTCCCGGCACCCCCTCGAAAGGGCTGAGCCGGAGCCGTCATTAACCGCATCCACAAAGAAATATCCTTGTGGCCCCACTGGACACCCGGCCGCAGAGCCTTCCGTTGCCGGAACTGCTCGTCGTATCTTAGCCACCCTAAACCGCCGTACACTCTATACGCCTCCCCTATCGCGTCCATATATCCAAATAGGGCGGAATAATGCTCCGGCTCCTTTTCCCCGATCACGCTGGCTAAGATCGCAAAGGCCTGTAGCCAGTTAGTAAACGTCCTCGGAATCAACCTATACCTTCGTTTTTCTTCGTCCTCTTTCTCCTTTTTTGTATCACTGGGTTTCACCTTATCCAAATTAAACTTCTCCAAGGGAAGCAGGGAAAAAATTTCCACAAACTCTCCTTTCCAAATCTTTTCCCTCACCTCCTTCTTCAAGTGAACCCCTAACTGACCTTCAAAACACACGTAAATTTCACTTCGTGCCCTATCATCCAAACGCACAACCTCATCCTCCTTTTCTTTTTCCTTTTCCGCCTCCTTGCTCGCACCCACGTCAGCCGCCCCACTGGCCGCCGGTCCCGCACCTACTGCCGAGGTAGGGTCCCGCACCGTCACCCCGCTCCCCGACGCCTCAGTCTGCACCACCTCCGTGGGGCCCACCCACGCCCCCGCCGGAGCCCCAGGCCCAATCCGACTAACCCGCTCCGCAGACAACCCCTGCAACACTCCCAAAAGTTGCCCCCAAAACTCCGGGCCCGGTAAACCAGACTGTCCGACCACACTCGCCCCCTGCGCCACACTTCCCGCGACGGAACCCCCACCCCCGCCCTCACTACACACAGCATTAAACATGTCAGTCGTCTGCTCACCAGGCTGCCGTAGAACCGATGCCGGAACAGCCGTGCCCCGATCTTCCTGCTGCCGCTCTGTCCGACCTGCCGCTGCCATTGCTCCATCGTCACCGCCGGAATCTGACGTGCTGCCAAAGTCTTCAGGGGGGACCAGCGAGGGGACAGCCCGCACCTGGCGGCCGTCAACCCCCACGGTCACCGCACCCTGCTCCTCCGGGCGACTCCTGCTCGACCTTTTCCTTTTTTCACGCCGTGGCGCCCTGCCGCCGTCCTTCCTTGGCGTATGCATGGCCGCCTGCTGCGCCGCCGTTTCTCCCGCCGCTCTCAGTGGGCTCCCTCCCTGCCGACTGCACGAAGACCGTGCTGCATTTGATCCTCGCTGGGAACACCCCCCAGCCCGATCCTCGCTGGTGGGGACCGTAACTGTGGACCTCATCCGTGCCTGCAGGCCACCGTACCCCTCCTCCGAACTCCTCACGTCGCCGCTCCCATCCGCACCCATCCTCCGACCTGTCGCTCTCCCCTGCCGCCTGCAGGGAGTCTCCGTCATTGATCTGGAACGCCGAGCACCACCCCCAGCCGGCACTTCACTGGGGGCTGCTGTGATCGCTGCTCCGGTCCGGGCCTGTGCAGGCCGCGGACCGGAAGTGGGCCTCGCCGAGGCTCCGCCCACCCCCGACCCGCGGGATCTCCGTCGAGGATTCCTCCCGGCGGCCGGCAGCTCCCCCTGGTAAGATGGAGGGCTCCGTTGTCCCGGAAGGTCCCCGTAGGGGCTCCTAGATCTCACTCTCCCCCTCCAGCTGGGAGAGTAGCGCTCCGGCGGTCGCACCCGCCGAGCACGTAGCAGCGGTCCGGGCGCAGGAGCAGCAGGCAGCACCGCTCCAGCTCCACAGACCGCCACCAGCTGCTGCCGCAGAGCGTCCACGCCGAGGACCTCGGAGGCCCCCCGCACCATCTCTAACAGCTCATTAAGGTCAGCCATGGCAGCGAGCAGCACCAACGTCCTGGGGCCACAACTTTTCAGCGACGAAAAGGGAGGTAATCAGTACACCCCCCTCTCTTATACCTCCCACAAACCCCCACCCCTTCCCTGCTCCCCTCCAATCCCCCTACAGCTCCCTTCCACCAATCATATAGACCCAACTATCCCCTATCCCAGATAAACCAATTAACCCCCTCCTAACCTTGCACCCTCCCGATCGTCATGGGGTCCATTCACCCCTATGGGGCTCACTGCCCTTCTTGTGTGTCTGGAGGCACAGGATGTTATGTGGAGGACTAGATCTGAGGAGGAGATGAGATGGGTGGGGAGGATGGAGGGAGAGATGACCAGTTCATTACTGGCTTTAGTGATCAGAGGGGTAAGTAGAAAGTGAAGTATTATAGGGGTGAAAGTGAAGAGAAACACAAACATTGTTTACAGAGTCTATGTATCCAGTTACTTTTGGGTCCCTTCCGGCCCAATTCTGGACTAATCCATTATAACACACTTATAGATCCACACTTAGGGATACACACGCCGACTGAGGAATCTGACTCGCCCACCCCAGGGCTAGGGGACACCCGGTGCCGGGCCGGACTAGTCCGGTGGTAGTCAGTGGTGGCTGGGCCCGGCTCCGTGGCCCTGGTGGGTGTCAGTTGAATATGTGGCTGATGAGTTGAAGTTAATGTTCGTGACGCCACCTGTGGTATGCGGCTATTAAGCCGCCGCTGCTATGGGAGAACTCCGGGGTGATGTTATGGCAGCTATGATGTTACTGCTCCCCACAGGTGGAGCGATGCCCCGGGATACAGTTGGTGCCCGTGAAAGTCTATGGTGTTGTGTGGCTAACACGGTGCAGGGCCGACAGGCGAGGAAAGAACCAGGCACAAACAACAGTCTCTTTACCTTCTCCTCTTTTACTCTGGGAACAGTCCAGTCCTGGGAGACCGTTACAGGTGGTGATGGGGATCCGGTCGGCCTGGAAGTACTTGGGATGATCTTTCTGGCCAGCTGAGTATGAGGCCTACTCCTGTACTTTGCTTTGTGATGATAGGACCCTGCTTCTCTGAATCCAGCAATGGCCCTCTTTGCTGCTGGGACCGATGGCACGTCCCTTCTTTCTGTAGGTGGCTGCGCAGACCCTCTCTCTGGTGCTTCTCCGCTGGAGTCCACACCGGGCCCTGATGCTGCAGCTGTAC
This sequence comes from Anomaloglossus baeobatrachus, assembly GCF_048569485.1. NCBI lineage: Eukaryota > Metazoa > Chordata > Amphibia > Anura > Aromobatidae > Anomaloglossus > Anomaloglossus baeobatrachus. The sequence goes on from NC_134356.1 coordinate 573,718,077, forward strand.
CTTGGATGTTTCTGGGCCAGGGGCTTGCAGCTCTCCTGCCCTTCGGACTCGGCTACCAGGGGCGGATTTTATACCCTGGCAACCACAGACTCCGATGTCTGAGTCTCTCTCTGCTGCCTCTCAGCTATTCCTGCTTCTCTGGGCCAAGCTGCTCCAGCTCTAGGCCCCAGATTCACAGGACAGCTCACTCTGCGTCTGTTCACTTCCACTACTCCCTACAGACTGGCTGCACTTCCTCCCTCTGGTCAGGTAGAGGAAGGCTCCCTGGAATTCCAGGTTCAGAGCTCCCCCTGCTGGCCGGAGGGAGAACTGTGTTGGGTGTTAAACCTGCTGGCCAATGGATCTCCCAATTACCTCCAGGCTCAGCATTAACCCTTTGGGAGGGCAATGCTGCTGTGGCGACCAGGTCCTAGGGCGCCACACTCCCCCTTAGTTAAATTCAGTACTCCCGGACTGTGGAAACAAAACATAACATGTCATACATTTCATCCCAATATGGGAGGCACATTATTTTTAACGTTACAACTTCAGACAGTACTATAAGAGTCCAGTGTGGCTCCCTGCCGGGTGTCCATTACACTGCTCCATGGGGGACCCGCCGCGATCAAACCCCCAACGTAGGCTCTGGGCGTGCGTCAGAGCATTGATGACCCCACTCTATGCACGCCGGACGGGTTTTTCTTCAGGGGTGTTGAGCACACTGGTGCTAACTATAAACAATTTAGGTGTTGGCCACCCATAGTCCAGTGGCCCAATTGTCCATTTTCGCAATCACAAAAAAAAACATTTTGTACACGACATTACAGACTTTTCACATAACTATTTACATTCTAATAAATACTCTTTCTTTATATAGTTGATTCCCTATACCTTAGAGGGGGTTGTCCCCGAGTGCTGCGTTGAGACCTGCGTAGCTCTGGTGTTTGTCCCTGACTACTTAGTGTGTCTCCTATCTCAGCACTACCGGTAGGCCTAACCCCAATAGGTATGCATGATGATTGCCTATGTGGTCTAGGAGTCGCCAAGGGTATGACAGGTTCACCACTGACAGGGGGTTGATCCTCCTGTTCCACTGCTGGCGTGTCACCGCGTGTCGGGGCGGACGGTTCTTTGGGTGGATCCGGAACCTGTTCTGTTTCTGGCTCGACCAACTGTGGGAACGTCAGGACCGGTACCACTACGGCACCATTTATGCGGGTCCAAGTCTTGGGGAATTTGCCGAGGATCGTTTGTATCATCTCTTCCCCTTCTTCTCGAACTTCCTCCACTTCCCTTTGAACTTTGCACCGCTCAGGGCACGTCTTCAGGCGGTCTCTGGATATTGCTTGACAAGTCTTGCCTTCGTCCTTGCTTATGAGGCACACCTTACTGTTGTCAAAGTTGGAGGGGATAATGGTGTAGGGCTCGTTCTCCCACTGATCATCCAATTTATGCGTCCTCCGCTTCTTCTTGAGGAATTGTTCTCCAGGTGCTAAGGGAGTTGCTGGGGCCGTTTGATTGTACTGCTGCTCTTGTCTTGTTCTGGCTTGAGACAGGCTCCTCTCTACGCATTCCTGGACCTTACGGTACTGCTGCTGCCGTTCTGTATCCCAATCCTCTATTTCTTGAACCGCCTCAGGCGACACAGTCCCCATCTCAAAGTCTACAGGCAACCTGCCAGGTCTGGCTCGCATCAGGTAAGCGGGGCTGCAGTTGGTCGAATTTACTGGGATATGGTTGTACAGGTCGACCAGATCTGGCAGCTTCTCTGGCCATTGGTTCCTTTCTTCCAGAGGTAGAGTCTTCAGCATATCAATAACCACATGGTTCATTTTCTCGCACAGTCCATTGGTTTGGGGGTGGTACGGTGTTGTTCTGATTTTCTTACAACCGTACATGTTACAAAACTCTTGGAACACCTCCGCCTCGAACGCAGGGCCTTGATCGGTCAGTACCCTTTCCGGATAACCGTGAGGCCGGCAAAAGGATGCCTGGAACGCTTTAGCTGCTGTTCTGGCTGTCTGGTCCTTCACAGGCACTACTACCAGGAAACGAGAGTAATGGTCCACAATTGTGAGGGCGTACACATAGCCTGACCGGCTTGGTGTTAACTTCACGTGGTCCAGGGCCACCAACTCCAGGGGCTGCTTCGTAACAATTGGCTGTAGGGGAGACCTTTGGCTGGCATCATCCTTCCGCCTCAGGTTACACGGGCCACAGTCTCGGCACCACTTCTCGATCACCTTTCTCATGTGCACCCAATAGAACCGATCACGGAGTAGGGCCTCCAACTTCTTCCACCCAAAGTGGCCTGCGTTATCATGATAAGCTGCTAGGACCATTGGAGCATCCCTCTGCGGAACCACGATCTGCCAGACAAGTTCATTTGTTCGCCAGTTGACGTGTCTCTTGCAGAGCTTGCCTTGGTAGGTGAACAGTCGTCCCCTCTCTTTCCACAACTGCTGGGCTTCTTCTGGAGCATCTGGACCAAGATGAGTCTCAGCTTGTGCTAGCTTTTCTTTGACCAATCGCACCGCCGGGTCACCGTTCTGTGTCTCTTCCCAATTATGGTGGAGTAATGGGTTAACCGGGACCTCGTGTTGGCTCGAGCGCTTCACTCCCACAGCATGCTCACACTGGGAAACGCCCTGATGATGGAAAGCCGGTAACTCTATCTCTTCGAGTTCATCCAGGTCTTCTCCAGATTCGGGTAAGTGAGGCATTCTGGACAGCGCATCAGCATTGTTATTCTTCTTGCCAGCCCGGTACTTGATGGTAAAGTCAAAGTTAGACAGCCGGGCCATCCATCGCTGTTCCAACGCCCCTAACTTGGCTGTTGCCAGGTGTGTCAACGGATTGTTGTCCGTGAAGATGGTGAACTTGGCCGACGCCAGATAGTGTTTGAAGCGTTCAGTCACTGCCCAAACAATAGCGAGGAACTCCAGCTTGAAGGAACTGTAATTTTCTGGATTCCTTTCTGTGGGCCGAAGCTTCCTACTGGCGTACGCTATCACCTTCTCCCTGCCTCCCTGCACCTGGGACAAAACGGCTCCCAGGCCCACGTTGCTGGCGTCTGTATACAGTACAAACGGCTGGCTGTAGTCAGGGTAGGCCAGAATTTCTTCTCCCGTGAGAGCCCCTTTCAGCTGGACAAAGGAGGTTTCTAGTTGGCTGCTCCATTCAAATGGAGGGCTCTGCTTCTTAGCCTGCTTTGGCTGGCCCACCAGGAGATCTTGAAGGGGCGCTGCTATCTTGGTGAAACCATCAATGAACCTTCGGTAGTAGCCCACCAGCCCAAGGAACTGCCGCACCTCCTTTACCGTGGTGGGTCTTGGCCAGTCCTTGATTACGGTGACTTTCTCCGGATCAGGTGCCACACCTTCTGCGCTGACCACATGACCCAGGTACTGTACCTTTGGCTTCAAGAGGTGACATTTGGACGGCTTGATCTTCAGGCCATATTTTGACAAAGACTCGAACACTTCTGCTAAGTGCTTCAGGTGGTCTTCATAAGTCTTGGAGTAGACTATGACGTCATCCAGGTACAACAGCACGGTTTCGAAGTTGTGGTGGCCCAAGCAGCACTCCATCAACCGTTGGAATGTCCCTGGGGCGTTGCAGAGCCCGAATGGCATGCAGTTGAACTCGCAGAGGCCCATCGGCGTCGTGAATGCAGTCTTCTCCTTGTCCGCCTCTGCCACGGGAACCTGCCAATACCCACTGGTGAGATCCAAGGTGGAGAAATAGTTAGCTGACTTTAAGGCTGTTAGTGACTCCTCTATTCTGGGTAGGGGATAAGCATCTTTATGTGTAATGCGGTTAATTTGCCTGTAATCTACACACATTCTCATTGTACCATCCTTTTTCTTTACGAGCACTAGTGGAGCTGCCCAGGGGCTACAACTATCTCTGATAACCCCAGCCTCCTTCATTTCCCGTAACATTTCTTTGGCACGCTGATACTGTGCGGGGGGTACAGGGCGGTATCTCTCTTTAACGGGAGGATGATCACCCGTGGGGATTTGATGTTTAACCCCTTTCACCTGCCCAAAATCTAGGGGGTGTTTGCTGAAGACCCGCTCGTACTCCTGTACCACCCGGTAAACCCCATTCTTTTGGTGTGAGGGGGTGGAGTCGGTGCCCACATGTAAGTTTTGGCACCAGTCTTCCAGCTGCCCCTTGGAGCCCTTGTCTTCCGCCTGGTCGGACGGGATCAAGGGTTCCACTGCTTTGATGGTGTTGTTGCTGACAGTGTACAGTTTTGCTACAGTGGCGTACCGGGGCAATTTGGCTTCCTCCTCCCCACAATTCAGGACACGGATGGGCACTCTCCCCTTGCGGACGTCTGCTACCCCTCTGGCTATCAGGACTCCAGGCCTACTGTCTGAATACACCGGTTCTACCAAGGCATGGTAATCCTGACCCTTGAGGCCTATTGCTGCCCGACACCATATCAACATTTCACTTCTTGGGGGTATTGCAATGGGTAGGGGGTCACTTACCCTCACACTGCCAATTTCTCCTCCGGCCAGCTCCACCTGCTGCCTCCTCATCAGGGCTCTGATCTCCCTCTGTAGGGCACGCTGCTGCCCGGAGCTGGCAGTTTCAGACGCCTGCTGCAACAAAATTATCACTTCGGCAATACAATTTTCTATCACATTTGTACCAATGGTTACCAGCGGGTCAGATTCTTTGCGATCAATATCTACAATTATCATCCCCTGACATGGCAATTCCACCCGCCCCACTTTAATGGTTACTTCTTTATACCCAATTTGAGGTAAGGGCTGACCATTACTGGCCACAATTGTTAAATCATCATCTGGGCCATGGTCAATGTCTGAATCAGCCCAATATCTTTTGTACAGTTTATAGGGGATGGTCGTTACCTGGGACCCAGTATCCAGGAGGGCATTCAAAGGGATCCCATCCAGCACAATAGGAAGGACCGGTCGTCCTCCCACATACTTGCTGCGGCTGGGGGTTGAGCCGGGCTTCCTTACACCTGGGGGTCGGCTCCTGGCCCCAGGCTCGGCCCATTTAAAGGACAGTATCGTGCAATGTGGCCCGCCTGGCTGCAGCGGCGGCAGATCGGTTGTCCCGTTGAATCATACCGGTCTGTGTCTCTGCCTCGGGTCGGCGGAACCCTCCTCTGTCGCATCCATGGGACGTCATCTGGGCTGGAGGCCAACTCGATTTTTGCAGGCGATGGGGTCACTTGTAGGGACTGCACGATCTTGGCAAGGGCAGCTACAGTCTTGGTCAGCTCCTGGAACTGCTGTCTGAGCTCTGCAGTGGGATCCTTATCCAGGGACTGCGCCTCAGCCCCTGCAGTGGCTCGTGTTGCAGGCACCACCCCGGGGTACGTGATAGCAAGAGGCCGGAGGGGCACTGGGTCATTCGGTGTAGATTCTCTCAGTACCCGGATGGCCTGGTCCTTAAACTTTGCAAAGTCCAGAGCAGGGTTCTGCAGGACCATGATACGCAGCTGGGTCCTGTGGGCATCTGACAGGAGCCCCTCTATGAACTGCTCAGTTAGGAGTTTGTGTTCTTCACGTACACTCTCTGGGTCCACTTGTTTAACCGCTTTCAGGGCCTCCTGCAGGTTTAAGGCATAGTCCCTTATGCTGTCTGTGGGCCGCTGCTTGCACCCAAAGAATCTCATCTTTATCTCTGCTGCGGTGCGGGTGTCAAAAGTACTCTTTAGCTTGGCCAGTATCTGGGTTACTGTCCCTTTATCTGTATCAGGCCAGGACTTCACTTCACGCTGGGCTGCGCCGGCTAGCTGTCCCATTAATATGCCCACCTTCTGGCTCTCAGTCAGCGGATACACCCGGAATAAGCTGTGCAGGCTTTCTCTGAAGTCGCTCAAGGTATGGGACTCCCCGGAATACTGCGGCAGCCATTCTGCGCCCGGTATGTACGGCATGGTGATCGGCATTACCGGCGCTACAGCGGGGGATGGGGCGACGGCGACAGGGATCGCTTCGGCGGGCGCTGCGGCGTCTCGGGCTATGGCAGCCACCTGCCCTCCCTCTGCGTCGGACATCTTCCTCCCCCTTAGTGAACCTTACCAGGCTCCGTTCACTTTTCAAATTTCCTTCCGGGTCGCGCGGGGTTAACAGCGCTCTGCTCTGATGGCGCGCTCCCTTCGCGCTCTTTGTCAGGCACGCCCCCCTTCTTCCTGCGCTCAGTGAGGATAATGGCGGCGGCAGTTTTCAAACAGTGAAACACGCAGTAATACAGTCTTTAAAGCGCAATTATTCAGGCGCACAGTACCCGGTGGAACCGGGCACGAAATCCTGTTCGTGACGCCAAAAGTTGACTCGCCCACCCCAGGGCTAGGGGACACCCGGTGCCGGGCCGGACTAGTCCGGTGGTAGTCAGTGGTGGCTGGGCCCGGCTCCGTGGCCCTGGTGGGTGTCAGTTGAATATGTGGCTGATGAGTTGAAGTTAATGTTCGTGACGCCACCTGTGGTATGCGGCTATTAAGCCGCCGCTGCTATGGGAGAACTCCGGGGTGATGTTATGGCAGCTATGATGTTACTGCTCCCCACAGGTGGAGCGATGCCCCGGGATACAGTTGGTGCCCGTGAAAGTCTATGGTGTTGTGTGGCTAACACGGTGCAGGGCCGACAGGCGAGGAAAGAACCAGGCACAAACAACAGTCTCTTTACCTTCTCCTCTTTTACTCTGGGAACAGTCCAGTCCTGGGAGACCGTTACAGGTGGTGATGGGGATCCGGTCGGCCTGGAAGTACTTGGGATGATCTTTCTGGCCAGCTGAGTATGAGGCCTACTCCTGTACTTTGCTTTGTGATGATAGGACCCTGCTTCTCTGAATCCAGCAATGGCCCTCTTTGCTGCTGGGACCGATGGCACGTCCCTTCTTTCTGTAGGTGGCTGCGCAGACCCTCTCTCTGGTGCTTCTCCGCTGGAGTCCACACCGGGCCCTGATGCTGCAGCTGTACCTTGGATGTTTCTGGGCCAGGGGCTTGCAGCTCTCCTGCCCTTCGGACTCGGCTACCAGGGGCGGATTTTATACCCTGGCAACCACAGACTCCGATGTCTGAGTCTCTCTCTGCTGCCTCTCAGCTATTCCTGCTTCTCTGGGCCAAGCTGCTCCAGCTCTAGGCCCCAGATTCACAGGACAGCTCACTCTGCGTCTGTTCACTTCCACTACTCCCTACAGACTGGCTGCACTTCCTCCCTCTGGTCAGGTAGAGGAAGGCTCCCTGGAATTCCAGGTTCAGAGCTCCCCCTGCTGGCCGGAGGGAGAACTGTGTTGGGTGTTAAACCTGCTGGCCAATGGATCTCCCAATTACCTCCAGGCTCAGCATTAACCCTTTGGGAGGGCAATGCTGCTGTGGCGACCAGGTCCTAGGGCGCCACAAATCTGTATACTGACATTTGTATACTGACACTGAGGGATCTGTATACTGACACTGTGACATCTGTATACTGACATTACGGGATCTCTATACTGACAAGGTGACATCTGTATACTGACATTGTGACATCTGCATACTGACACTGGGGCATCTGTATACTGGGGGTTCAAGGTGCTCACCAAACATCTAGTTAAATTTCTTGAGGGGTTCAGTTTTTAAAATGGGGACACTTGTGAGGGAGGTCTACTGTTTAGGCACCTCAGGGGCTCTCCAAACGCGACATGACATCCACTATCTATCGCAGACAATTTTGCGTTGAAAAACTCAAATGGCGCTCCTTCCTTTCAAAGCCCTGCCGTGCTCCCAAACAGTTGATTTCCACAACATGTGGAGTATCGGCGTACTCTGGAGAAATTACGCAACAAATTGTATTGTGCATTTTCTCCTGTTAAGGCCGCTTTACACGCTGCGATATCGTTACCAATATCGCTATCGTGGGTACCCGCCCCCATCGGTTGTGCGACACGGGCAAATTGCTGCCCGTGGCGCACAACATCACCCGGACCCGTCACACTACTTACCTGCCTAGCGACGTCGCTGTGACCAGTGAACCGCCTCCTTTCTAGGGGGCGGTTCGTTCGGCGTCACAGCAACGTCACTAAGCGGGCACCCAATCAAAGCGGAGGGGCGGAGATGAGCGGGATATAACATCCCGCCCACCTCCTTCCTTCCGCATTGCGGCTGGGACGCAGGTAAGATGAGGTTCCTCGTTCCTGCGGTGTCACACATAGCGATATGTGCTACCCCAGGAATGAGGAACAACATTGTTACTGCAGCAGCAACGATAATTGAGATTAGGGGGGAATGTCACCGATTAGCGATTTTGAACGTTTTTGCAACGATTCAAAATCGCTAATAGGTGTCACACGCAACGACATCGCTAAAGCGGCCGGATGTGCGTCACAAATTCCGTGACCCCAACGAGATTGCTCGAGCGATGTCGTAGCGTGTAAAGCGGCCTTTACCCTTGTGAAAATAAGAGATTTGGAGTTAAAGCAACAGTTTTGTGGTAAAAATGAATTTTTTATTTTAATGACTCAACATTATAACATCCTGTGAAGTACCTGGGGGTTCAAGGTGATCACAAAACATCTAGATAAATTCCTTGAGGGGTCTAGTTTACAAAATAGGGTCACTTGTGGGATAGCTCCACTGTTTAGGCACCTCAGGGGGTCTCCAAACATGACATGGTGTCCACTATCTATTCCAGACAATTTTGCACTCTAAAGTTCAAATAGCGCTCCTTCCCTTCTGAGCCCTGCCGTGTGTACAAACAGTAGATTTGTTGTATCTGCATACTCAGGAGAAATTACACAATAAATTATATGATGCATTTTCTGTTGTTACCATTGTTTAATATTAATACCTATAAAACTACCCAGAAGAAAATCCAAATGATTTAAATCAAAATAAATCTTTATTACAAAAAAATACGATAAATACACAAATACACAGCATTTAAAATGTAGGAATGAATATGTGGCACATATAAAAAACTGATAGTCATACAATACACACAGCTGCCAGCGTAAATTTTAAACCATAATAGGTAATTAATTACATGAAATCTGACAGTGTGCAAAAAATTCACAATCACCCCACAATGGGGATAATATACATATCAGGTATTAACTGTGCCAAAAAAATGAATGGTGAAACCTACTTAGTGAGATGACATAGGCATAATATGATAGCAGTGTGAAACAATGTAAGAATACGGTAAAATAAGATGGCAGATAAAAATATAATAAATATGTCAGGGAAAACCTGATGCAAAAGTAACTAAGCTGCCAAATACCAATAAACAATTGTATCACACTGCTACATATTAATAAAGCCTTACCAATGAGACACCCTGACACGTTTCGCCGTGGCTTTTTCCAAGGGCATTTTTTTGGCACATTTTTTTGCGGTGTCAGCGTTAATTGGGAATTAGGAAAGTCCTATTGCAGATAAGTCTGGTCTATACAGGAGAGCACTTTTTGCCTAGCTGGCGCTGGTTATAATTGTATATTCCTCAGTCTCTGTTCCTGGCTTTGAGTTTTGTCCTTCCCTGTTTCCCTGAGCAAGACTTCTGCAGTTACTGTAAGTTTTTAGTTTATTCATTGCTTCCTGGTTTACACCTTAGGTGGTTGTTTTTCCTTGTTTTGCTTTGTATCTGTTTTCTTGGTGGCGAAGTTTGGTTTCTCTTATGTTGTGACCATGGGGGTTCCCCCTTTGCTAGCTCTCCTGCAGGAAAAAGGATTTTCTCCCTGTCTAATTTGATCATTTGCTCTTCTGTATTTTGTGTTCTTTTTTTTGTAATTTGTTCTCCCACCTAGACTACCTGATATAATGGGGGTGAGGTCGACCTCCAGGGCCATTTTTATTATCAGGAGTTTGGTATTTTTCTACAGGGATTTTGTACTGACCACAATAAGTTTCCTTTTCTTTTTCTTTGCATCAAGTTAGTTGGGCCTCGCCTTTGCTAAATCTATTTTTCCTATCTGTGTATTGTGCTTTCCTACATCACAGTAATCTTTGTATGTGGGGGGCTATCTACTCCTTTGGGGGCTACTCTTAAGCAAGGTAGATTTCCTCATTTCTTTCTGTGAGGCGTAGCTAGTTTCTCAGGCTGTGACGAGGCGTCTAGATTTTTAGGAACGCTCCACGGCTACTTCTAGTGTGGTCCGATAGTTAGGGGATTGCGGTCAGCCCAGGTTCCAACTACTCCTGTTTTCTTGGTGTTTTTGCACCAATGGGAGTTTTTTGTAATCTTCCATGGTTACCGGATCATAACAATGTGGATTGGGCAGTATGTATCAGCTGTCAAGTTCACTTTAATGGTTTGGGGGTGCATAAGCATATTTGACAGATTCCTTTTAAATCATGTTCATACTCTTTACTTTGATGTTGTTTTTTCATGTATGTTTGATGTCTCTCGGATTTTACAAGGAATATGTATATATAAGATCAGATTCAAACATCTCCCATACACGGACTGGCCTTATGACCTGATCTTGACTGTCATACATGCTCATGATGATGCATGGATGTGTGAATGCCACTTACGACAAACACTCTTTTACTTTTTTCATGTACTTTTGATGTCTCTTGGATCTTAGGCTGGATTCACACGCTGGTATGGCATCCAATGTGATATGCTAATGACTTTCAGCTCCCGCTGTGCTGCCAGCATGAGCTGAGTATCATGCAACTGTGATCTGATTCTGCAATCAGATCACAGCTGCGGAGGAAAGGGATGGATTAATCCCCCATCTCCTCTATTGTCCGCTGATGCGATTATCCCACTGCACTTGGCTGTCATCCGAGTGCAGTCCGATGTTTCACTCGCATCCATAGACTTGTATGGGTGCGAGTGACACATTTCCCGCTGACAATCTCAGCATGCTGCTACTTTTCGCTCATCCAGAATCTGGATGAGAAAAAAGCTGACCATCTGCACTCCCTCATTGAATAACATTGGTCCGAGTGCAATGCGAGATTTTCTCGCATTGTACTTGTCCAAGTCATACGCTCTTGTGAGCGTACCCTAACAAGGAATGTGTACAGTTAGGTCCAGAAATATTTGGACAGTGACACAATTTTCGCGAGTTGGGCTCTGCATGCCACCACATTGGATTTGAAATGAAACCTCTACAACAGAATTCAAGTGCAGATTGTAACGTTTAATTTGAAGGTTTGAACAAAAATATCTGATAGAAATTGTAGGAATTGTACACATTTCTTTACAAACACTCCACATTTTAGGAGGTCAAAAGTAATTGGACAAATAAACCAAACCCAAACAAAATATTTTTATTTTCAATATTTTGTTGCGAATCCTTTGGAGGCAATCACTGCTTTAAGTCTGGAACCCATGGACATCACCAAACGCTGGGTTTCCTCCTTCTTAATGCTTTCTCCGATTTGGATGTGAAAACTCTCATATTGCAGCTGGGAGTGTGCACTTTCAGCCCATATTATATATATAATTGTATTTCTGAACATGTTTTTGTAAACAGCTAAAATAACAAAACTTGTGTCACTGTCCAAATATTTCTGGACCTAACTGTATATAAGGCCAGATTCACACATCTCTGATACACGGACTGGCCTTGTGACCTGATCTTGACTGTTATATATGGCCACGATGACGCATGGATATGTGAATGCGACTTACGACAAACACTACTAATTCTGCAATGTGTGAACAAGGCCCTGAATAAGACATCAGCACATTATGGATTCAGATATTTCATTAGAAAATTGACACGCAAACAGTTGAAAACTAAAAGATATATAATTTGGCTGTGCTCACACATCCGTATATTCTCTCATGTGAGACAATGGTCCGATTATGACACTCCAATCAAACTCTAAGGGCGGCTTTGCACGTTGCGACATCGCACGTGCGATGTCGATGGGGTCAAATCGAAAGTGACGCACATCCGGCGTCGATATCGCAACGTGTAAAACCTTTTTGATACGATGAACGAGCGCAAAAGCGTCGTTATCGTATCATCGCTGCAGCCTCCGACATTTCCATAATGCCGGTGCAGCGACAGGTGCGATGTTGTTCCTCGCTCCTGCGGCAGCACACATCGCTGTGTGTGAAGCCGCAGGAGCGAGGATCATCACCTACCTGCCTCCCGGCTGCAATGAGAAGGACGGAGGTGGGCGGGATGTTTATATCCTGCTCATCTCCGCCCCTCCGCTTCAATTGGCTGCCTGCCGTGTGACGTCGCTGTGACGCCACACGACCCGCCCCCTTAGGAAGGAGGCGGGTTGCCGGCCAGAGGGACGTCGCACGGCAGGTATGTGCGTGTGAAGCTGCCGTAGCGATAATAATCACTACGGCAGCTTTCACTAGATATTGCACGTGCGACGGGGGCGGGACTATCGCTGCAGCATCGGTAACACATTGTTACCGATGTCGCAGCGTGCAAAGCCCGCCTAAGTGTCAGCTTAGTGCGTTCCGATTTTGTAGCTGGAACAAATCATATCATGAGTGAGAAGAAGATGGAGAACAAAATTTCTCCATCTTCTCCATTATGTGAGTCCATCAGAATGTAAACTGATGAGCACCACACACATAGACTGAATGGGTGCTCACCGTCCGATATACGCCGCCAATCAGTGTATTGTGCAATTTTTTTCTCATGCCGAATTGACATGAGAAAAAATATGCTGATTGGCTCTGCCCCATATTATAACATTGGTGCTACTGCTGTCTGATAAAACATCAGATAGCCCTCAGCTGTGTTATACGCTTGTGTGAACGCAGCCCGATGTGTATACTGTCCACGTAGTTATGTACTTATCTGAGAAATGGTGTCAGCTGTCTTGATAGACGTGTATGCAGGAATCCTATGTTTATTTTCACAGAAAGCAAAGTGTTTGTGGTGCTACTCGTCTCCCATACCACAGTCTCCAAGGAAAAGTATGTCCACACAGAAATCTCAGTGATCCTGCCCAGCCATGCATAAGCCGTGGTAACGGTGCCTGTCCCACTCCACTCCCCAGAGAGGGAGTAATCCTCAACAAATAGTAAGATGGGATCTACAAATCGCCATTAGGACCCATTCCTCCACATCAGAATTTCTGATTTTCCATCTTGAATAACCTGGACCCAGTTTTGGCGTAAGAAATGCAGTTTTAAATTATTAATCTGTGGAAACTTTAATTACTAATAAAACATTAATTTAATGGGGTTTGCAAATTTATTAACGATGCATGTGTCGCGGGCGGAGGAGGGGACGCTGCGCTCTCCCACTGCTCGGGTCCGGCCGCTGCTGCTGCGGCTGCTGCTGCTCGGTGGTGGCTCGAGCGGTGGGCTGGATCCCGGGGACTCGAGTGGCGCTCCTCGCCCGTAAGTGAAAAGGGCGGGGATTGGATTGTGGGGATTTGGTTATTGTCCGTGACGCCACCCACGGTTGTGGTGATATTGGTGACACCACCGCTGCTCTGGACGGGGATCCCGGGAGCGATGACTGGGAGCAGCCTGGATGTTAGTTCTCCTCTCCGTGGGTAGGGGGTTGGTTGTCCCGGGGCCCGGTGATGGGGTAGGGATGGATGGCAGGCGGGTTTCGGGGCTTGGCGAGGTGCAGGGTCGCGGGGGCAGCGCTGTGCCGCACGACACGGTGGTACTCACTCAGCCAATGATGAGGACACAGTTCTCGGTAATATGGGGAGATAAGGTATGCACACCAGTGACTATGTAAGGGGAATACATGAAATAGCAGAAACTGCTGTGTGAATACTGACTTGAAAAGAAAAATCCAATAGCTATATGTAAGAGTGAAAATGTGAAAAATGGAATCTGCATTACTGCCATGAACATATGAATCAAGAGAAATTTAGCTACTGAATTGATCAATGCAATAGAGCCCCAACACTACGCCAAAGTATTTCTCGGTAAAACACACGGCTGGATGGACGGGTCCCACAGACGGCTGCGGTGTTTCTCCTCCCGGCAGGTTGATGGTGACTGCCTTTCCCTGCACCTATGTAGTGTAACGGTTCCAATGGGTTCCCACCGGTAACCCGCTCCCCAGCTTGGATGGATGCTTAAGGAGCCCCTTTTGCCCGCAGGCTCTGGCCCTGGGAACTTTAGCCTTGGCGGTGACTGTATTTCCCTCTCTCGGTTGGACGGTTGCCTTCTGACGGGACTTGGCTGCTGGGAAACCCAGGAGGTTCCCTTCGCTAACGGATTTGGCAAATTCACGGCGACTCCTAGCCTTGCCGGGGTCCGTAAGCCCCTGCCGGGTGGTGCTGGCTTCTCTTTGCGTACCGGGCCGGTACCGCCGGGCCACCGCCCGTCCACGGTCCTTACGGTTAGCTCCAATGGGCCACTCCTGCAGACGGTCACCACCGTCTGCCAACCTTGCTGATCCGTCCGGGCCACACACCCGGACCAACTTCAGGCTGCTTAGCTGCCACTTCCCTCCTCTCTCACCTCTACTCAAAACTGATCTGAACTCTCTCCACTCCTCAACTCATCTGCCCTACTTTTCCCGCCTCCAGGACTGTGAACTCCTCGGTGGGCGGGGCCAACTGCCTGGCCCACCCCCTGGTGTGGACATCAGCCCCTGGAGGAAGGCAACAAGGGTTTGTGTCTGACTTCGGTGTGCCTGACCGGGAGTGTGGGGTGTGGAGGTGTTGTTATCTGTGGCCCCTGGCTTGTCCAGGGCGCCACACATGGTCATAAACTTTAGTGATGGGAAAAGAAATACAGTGATGTTTAGGTATTAAAAGATCAAGTTCCTGCACAGTATTTTTACCCCAAAATAATATTCCTTAGGAGAGAAAATCTGCTTTTAGGCCACGTTCACATGATGAGTATTTGGTGAGTTTTTTACCTCAGTATTTGTAGCCAAAACCATAAGAGGAACAGTGGAAAAGTATAATAGAAACATGTCACCACTTCTGTATTTTTCACCCACTCCTGGTTTTGGCTACAAATACTGAGGTAAAAACTAACCAGATATGCAATGTGTGCACGTGGCCTAAAACTACATGTGAATTTGCCTTAAGGCTACTTTACACACTGCGATATCGGTCCCGATATCGCTAGTGTGGGTACCCGCCCCCATCTGTTGCGCGACACGGGCATATCGCTGCCCGTGCCGCACAACATCGCCCACAGCCGTCACACATACTTACCTGTCCGGCGACGTCGCTGTGACGGGCGAACCGCCTCCTTTCTAAGGGGGCGGTCCATGCGGCGTCACAGCGACGTCACTGAAACGTCACTGAACCGCCGCCCAATCGCAGCGGAGGGGCGGAGATGAGCGGGACGTAACATCCCGCCCACCTCCTTCCTTCCGCATAGCGGCCGGGAGGCAGGTAGGGAGAGTTTCCTCGCTCCTGCGGCGTCACACGCAGCGATGTGTGCTGCCGCAGGAACGACGAACAACCTCGTTACTGCTGAAGTAACGATAATTGGGAATGGACCCCCGTGTCGCCGATTAGCGATTTCGCACTGTTTTGCAACGATGCAAAATCGCTAATCGATGTCACACGCAACGGCATCGCTAATGCGGCCGGTTGTGCGTCACGAATTCCGTGACCCCAACAACTCCGCATTAGCGATGTCGTAGCGTGTAAAGCCCGCTTTAGTCTGGAGTCACACTTGCAAGAGACTTGTGCGAGTCTCACATCGCATCACCCGGCAGGGCCGCACACTCTCCTGACAGGAGCGTTCCAGCTGCATAGAAATACATGCAGCCGACCCGCTCCTGTCAGGAGAGTGTGCGGCCATGTTGGGTGATGCAATGAGAGACTCGCACAAGTCTATTACAAGTGTGACTCCAGCCTTAAAGGGTTCTTCACCCTGGGGGCAATTTGTTTTTCTAAAAACCATGTTTTTAGGACAAAACAAATTTTGGCAGATTAGTTTCAATAACATTTTTTACACCATTTGGCTTCTACAGGCGTTTTATTGCCTCGAAACATTCAACTTTGATGTGGTCTGTGGTGATAAATTAGCCTAGAGGAGCTCCGGACGAAAACAATCAAGAGTTACACACTCCCCAGCAGACTGTCAGGATAATCGCACCAATGGATTCTCAATTTGTAGCAAGCAATAATCAGTGCACAGCAGAGACCGCAGAAGGCGAACAGTGCAAAACGGTTAAAGAAATCAACTGCTAAAATAATTTGGCACACATAATTTAAAGGGAAGCTGCACCAGAAAAATGCAGTCCAATCTGACAACATCAGGCTATAGAGCAGGGAGAGTGGAGCAGATTGATATATAGTTTTGTGAGAAAAGATTCAGTAAAACCTGTGTTTTCATCACTTAAACATCTGGGGTTTTTTTCTGGGATTTTGGGTCAAGGTTGCGATCCTCTGGGAATGTGTGTTCAGGTGGTGGTCATATCAGTGATTGACAGCCTTCTGTAAAGTCACCACTAGGGGGAGCCGGAACTGTGGTGTGTGTAATAGGACAATGAAGCCACAAAGTGTCACAGAAGTAAATCACCAAATGATTCAACAGAAAAGTTGTACAAGCAGGGTCAGAGCCAGGAGGTCACGCAGTACAAGGGAGTAGGTGGAGTCAGAGTCAGGGGAGAGCCAGAGGTTGGGAACTGGAAGAGCAAGCAGTAGGAGGAAGGCGCAGGGACAGAACTGTAAGGGGTGGGCAGACCCCTTACAAGGAAGCACAGGTTTTCTCTGAAGTGGTTAATGCTGTCCCCATAGAAACTGTAGAGGAGGGAGGAGGAGCCGGCAGCTTAGGGGGAAAGGAAGTGTGTGCTGAAGGCAGTTGTGTCCGGGACGGGAGAGAAGAAACAGCCAGGGGCAGAGTGTGGAGCTGAGTGGGCAGAAAGAAAGAAAGAAAGAAGGGAGCTGGAAGAACAGGGAAGCCGGAGAGAAAAGGAGCGGGCGGAACCTCGT
Source organism: Anomaloglossus baeobatrachus (assembly GCF_048569485.1). Classification (NCBI taxonomy): domain Eukaryota; kingdom Metazoa; phylum Chordata; class Amphibia; order Anura; family Aromobatidae; genus Anomaloglossus; species Anomaloglossus baeobatrachus. The sequence continues at coordinate 573,734,884 of NC_134356.1, forward strand.
AGGGTGAAGCAGTCCCGGTATGGGTCCGGGCTGTGGGTAGCCAGAAGTGGGAGCCGGGCGAAGAGGAGTAGTCAGGCAAGTCACCCACTTGAGGGGACGCTAGGGCAGGCTTTCCCTCAGCTAAAGGAAGCGCCACAGCACTGTGTTTTATTACTGCCACGTGTGGACACTTGCGAAGAATAAAACATGTTTGTTATTTGCATTGAACCATGCCTGAAGAGTATTTGTGCGCCGGACAACACCTGCACCACCACACTCTGCCCGACCAAGACATCTCCCGTCCCGATAGTGACGGCGGAGCCAGGGGTAAGCCTGATAGCAAGGGCCACGACTACAAGGCCGGAGGCACCCCTGGCACCCCGTTACATTTGGCGTAGTCGGCAGGATCCGGATCGTATGCAAGGGGACCCGCTCCAAGAAGATGGAGACCAAGTGGTACCAAGGGCCCCTGATCCGGACTTTCAGCGAAGATTTCCAGTCCCATGGTGGGAAGAAGAAACAGTGCCTGAGGCGTTGGACCGGGCACAAGATGGCGGCAAGGTGGCCGTCGTCTGTGAAGAAACAGAAAGCGCGCGAAAAATTGGCGCCAAAAGAAGAGCCTGGGGCTGGCCGGTGCCGAAAAAGAAGTTCGGAGTACTCTGCCCAAAGAGGGGAGGTGCCGGTCCCAGGGCACGAAGGAAGATATGTGAAGTGGGCGGTGTTCCAGAGAAAAAGAAGAACCGCCGCGTAGGGGTCGACCTGATGTGTGAGACTGGGGGTGGAGTATACCCAAGAGCGGGAAAAGTAAGCCCGCCTCCACTTCCTCCAGCATCTCCACTGACCCCGACGCCATTACCAGAAACGCTGACTCCGAGCAAGATGGAGACTCCAGGAAGACAGCAAGCTGCGGTAGCCGCACTAGTAGCGACTAGCCTGGGCAGAGGATGCCCGAAGCAGACTGCGGCTGCGGAAGGACCCACCCTTAACCTACCGGCTGTGCCAGGAGGACCGGAGCGGCCCACTACACAAGAGGCCGCACAGTGGCAACAGGAAATCGAGTGGGAGGAATGCCAATACCGGCGGCGGTCGCAGCAAAGACCGGTGCTAGCTGAACTCTCCCACCCGAGACGTTGGAGCAACCCGCCAACTACGAGCCCTTCCGGAGGCTGCGCCGGTTGCCCGGACAGTCCCTGTCGGAGTACGTGCAGGCCCAACGAGCCGAATGGCAACGTGCATATCATCCGGAGTGACTTTTCAAGACCGGAAGATAGCGGGCCTGTTTTTGTTCAACACCGGCGTTGTTTTGAGCCGGAAGAAGGTGTGTTGTTTGTAACCGTTCAAGTTGCTGAGCCCGGAAGAGAGCCTGATGCTGGACTGAGCCAGGGGCTCCCTCCGCGTCGTTAAGAAGATTTTTGCCGAGTTGTGTTCCTGCCAGCTAACGTCTAAGACCGGGAGTGCTGCAAAAGCCTCCGGGCAGAAACCCCACTAAGACCGGGAGTGCCTGCCGACGGCCTCCGGGCACGACTAAGACCGGGAGCTTCCAGGAGGAACTCCGGGCGCTGGACTGGTGTGCCCTTGCGGGTGCCCTCAGGTGAACATGTTCGCAGTTTCATTAAAATGACTTTGTTTAGTTTTAAAATGTGATTTTAGATTTGTGCCTTGCCGGGAGGCTTAGGCTTAAAGAGGGGAGGTATGTAAGGGGTGGGCAGACCCCTTACAAGGAAGCACAGGTTTTCTCTGAAGTGGTTAATGCTGTCCCCATAGAAACTGTAGAGGAGGGAGGAGGAGCCGGCAGCTTAGGGGGAAAGGAAGTGTGTGCTGAAGGCAGTTGTGTCCGGGACGGGAGAGAAGAAACAGCCAGGGGCAGAGTGTGGAGCTGAGTGGGCAGAAAGAAAGAAAGAAAGAAGGGAGCTGGAAGAACAGGGAAGCCGGAGAGAAAAGGAGCGGGCGGAACCTCGTAGGGTGAAGCAGTCCCGGTGTGGGTCCGGGCTGTGGGTAGCCAGAAGTGGGAGCCGGGCGAAGAGGAGTAGTCAGGCAAGTCACCCACTTGAGGGGACGCTAGGGCAGGCTTTCCCTCAGCTAAAGGAAGCGCCACAGCACTGTGTTTTATTACTGCCACGTGTGGAGACTTGCGAAGAATAAAACATGTTTGTTATTTGCATTGAACCATGCCTGAAGAGTATTTGTGCGCCGGACAACACCTGCACCACCACACTCTGCCCCACCAAGACATCTCCCGTCCCGATAGTGACGGCGGAGCCAGGGGTAAGCCTGTCAGCAAGGGCCACGACTACAAGGCCGGAGGCACCCCTGGCACCCCGTTACAGAACAACAAACAGCGAGCAGGAGAGGAAGACCTAAAGCCAAGACAAGACGGGGAGGATGGGAGTCAGGAAGACCGGACTAAATGGGGAGGATGGGAGTCAGGGAGGTCAGACGAAACGGGGAGGATGAGAGTCAGGGAGGTCGGACAAGGTAGCAGACAGAATTAAGACAACTCACATCAACCAGGTGCGCACTCTGGACAGCAGGGCTATAACTGGCGCTAAACCGATGGAGAAGACATCCTAATAAACTGGCGTGATCCCGGGAATGAGGCGTGGAAGGATAGGCTCCTCCCACCGGCCTAGAGCAGGGAAACACCGACCGCAGGAACAGGTGACAAATACAACTCTGCAACAGCAGAGTCCAAACTGAATCGTGACAACTTCCCTGTATAAGTGTGCATACAGGAACAGCTGTCAGTCACTGATAGGACCGCCCACTGGACTCAAAATTCCTAAGAGAGCAGAAGATTAAATGATGAAAAAAAAAAACTATACTGAATTTTTTCTCACAAAACTAAATATCAACCTGCTTCGCTCCCTCTGCTCTATAAGATGCTGCTTGCAGAATGGACTGCATTTTCATAGTAACAAGTTCCCTTTACAAAATAAAAAAATTGTCCCCAAGGGTGGACAACACCTTGGAAGTGCAGCAAGGGGAGGGCAAATTCACTGCTAGTGTATACATCTGGCCAATGGCGTACACAGAAAGAAGAGGCCCCTGTGCAAGAACAATATATGCACCCTTTGCAGCCCAATAGCTCATCATAATGCTCAATTCCACTTGCTTTAGAGGTAAGGGGACACTTTACTAATGTTGCACCAGTGGTATGTCCACCCCTGATCTTGCGTCACTCATAGAAATTGAACAGAACCTCCCACCATCAGAGATCGTGTGTAGCACTGCTGTCCTTTTATGTTGCAGCAAAGTTGGCCCAATTAGAGACTAGGGTCTGCACGTGATCACACGCATTGAAAATTCTATAGCTACAACAATGACCTAAGGCTGGATTCACACGATCGTATGGCATCCAATGTGAGAGCATCAGATGCAATATGCTAATGACACTTGGCTCATGATCTGCTGCCAGCGTGAGCCAAGTGTCATGCAACTGTGATCCGATCGGATCACAGCTGCGGAGGAGAGGGAGGGATTAATCTCTTCCACTGTCAGCTGATGCGATTATCACACTGAACTTGGAGGTCATCCGAGTGCAGTCCGATGTTTCACACGCACCCATAGACTTGTATGGGTGTGAGTAACACGTCTCTCGCAGATAATCGCAGCATGCTGCGACTTTTTGCTCATCCAGATCTGGATCACAAAAAAGCTGACCATTTGCTCTCCCTCATTGAATAACATTGGTCCGAGTGCAATGTGAGATTTTCACTCGTCCGAGTCATATGCTCGTGTAAGTGTACCCTAACAGTCATAATGTTATAGGATCAAAATATTAACCAATTACACAGTAATTTAGGCTTGAAAAATGTAGCTCATTCCATCTTTTGTGCAGTACTAAAGCAGTATGTGAATATTCTCTTTAAAAATGTGATTGTATGTATAATTTCATTAAATTGGCACTGGTAAGTACACTATATAGCGCAGACCAAAAGATTGCAATAGTTTTAGCTCACATGCAAAAGTCAGAAGTCACCACCAGATGGCAGCACAGCTCAAGCCTGGAGCATCTGTCATAGTCTGGATGGACTGACCATTCTAAACAATAAAACAATAGGAAAATCAGCAAGTGAGTAGATGTTCATATTAATGAGTTGGAGGTATTTCCAATTAGCACAACAAATAAAAAAAAAAAAATAAATAAAAATAAAGTAATGCATGATTTTAAAAAAGTGCTAGTAATAGTAACCACTTCATAAGGATTGTAGGATGAAAAGGGGGCGGTGGAAAGGGACAGATGAAAGACAAGGAAAGCAAAGAGAGTGTGGGAAGGACAAGGGAGAGGAGGCAGTGCAGGAGGAGGGAGACTGGGTGCAGGGGAGGGAGACTGGGTGCAGGGGAGGGTCTGTGAACTTGAGAACCTAGACAAGAAACAGATGACAAGAGACAAAAGAGTTGGAGAATCTCCTGGATGTGGATAGATTGTGTCACTAGAGGACAGAGCAGATACCCTGATGGATGGCTCCAAGAGACAGGGACATAGCAAGAAATGATCCATCCTAGTGTCCACTCCAAGCACCAGCCTGCACATCACACTAACAAAGAGCACATGTATAAGTAGATCACAAAGGACACATTCCTGCAGACACTCACTATCTCAGTATACTGGAGCCCCCCTGCCTCTAGGACCACTACACTAGCATGCTGCCCCCAAATCTGCACAGATAAACTCACCTACCTGCAGCCCCAAGATGCAGCCCTGTCTCCTTCTTCTCTGCTGGGCTGTGCAAGAAGTCACCTCTCTGATTTCAGGTCAGTATTTTGGTAAAGTTTCTATTGATTCCTCCTGCAGGATGCTTGGAGTGTCAGCTCTTATGCCAAGAATCAGACTGTACAGTATGGGGTATTAATAATAAGAGAAGCCAAATGGAATAATGAGGAGTAGTAAATTGATTGACCATTGATGGAACCCAGGGGTCCAAGAGGTCAGGGGGCCACTACCACTTCCAACGCAGGTAGAATTGTGCTTATGATGAGCTATTGGACTGCAAAGGGTCTATATATTGTTCTTCTGTATGCGTCCGCTCCTGTGTTCAGAAAGGGTTAAGCGGAGCAGGGTCTCCTTGTACATAATGGCTCTGCCCACACATTGCTAGGGATTGTACTCACTTAACCCTATCAGCTATCATTGCCTGCAGAAAACCTGGCTTTGCTCTGAATCGATAGCTTAGAAATGTCATTTATACTGGGAGACAGCAAACTTATGGAACAATTATACAGTGTTGTTTCATTTTGATAAAATCTGAGGATGTTCTTCTAAACTGGGTTCCAAAAATGTTGCATTTTTTATTTTTTTCAACCATATTTTTTGTGCATATATTGTTCCGATCTGTGTGTGTAATTAGATTAATCTCATCACAGCGCACATTTTTGTGTGTAAACCCAGCTGTGGACTTTCCAAACACATAAAATGTTCCATGCGGTGATGAATCGGCATGTTCTAGTGGACTAAAGGGTGCTTTACACGCTGCGACATCGCTAACGATATATCGTCGGGGTCACGGTGTTTGTGACGCACATCCGGCGCCGTTAGCAACATTGCAGCGTGTGACAGCTAGGAGTGACGATCAACGATCGCAAAAACTGCAAAAATCGTTGATCGTTGACACGTCGCTCCAAATCATAATGTCGTTGGTGTTTCATGCCGTAGGTTGTTCTTCGTTCCTGGGGCAGCACACATCGCTGTGTGTGACACCGCAGGAATGACGAACATCATCCTACCTGCGTCCACCGGCAATGAGGAAGGTAGGTGGTGGGCGGCATGTTCCGGCCGCTCATCTACTCCCCTTCTCTTCTATTGGGCGGCCGTTTTGTGACGTCGCTGTGACGCCGAACGAACCGCCCCCTTGAAGGAGGGATTGTTCGGCGGTCACAGCGACGTCGCTGAAAAGGTATGTGTGTGTGACGCTGCCGTAGCGATATTGTTCGCTACGGCAGCGATCATCACATGTCGCACGAACGACTTGGGCGGGTGCTATCGCTAGCGATGTCGCAGCGTGTAAAGCACCCTTTAGACTTGGTAAGATGTGGTGGAATTTTGTATTAAATTAGTAAGTGCAATTGTCCTGTTCTGTATATAGAATATACTGGTATATATATTGTGTGTGTGTGTGTGTGTGTGTAAGTGTGTGTGTGTGTGTGTGTGTACTTGGAGTCCGTGTTACATCATTTTGTTTGTACACATCACCTGTAATGTCATTATTGTGTACACCTAGGGACGTCCCAGTACTCCAGTTGCAGCGATCTCCCAGCTACTAAGGTATAATTGTGGGATATGTATGTAATGCAATGATCATATAGTAGTGTGTTATCTGGCAGCAGTTTCGCTTCCATATAGAGTACGTACTCCCGATCGGTGTTATTGCGTTTTTGGAGCTACATATTGTCGTTGCTTCAAAAACCGTAGAAGCAAAGTGGATGGGATTTCTAGTGCGCTGCGTGAACTGATCTGTGGTGCGTTTTTCCAAGCCACAGAATGTCAATTTCTCTTGCGGGTACGCTGAGCTTTCCCCATAGACTTGCATTGAATCCAGAAAATCCTCAAGTAAAAAAATGCACCTCTTTTTTAGTGCATAGCAGAAACTCATCAAAAACGCTTGGAATCTTCATGTAAGAATGTCATTACCAGAAAGTTTAAGAACAGAGCAGATCTATTTAAAACTTGACGGACCAGAGACAAAAACCACAGCGTCAAAAATGCGTTGAATACACTGTGTCAAAAACACACTGAAAATAAACTAAAAACACAAGTAAAAAAGGTGCAACAAACCTACAGCGTCAAAAACTCAACAAACACTGATCGTGGGAATGTAGCCTAGGGAGAACGATCTGCTATTAGCTGAAGCCAACACTTCTTCAGGGATGGTACCAGATTGTATGGGCATCCACCAATAATATTGTGGGCACTTCTATCATGTTATGATGCTTTTATTGAATAAGCTGCTACATCTGATTGATGTCACGCTAGGAACGGAAAGTACTAAGCGCACGGCGAAAGGGCAGGGAAATCCTGTGTCTAGGGAGAGGGAAGATGGTGACCCCCTGACCAAACCAACTGCTGATCCCTTGGGTCCCTCACCACCCTAGATAGGTTCTGCACCTATGTGCCAACCTGGATACCTGACCCTGGGTATCCCTAGTGCTGGGCCCTAAATAGGAAACGGATGGGATGAGCTTTTTGTCAACCCCAGTAAACAACTGTACAAGACACAGGGGGGAAAGCATGAACTACTTATCATTAGATGACTCAGGTAGGAGTTCAGCAGAGCTTTCAGCAACGATACCACAGAGGAGTACAAGCCACCTGTTTGCAACCTCGGCTTGAAGGAACTGAAAATATCACCAGCACAGTCCAAAGGAAGGAAGAGGTATTTAAACACTAAGGGAGTACTGATAATCTTTAGCTGGGTGGAAGTCGAGCTCCTGCTAAATCCAAAAGGGATCAGAAACTGTGGAAAAACAAAGCGCAATAGGGTCTTACCCCAACAATGGAAGGGGGTAAAAATGGGGTGTCACACTCACCTCTGTTGGTTGTGCCAGTCACAACCACTATATAAGCATGTAAGAATCCGGGTCCAAGGCAGCAGCCCCAGGAAAGCTGATAACAGAGAGTAGTGGAGGAAGGGTCTAATATCCGCGCCAAGGACTCAATGGCTCCAATGAAGAGATTAATTAAACGCATAGACCTGTGCATGATATTAAAAGAAGCATTAATCTCTTCATTGGAGCCATTGAGTCCTTGGCGCGGATATTAGACCCTTCCTCCACTACTCTCTGTTTTCAAGTCCAAAAGGGAGAGAGCTGAATCCAGCAGGAAGCTATCTATACCAGTGAATACTGACAGGAGGAACAATGGAAAGTCAGGGAGCATTCTGCTCAGCCAGATTCTGTGACCTTCGGTGGCCAGAAACCACATGACTGTCTGTCACACGTGACACACCCGTGACAATTAATGCACTTCTGGTTGTAAGACGTTTCTGGACTCTTATAGGGGGAATGGCAATTTGGGATTGTATAAATTGGAAAACCCCTTTAAAACGATGCCACATCTTTACAGCCGACTGGCAGGGTCTCTGATAGCCTTTTCTTCACTCTAGAAAAGGTTTGTTAAAATACACTGTCCATACTGTAACAGAGGGAAAGCGTCTTGTTATAGAGCCCCTCTGTCACTAAGCGTCCGGGGCTCACTGCCTCCCAGCTATGCCTCTGTTACATCTTAATTTGGTTACTAACCAGTCAATAGGCAGCTTGACATACTATCCAAATGTAATAAATATTCCAAGGCTTCTGGGTAAAATGCTGAAATAATAAACCCTAGTAATATCAATCTATTTTGCAGTCTTCTTTGTTTTTTCTAGAGGAACACAAGTCAGCATTAGGCCATTTAGATGCTTGAGGCAAACAATTAAATTGCAACCTCCTATCCAAGTGGGATATGGTAAAGTGTAGGGATGGACAATATACAGTTAGGTCCATCAATATTAGGACAGTGACACAAGTTTTGGCATTTTTGCAGTTTTCTAAAACATATTCAGTATACAGTTTTACAATCACTATGGGCTTAAATTGCAGACTCTCTGCTTTTAATGTGAGGTTATTCACATCCTAATTGGAGTAATTATAGCTCTTTAATTTGTAGCTGCCTTGTTTTTCAAAGGACCAAAGGTAATTAGACAATTATCTCAAAAGCTCTTTAGTGGACTGCATGGGCATTTCCCTCATTAATCCATCATTATTTAAACAGATAAAAGGTCTGGAGCTGATTCCAGGTGTGGCATTTGCATTTAAAGGCTTTTGCTGTTAACCCACAACATGCGGTCAAAGGAGCTCTAAATAGAAGAGAAACAAACCATCATTAGGCTGGAAAAAAAACAATAAAATCCATCACAGCGATAGCAGAAATGGTAGGAGTGGTCAATGAACAGTTTGGCATATTCTGCAAAAAAAAAAGAGTGCAGTGGTGAGCTTGGGAACTCATAAAGGCCTAGACATCCACAGTAGACACAGTGGTGGATGATCACAGAATCCTTTCCATGGTAAATAAAAACCCCTTCACAACATCCACCCAAGTGAAGAACACTCTCCAGGAAATAGGTGCTTCAGTATCTAAGGCTACCATAAAGAAAATACTTCATAAGAGCAAATACACCATTAGATGCAAACAATTAATCAGTCTTAAAAATAGAAAGGCCAGATTAGAATTTCCCCCCCAAAAAAATATCTAAAGAAGCTGCCCAGTTCTTTTAAGGGTATGTGCGCACGTTGCTTTTTACCTGCTTTTTACCTGATTTTTTGCTGCTTTTTCTTCTGCGCTGTTTAATGCCAAAATGGATGTGTTCTTCTATTCAAGCAAAGTCTATGGGAATTTGGGTTTCTTGTTCACACTATGTTGTTCAAAATGCTGCCTTTTTGTGGCAGAACTTTGGTCAAAAACTCAGCTTTGCAGTGCAAAACCCAAATGGCAAAAACAATTGACATGTTGCTTCTTTGAAAAGCTGAGTTTTTGACCAAAGTTCTGCCACAAAAAGGCAGCATTTTGAACAACATAGTGTGAACAAGAAACCCAAATTCCCATAGACTTTGCTTGAATAGAAGAACACATCCATTTTGCGATTAAACAGCGCAGAAGAAAAAGCAGCAAAAAAGCAGGTAAAAAGCAGGTAAAAAGCAACGTGCGCACATACCCTTAAGCATTCTCTGGACAGAAGAAACTAAGATCAACCTGTACCAGAATGATGGGAAGTGGAAAGTATGGAGAAGGCTTGGCACAGCTCATGATCTAAAGTTCAGCACATCCTCTGTAAAACATGGTGGAGGCAGTGTGATGGCTGGGCATGCATGGCTTCCAATGGCCTTGGGTCACTAGTGTTTACTGATGATGTGACTGAAGACAGAAGCAGCCGGATGAATTCTGAAGGGCTATAATTTCTACTCAGACTGAACCAAATGCAGCAAGGATGATTGGAGGGGGCTTCACAGTACAGATAGATAATGAACCAAAACATATAAAAAATAAAATAAAAAATTGGTGCCTTAAGGCAAAGAAATGGGATATTCTGCAATGGCTAAGTCAATCACCAGATCTCAACCCCATCGAGCATGCATTTTACGTGCTTAAGGCAAAACTTTAACGCAGAAAGATCCACAAACTAGTAACAACTGGATCAGCTGCAGTAAAAGCCTGGCAAAGCCTCACAAAGAAGGAAACCCAGCTGTCACTCTGTACAAAGGCTAGTAAGACGTAGTACAGCGTAGTCCCCACTAAGCGTCAGCAGAGTAGTGAAGGAGAGACAAGGAAACACTGTAACAGAAAGGCAGCTGAAGTACAGCAGAGTAACTTCAGCAGGCAGTAAACAGGTGAACCACCAGGGGGCAATAGAGTAGTTAAACAGTTAGAGTCTAGCCAGGAATGTCGAGTCACTGCAAAGGAAGGATCAATATCAAAGTCAGAAAACAGAACCGAGTCAGAAGCCGGGAGATCAGATATGCAGAGGGAAACACCAACATCAGACAGGAGAAGGAAATCAGGGGCTGGGTCAAGCAGACGAACATGGGAGGACCAAAGTCAGGACACAGTAGCAGGGAGATAGGACAGATCGGGAACACTCACCAGAACCAGTATACAAGCTGCAAGGCAGAAATATCACTGGCACTGAGCCATAGGTAGAGAGGCAATATATAGCGTCCTGGGATTCAGAACAAGGCAAGGGGTTAACTACCCCAGACATGACTAGGCCAGAGCTGGGTGTAACCAGCAGCAGGGAAAAGTCGGCCTGGATCATGACACCAGCGTTTGGTGACGGCCATGGCTTTCAGACTTCAGGCCGTACTTGCCTGCAAAGGATTCTCTACAAAGTATTAAAAAGTGTAACATTTTATTCTTGGAAAAGTTAATTTCTCCTATTAAATTTGAGCCCCTGAAGTGAGGAGGTTTTGTAGAAAACTGGTTCGATCCTCAGTTCTACAGGATATTTTGGATCAACCTCTTTAATGAAACCTAAAAGTCTACACTTCAATTGCATCTTAGTTGTCTCATTTTAAATGGAACCTGTCAGGTCCCCTTTGCCCTCCAACCCAGCAGCATTCACACCTGTATGCCCAAATTCCCTTCCTAACCAGCCCTGTATAACACTGTTCACTAATAAGACTGTATTAAAAAACAATTTATAAACCTTGCTGTCCCTATGCTAATTAGTTTTGAGACTAGTTGAAGGGGCATTAGTCACCCTATCTAGTTGGCCTTGTTATTATTATTATTATTATTTATTATTATAGCGCCATTTATTCCATGGCGCTTTACAAGTGAAAGAGGGTATACGTACAACAATCATTAACAGTACAAGACAGACTGGTATAGGAGGAGAGAGGACCCTGCCCGCGAGGGCTCACAGTCTACAGGGAATGGGTGATGGTACAATAGGTGAGGACAGAGCTGGTTGCGCAGTGGTCTACTGGGCTGAGGGCTATTGTAGGTTGTAGGCTTGTTGGAAGAGGTGGGTCTTGAGGTTCCTCTTGAAGCTTTCCACGGTAGGGGAGAGTCTGATGTGCTGAGGTAGAGCGTTCCAGAGTATGGGGGATGCACGGGAGAAATCTTGTACACGATTGTGGGAAGAGGAGATAAGAGAGGAGCAGAGAAGGAGATCTTGTGAGGATCTAAGGTTGCGTGCAGGTAGGTACTGGGAGACTAGGTCACAGATGTAGGGAGGAGACAGGTTGTGCATGGCTTTGTATGTCATGGTTAATGTTTTGAACTGGAGTCGTTGGGCGATGGGAAGCCAGTGAAGGGATTGGCAGAGTGGCGAGGCTGGGGAGTAGCGAGGGGAGAGGTGGATTAAGCGGGCTGCAGAGTTTAGGATAGATTGGAGGGGTGCAAGAGTGTTGGAAGGGAGGCCAGAGAGCAGGAGGTTGCAGTAGTCGAGGCGGGAGATGATGAGGGCATGCACTAATGTTTTTGCAGATTCTTGGTTAAGAAAAGCACGAATCCGGGAGATATTTTTGAGTTGTAATCGGCATGAGGTGAAGAGGGCTTGGATGTGTGGCTTGAAGGATAGAGCAGAGTCGAGGGTCACTCCAAGGCAACGAGCTTGTGAGACTGGGGTGAGTGAGCAACCATCAAGTTTGATGGAAAGGCTTGTTGGAGGAGATGAGTGAGGAGGAGGAAAGACAATGAACTCTGTTTTGTCCATGTTAAGTTTTAGGAATCGTGCAGAGAAGAAGGATGAAATAGCAGACAAACATTGTGGTATTTTGGTTAGTAGAGAGGTAATGTCAGGTCCAGAGAGGTAGATCTGTGTGTCATCGGCATAGAGATGATACTGGAAGCCGTGGGACTCTATGAGCTGTCCCAAGCCGAAGGTGTGGATGGAGAACAGCAGGGGTCCAAGAACTGAGCCTTGAGGGACACCGACAGATAGGGGGCGAGATGAGGAAGTGGTGTGAGAATGGGAGACGCTGAAAGTTCGGTCGGTTAAGTATGAGGAGATCCAAGATAGGGCCAAGTCTGTGATGCCCAGAGATGAGAGAATCTGTAGTAGGAGGGAATGGTCTACTGTGTCGAAGGCAGAAGACAGGTCCAGGAGGAGGAGGATAGAGTAGTGTTGTTTACATGTTATCACGCCCCTGAGGAGATAATATAATTTCTACAAGCCGCCGTCACTGCCAGCTCTTGGAAATCTCATGCATGTGCATTTCGTCAACATCAGTGCGACACACAAGAAGCAGGGTGGATGCTTTCCTATTTCATTAGGCACACTGCACATGTCCAGGAGTTCAGAGGACTGCTCACGTACAATTCTTCTGAACTTCCGATCATGCACAGTTTGCCTAAAGAAGAGCCGCCCAATAGTGGGCAGGAGAGTTCAAGGCTGTCAAGATTCTGAATGACAGCAAAGCCTTTCAATCTGGGAGGTTTGAATGCAAATTGAGGATTGCTTTATGGCCTTATTACTGGCTGGAGCTGTTGGGCTTCTGTGACGCCCTGGACCCCCAGGGGTCACAGTACACTAACACCACACACACACACCCTCCCCTGGTTAGGTGACACCAGTCAATCAAATCCTTGTTGCCACCCTCCAGACTTGATGTCCACACCAGGTGGGGCGGAGCCAGGCGGTTGACCCCGCCCACCGAGGAGTTCACAGGCCTGGAGGCGGGAAAAGAGAGAGGAGTTGGTGGTAGACAGTGAAAGTGAGAGGAGTAAAAACTGTTGGTGTCTGGGTTGGAGCCCAGGCACGTTCAGCAAGGTCGGCAGACAGTGGTGGCCGTCTGCAGGAGTTGGTGTAGGTCAGTGGAACCGTAGGACCGGGGTTGGGCGGTGGCCCGCCGGTACCGAACCAGGGAGCAGATTGAAGCCAAGCACCAAGGCAGGGTACTCAGACCCCGACCAGGCTGGGAGTCACCGTAAAGGTCAAATTATCTGATTGCAGTCTGGACCTCAGGGGTTCATTCCCACCGAAGTCCCGTCAGAAGGCAACAGCCCAACCCGTCCGGATAAGTGCCATCGCCAAGGGCCACAGATCCAAGGGCCACAGATCCAAGGGCCAGCGCCTGCGGGCAAACGGGCTCTCCTAACACTTACAAGCCGTGGAGCGGACTACCCGTGGGAAGCCATAGGAGTCAAATACACTTACACAGGTGCAGGAAAACGACAGCCACCATCAACCTGCCCGGGGAGAGTGAGAACACCACAGCCGGCTGTGGGCCTCGTCCATCCAGCTGTTTGGTTTACCAGAGACTCTGTCCTTCTGTGTCTGAGTGAGTACAACAGTGCCATCCGGCACCGCGCTGCACTGCAACGTTGCACCTGCGCCCACGCTGCCTCCCCGCCTCGGCACCTGCACCTATACCTCCTTCCTACTCCCCAACCGGGGCCCCGGGACCAACAGTCCCTACCCACGTAGGGGTCAACACCTTAGCTGCTCTCCGCCATCGCTCCCGGGATCCCCCGTCACCAGCAGCGGTGGTGCCCACCATCACCACAACCCGTGGGTAGCGTCACGACCGACATCCCAAACATCCACCAAAAACTTCCCGTTTTCACTCGTGAGCGAGGAGGCGCTGCTCGAGCCCCGGGTCCGGCCCCGTACTCTAGCCACCGAGGAGCAGAAGCACCGGACCCGAGCATCAGCGATCCCAGACGAGCGGCGTTCCCCACCCCTCCGCCCGCGACACTTCCTTCAGGTGTCACTTTTTAGGGTGATTACCTGACTATAGTCAGATTACTGCCAGTTGTAACTTTAGGTTTGGTGGTGTCTGTGTGACGCCCCTGGACTATCAGCTCATCACAGGGTACTGCACAAACTATCCTCCCGTGCAGTATTCCACCTTCCTCTTGGTTCTAGGTCCCTATCTTAGTAGTGTTGCCTCCAACAGCACATCAAACCCTAGATACACACTACACCACACCCACCAGGCACACCAGTGGATGGCTTGAATGTAATAGAGATTCCCACCTGGGGGGTCAGGGAGGGGAGGTGAGGAGTGTAGTGAGTAGTATTAGAGAGAGTGAGAAGAGGTCGGGAGTGGTGGCTCCTAGAGAAGCTGTCTAGGTTGCAGACGGTGGTCTGGACCTAGTGGAGTCGGACTCCCGGTTGCAGGGGATTGTGGCAAGGGGCCTGGACCTGTCGAGGAGGACAGTTGGCAGCCTAGCACTATCACCGGTCCGGATCCGAAGGCACGGCGGGGTACACGGACCCTAGGTCGGGGAGAAGCTTCAGGCAACCCGACAATTCACCTGAGGAGAACGGAGCCTTTATGATCTGTTCCCACCCGCTCCAGAATCGGGGCATTATCGCAACAAGGGGGATAGGACTTTCCAATCCAAAATGGTCCAGAAAATCCCAAGCGTGAGCCCTGAAAGCAAGCTCCCACACCTAGCCACAGTGGGGAGCAGGGCACGGTAAGTTTCAGACTACTGGGCCACCACGTTGAAGTTAAACTTAGTGCCAGGAGGCAGGTCACGGATCACCAGGCAACACTATAGGGGACGAGACCCGAACGAGCTCCCCTCAGCGGCAGCGGCACCCAGAGAGTTGGTTTATCCGGTTGTCAGCGTCTGCTTATTGACTGAGTGAGTACGAGCGTGACCCCTGCATCCCACCCCGAGTCCCGGGGTATCCCCCTACCCGTGGAGGGCTACAACACCTTGCTGTCCCACTCCATCACCCCGGGTACTCCCAACGGCAGCGGCGGTACTCCCAAAATACCGTACACCACAGGTGGCATCACGAACTATGTCAATTTCCCTGTAAATACCCCCTTTCATTTGAGTTGCTGCACGACCCCCGGGTCCGGAGACCCTCGAGCCACAGCGAACCCGGATTCGAGCAGCTCGGCTGCTTCCCTGGTGGCGGCACATCTGCTCTTCTTGTTCCTGTGCAGCGCAGCACTGTAGTCATGGGCGAGGTCTGCATCTCCTTCAATCCGGCACAGTATATGAAAGAGGAGGTCCTGGCTGGGTGTATGCATTTTCGCTAACGAGGTGGTACGCCTTTGCAGGCTGCATGATACCAATAGTTTAGTCTTACCAGGATCAGATGTTAACTAGTTCATAAAAGGGGGCCACCAGTTCTTAAAAACAAAGTTTTACTCAGCAGCAATTTGTTAAGACCTGTGTACATTAGAAAGCGGCACAAGTCTTCTCGTACATTTAATTAGTACAGAGCATCTCTAGACATGCTCTCTTCTCTTCCTCCGCTTCACCTGTTCCAGCCTCCACTAATATCTCTTGTTTCACCACAACCCAGTTTAGCACCATAGTACAGTCAGTGAAAGTTATTTTCTTCTCCCGTGGTTCCACTTCTTATTCTCCTTCTAAAGGGAATGCGTTACCAATATGGTCGGACTCCACTTTACGCTTCCTGACGCTTCGGGAACTCCCGACAGGGACACTCACTTCGTTTCACATTCTGTTCTGGGTTGCCAACCGTCCAGAAATTCCAGGATAGTTCGTAAAAATAGGGCACTATTTTGCCCTGTCCGTAAGAAAATTTTAACGTGTCTGTGATTTTTTTCAAGCTGAAGAAACTTAGATTATTTTGATTATAATCATAATTTTACAGTAAATGTAGCTGATGTCATATCAGAATTATGGGCTGTAGACATGGATCGCTTTCAATCTTAATGATTTAGTATGGTTATTTAATGTCTCCGTACAAAACATTGTCTGTGATTTTTTTGATAAGCTCCAGAAAAAAAGAAGTCAAGTTGGCAATGCTGCTTCTGTTCCGTCCTAGGCCGATACCTCTGAGAGTTGTAAACTTCTTGAGGCTGTAGTGATAGGCGTCCTTTCTCGGGACCTGTCTCACTTGGCTATTTAGTCCTTAAGTTATTTCTTTGACCCAGCTCCAAAAGATCACTATGTGACTTGGTCACTCTTTCTATATTCTGGATCTCTCTATTGACATCCATTGGTTACCAGTAGCCAGACCTTAGGCCTGCTTCTCTGTAATGCTGGGCCCTGTCTGAGAGGAAACTGGCAATGTCCCCTTTCACCAGCCCCTCCCACTCTTTCCTAATTCCAACCATTAACTGTTTCTTACTCTTCGCACTGCCTGTTGCTGGGCAGAACACAATTTCATCACAGTACAGTGCAAAACATTACAATGCATCACAACACAGTTCACATTGCACAATAACACATGGCATAATACACATTATATTATACAATAACATTGATGTCTTCAAGGGGGAATGGGGTACTATGTCTATCTCCTTACACCTGTACTCAGTCTCTAATCTGTTATTGCCCGATCTCTGACCTTGTTTCTGACTACCCATTTGCTTAGCCTCTTTGTCTTGATCCGCTACCTTCTTGGAATTTTTACTTCAGACCTTGACCTGACTATGCCTTTGTCTAAAGGGGGCTTTACACGCTGCGACATCGCTAATGCGGAGTCGTTGGGGTCACGGAATTTGTGACGCACATCCGGCCGCATTAGCGATGCCGTTGCGTGTGACACCGATAAGCGATTTTGCATCGTTGCAAAAACGTTCAAAATCGCTAATCGGCGACATGGGGGTCCATTCTTAAAAATCGTTACTGCAGCAGTAACGAAGTTGTTCCTCGTTCCTGCGGCAGCACACATCCCTGCGTGTGACGCCGCAGGAACGAGGAAGCTCTCCTTACCTGCCTCCCGGCTGCTATGCAGAAGGAAGGAGGTGGGCGGGATGTTACGTCCCGCTCATCTCCGCCCCTCCGCTGCTATTGGGCGGCGGTTCAGTGACGCTTCAGTGACGTCGCTGTGACGCCGCACAGACCGCCCCCTTAGAAAGGAGGCGGTTCGCCGGTCACAGCGACGTCGCCGGACAGGTAAGTATGTGACGGCTCTGGGCGATGTTGTGCGGCACGGGCAGCGATATGCCCATGTCGCGCAACAGATGGGGGCGGGTACCCACACTAGCGATATCGGGACCGATATCGCAGTGTGTAAAGTAGCCTTTAGGCTATGTGCCCACGCTGCGGAAAATGCGCGGATTTTGCCACGGATTTCTCGCGGAATTGCCGCGGATTTTTCAGAAATCTGCAGCACAGCTACTCCCCAGCCATTTCTATGGCATTTGGGAAATGCTGTGCCCACGCTGCGGATTTTTCCGCAGCGGAAATCATGCGGATTTCTGTGCGGAAAAATCTGCAGCATGTCAATTATTGTTGCGGATTTACCTGTGGATTTTGCCTATTCAATTGAATGTAAAAAAAAAAAATCGCAAAATCCGCAACGAAATCAGCGACAAATCCGCAATAAATCCACACAAAATCAGCACCTATGAAAAGGTGCGGATTCCGGGGGAATGCTGTGGATTTAGCTGCAGAAAAATCCGCAGATACAGAGTCCCGTGGGCACATAGCCTTAAGCTGGTGTCACACATAACGACGACGACAACGACGTCGCTGCTACGTCACCATTTTCTGTGACGTTGCAGCGACGTCCCGTCGCTGTCGCTGTGTGTGACATCCAGCAACGACCTGGCCCCTGCTGTGAGGTCGCCGGTCGTTGCTGAATGTCCAGCTTCATTTTTTGGTCGTCACTCTCCCGCTGTGACACACACATCGCTGTGTGTGACAGCGAGAGAGCGACGAAATGAAGCGAGCAGGAGCCGGCACTGGCAGCTGCGGTAAGCTGTAACCAGCGTAAACATCGGGTAACCAAGGGAAGACCTTTCCCTGGTTACCCGATGTTTACGCTGGTTACCAGCCTCCGCTCTTGCTGCCAGTGCCGGCTCCTGCACTGTGACATGTGGCTGCAGTATGCATCGGGTAATTAACCCGATGTATACTGTAGCAAGGAGAGCAAGGAGCCAGCGCTAAGCAGTGCGCGCGGCTCCCTGCTCTCTGCACTGTGACATGTAGCTGCAGCACACATCGGGTTAATTAACCCGATGTGTACTGTACCTAGGAGAGCAAGGAGCCAGCGCTAAGCGCGGCTCCCTGCTCTCTGCACATGTAGCACAGCGACGTTATGATCGCTGCTTCTGCTGTGTTTGACAGCTAAGCAGCGATCATAACAGCGACTTACAAGGTCGCTGTTACGTCACCGAAAATGGTGACGTAACAGCGACGTCATTGTCGCTGTCGCTTAGTGTGACACCAGCTTTACTCCTTTTGGTTATTACGAGCCCTTCTGGTATCTGACCCCAGACCTCAAAGCTGGCTCATGAACAGTGATTAGCATCACAATCATGCATAATTCAGGGTTAAACTGGGTGACCAGAAAAAACCTTGGGCACCACAAACCATGGAACATAGAAATCAAGGCAGATGGAACAGAAACATGATGGTAGACCTCAGGTGTTTACAGCGCAAGAACCTTGATCATAACTATTCCAGAGCATCCAAAAAGAGAAAATTACAATTTTTTTTAGACAAGTGTTCTCAAAACCCTTTAGTATTCCAGGGTCTTTGTTCACACTGACGAATCTGGGTAATTTACTGATTCAAATTCCAGCATATTTGGATCTGTACAAAAGCTTCTTGTGCACAACAGTGGAAGGGAAAACGAAATGATGAGGTCAGCTGCAACAGAAATACAAGCAAATACTATATAAATCTTGCTAAAGAATTTACTTACTAGTCTATTTTTTTTTACACTCATTGTTAAATATGGGCATTTATTCATTTTTCATGGGCTGCAAACACAAATAACCTTCTTTATTCAGATTTGGGGTTTTCTGCACAGGAGATTTCTTGCATTAGAGCCTTGTATGGGCTGTAGACACTAGTGCAGAAATATGATACTTTTGTGAAGCAGGCTAATAATGGTGTATGAAGTCTGAGTTACAGTATGAGACCATAGCAGTACCGAGTATAGAGTACCGCCAATGACTGCAGATAACGTGGCTGATATGGGGCCTGTGAGTCAGGGGGGCCCACACCTGTCATCGTATGTTTAACTGTATCGCAATCCTATGGGTGTGCATTATACTATACAGAAGACTATGGGATGCATAGTATACTAAATGATGGACTCACGAGAGTGAATTATACTACATAGAGGACCATGGGGCAATGCATTATTGTATTTGGAGGACTATAAGGGGCATGGTACTTTATGGAGGACTATGGGGGATTCATTATATGATATGGAAGACTATAAGGGGTATTATACTATGTGCAGGACTATGGGATGCATTATAGTATATGAAGGACAATGGGGTTGATTATACTATATGGAGGACTATGAGGGGTACATTATACTATATGAAGGACCATGGAGTGCATTATGCTCAATGCAATGACAATGGGGAACATCATACTATATGGAGGATTATGGGGTGTGTATCATACTATATGGAGAAGTATGAGGACTGCATTATACTATTTCGAAGACTATGTGGGGGTGCATTATACTACACGAGGGTAACAATATTTTGTACTTTTGAATTTTAGGCTCCATGTCTCACCATCCAATACAGATGTGAACATGAGACTACCTTCATTTTATAGACCATCATCTTAGCTATCTCATATATAAATTTGACTTGCAAGTACTTAGGATATGATAAGTTATGCAGATTCTTGTCATGTGTTATGGCTAGAGCGGCAGTGACTGTTACGGCAAAGACGGGTATGTGGACCCATTGGACCACGGATCCTGGGCTTACCCTGGAGGTGCATGACTAAGCGGCTAACTGTTCTTCTCTAGAGCCTCTGGTAGTAAAGTTAGGTTTGTGCTGCAGGTAGGCGCCAGGTAACACTCCAAGGCAGTCTCCGGATCAGTAGTAGCTAACCCAAACGGCAACAGGCAATGCAGAGTCAGAGTGGAACAGACGTCAACGACACTCACCGTGAGTAAAACAAGGCATTTATTAAATCTTCATAAAAACAATTGCCATATAGGAGTAGCGGGTGAAGGAAGAGACCAGTTGAAGCACATATCTGCGCAAAACAGCCATCATCTCAGTTCTTACACCTGTTCATCCCTCTCCATGCACTCGCTACTCCAGTGTGACAATTGTTTTTATGAAGATTTAATAAAGGACTTGTTTTACTCATGGTGACCGCCGCTGACTTTTGTTCTATCAGATCACTTCACTTTACTAACTCCAGGGATTCAACAGCAGAGCAACACTGCTTCCAAATGAAGTGCACAGGATTAACAGGACCACGTTTGTTATAAGGATAGTGCTGAGTTACCGTGTTTATTTTCTCTTGGATTTACGTAAAGACGGAGTCGGACACACAGCGGGAAGCTAACATTATCACCTGCTGGTACAGGTACAGACGGATCTCAGGCTGATACCGTAACACACAAATGGTTTCAAGAACTCAGGCTGGTACCAGAACACAGGAGCAGATTCAGGAACTCAGGCTGCTACCAGGACTCAAGAATAGAGTCAGTAACTCAAGATGGTATGAGACACAGGAATGCAATCAGGAACTCAGGGTGGTACTGGGACACAGGAATGGATACAGGAACTCAGGCAGGTACTGGGACATAGCAACAGACTCAGGTATAAGGACTGGTTCAAGTTCAGGATCAGGACTGGTTCAGGCATACTAGCATGTACCGAATCTGGAACAGGCTCCAGGGACCAGACAAAAAGCACGTAGCTACAAGGCACACTGGCTACAGAAGACAAACGTTGCACATGTGTGATGCCCTGGCCTATCAGGTCGTCACAGGGTGTTGTGCAATCTGCCCTTCTGCATGATATCCATCTCCTCCTTGGTTACGGGTCCCTGACCTGTGGTTTTGCTAAGAACAAGCTAATCAAAACCCTAGAAACACTCTGCACCACACCCACCAGACACACCAGTGGCTGACCTGAAGGGAATAGGGTCGCCCACTTGGGGGGTTGGTTAAGGGGAGGTCAGGAATTTCACGAGACAGTCAGAACAGAAGTAGCTCTCAAAGTGAGAGGAGGTCAGGAGCTGGGCTCCTTGGTTACTAGGTGGCAGATGTTGGTCTGGGTCTGGTAGGAGCTGGACCCCGGTCGCAGGGGATCGTGACAAGGGGCACGGACTGTCGAGGAGGACAGCCAGCGGCCTTGTGCCATCACTGGGCAGGGGCCAGGGCACGACGGGGTACGTGGACCCTAGGCCGGAAGTAGGTTCAGGCGTCCTGGTAATTTACCCGACGAGGACGGAGCCTTCAAGATCCGTTCTCCACCCACTCCAAAAACGGGGGTACTAGCGCAACGAGGGGAATAGGTTTTTCCCACTACATAGTCCAGAAAATCCCAAGCATGAACCCTGAGAGCAAGCTCACCCAGTTAGCCATACTGGTGAGCAGGACCCGTTTAGTTCCATGCTAAAAGGGAGCAACTACAGACAAGAGGTGCCAAGGTTAAGGTCACAGGCTAACAAGCAACACCAACGGGCATGGGATCCAGGCGTGCTCCCTCCCTGCTGCAGTGCATCAAGAACTTTGGTTTACCACGGTTGTCAGCTTCAGTGTTATTGGACTGAGTGAGTACGCAATTAACCCTTACCGGCCCGGCAGCACCTCCCCGACACCATCACCGAGTTCCGGGGCATCCCCCCTACCAGTGGAGGGGTTAAACACCTGGCTGCCCACACCATCGCCACCGGGTACTAACAATCGCAGCGGTGGTACTCCAATCTTACCATGCGCCACGGGGGGTGTCACAAACCTTCCATATCTTCCCCTGTAAATACCCCCCTTTTATTCCGGGTGGCCGCGCGACCCCAACTCCTCGGGTCCGGAGACCCCTTGAGCCACTGCGGATCCGAGTGGCAGCGGCAGGCTGCCGACGCGGGGGCAACACACATGCATCTCCCAATAGGCAAGGGTGCTTTAAATATCTGGTGCCTCCCAACAATAGGCTAGAAAGACACTTCAGGAGTATGTGTGCTGCCCCTTTAAGATACGAGCAGTGCGCAGCCAGGAGACCTGCACAGTGTGAGCAGACCCTAGGAGCCGACAGTTTCAGCGGGCACAGAAGCAGGAGGAACAGCTGGGCAGCTGGGGCAGTGAATAACTTGATGGGCCTGCCGGTTAGTGGTAGAGCGCCAGCATTAATTCATGTAATTGCATTGTTTCTGTTTAGCTCCTAAAACTCTAAATTTTAATTTTTATTATTTTCTTAGCTTTTTGTAA
Source organism: Anomaloglossus baeobatrachus (assembly GCF_048569485.1). Lineage (NCBI taxonomy): Eukaryota > Metazoa > Chordata > Amphibia > Anura > Aromobatidae > Anomaloglossus > Anomaloglossus baeobatrachus. Next base: position 573,757,422 of record NC_134356.1, read on the forward strand.
ATCCACCTTTGCCTCAATCCTCCTGGGTATGCTCTGGTTCATATTCAAGCATTGAAATCTGATATCAGGTCTCTTCTACACGTGCCCAATATTGGTGCACACTGACTCACATAGGTATGTATATAGCTTTTCGTCCAACTCTACCCACAAGTGTTCGATTGGATTGAGGTCTGGGGACTGTAGAAGCCAATCCAGCACCTCTATTTCATTGTCATTGAACCATTTCTTTGCCAATCTTGACATATGCTTCAGGTCGTTGTCCTGCTGGAACGCTATGTCGTCCTTTTCATACATATAGTACTTGAGTGTACGATGTAACTCGTCTTGTAGGATACTAACATATAGCTCAACACTGAGGCCACCATTGATTCTAGTCACATATCCAACACCTTTCACTGTTAAACAACCCCATATCATCAAGCTTCCTCCAACAAACTTGACAATTCCTTCAGTTTCTTAATCTGTTAGCCCCTTTTTCCCTTGTTTCTTCCAGGCCCATTTGCACCCCTCAGAGCCTAGTATATTGACGTTTGTCTCATTGCAACGTTGCGTGGCATGGTAGTTGTGGGCGATGTAATTGTCTTCCGCAACCCGGCACGCTACATGAAAGATGTGGTCCTGGCTGGGTGTGTGAGTTTGTGTAGTGTGGGCCGTAAGCCCGTGCTTGCCGCATGTTGCCATTAGCGTTGCCTTGCCAGTACCAATTATTGTGTCACTCAGGAAAGGAAGCCACCACTACATTAGAAACACAGTCTTTACTGAACAGATGGCTGATGACAACTTTATACACGTGAAAACAGATACATTGCTTCTCTGACGTTTGATATACATCACAGAGTAACTCCAGACATATTCCTGCAGCGTGTTCATTCTCTTATCTCCTTACACTACCACATAGGCCTGAGCAATTCACCACCACCGAGATCCACCTGACATCACAGTCCTCTAGAGTCACTCCATCCTCTCTTCTGCTCCGCATCATATTCCTCACCTGTAGAGATTGTGCCAATATGGATGGACCAGGCTAATTGCCTCCTGACCCTTCAGGATCTGATGCCCAGGACTTTCTGTTCGACTTACTGTTTCTTCTAGGCCCGTCCATTCTTGAACTATAAGCCATTAAGGGCTGTACTGCTGAGCGTCTCAATTAGGGATCAGTATGTCGGTCCTCACTTACTCAGTAGATACAAATTTGACTCCAGTCACTCTGTATTGTAGATAGCTCTTTTCTCTGGTCAGAAGCTCGCTTTCATGGCTCTTGATCTCCTCTCCTGTTACAGGCCACCCATAGCTCCTCAGAACATAGGTCTGTCCCATATACTAATACACATACATTGTATCATCACTACTGCTACACCTCTACATAGTAACATTCTCAACTCTGCTACATCTTATACATTACAATACCTTACACTATACATTCCTAAATAACATTACTTTATATGTTTTCACATATAAAGTAATGAAACTGCTGAAACCAGCAGTTTGCATGCACTATCTAAGAAGACACATCTGCATGTTTTTCTCACTATCTGACATGACATCAGAAGAAACCTTTCCGGTTTTAGATCAATTAGGAACCAAAATTATTTATATTTGCCAAATACCAGAGTAATGAGAGATAAAGAATGTTTGAAGTCATATTTATTACTTTCTGCAAAGTCAAACGTTTACTTAAATTTCATCAGTATTTGGTACCATTGCCCTTAAAATATATGACTTGGGTCAAACATTTTGGATATGCTTCCACAAGCTTCTCACAATAGTTGGTAGAAATTTGGGCCCATTCCTCCTGACAGAACTGGTGTAACTGAGCCATGTTTGTAGGTCGCCTTGCTTGCACCTTCCTTTTCTGCTTTGCCCATTAATTTTCAATAGGATTGAGATCAGGGCGTTGTGATGGCCACGCCAAAACATTGACTTTGTTATCCTTAAGCCACTGTGTAACCAGTTTGGCAGTATGCTTTGGGTCATTGTCCATTTGGAAGACCTAATTCAGCCTAAGCTTTAATTTTCTGGCTGATGTCTTGAGATGCTGCTTCAGTATTGCCAGATAATCGTCTTTCCTCATGATGCTATCTATTTTGCAAGTGCGCCAGTCCCTCCTGCAGCAAAACAACCCCACAACATGATGCTGCCACCCTCGTATTTCACAGGGATGGTGGTATGGTGTTCTTAGGCTTTAAAGCTTCTCCCCTGTTGCTCCAAACGTAACGATGGTCATTATGGCCAAACAGTTCAATTTTAATTTTGTCAGACCACAAGACATGTCTCCAAAAATTAAGGTCTTTGTTCCTGAGTGCATTTGCAAACATTGATCTGCCTTTTTTTAGGTTTCTATTGGGGTTATGGCTTCTTCCTGGCAGAGTGGCCTTTTAGCCCATGTTGATACAGTACTCATTTCACTGTGGATAATGACACAATCTTACCAGCTTCCACCAGCATCTTCACAAGGTCTTTTGCTTTTCTTCTTGGGTTGATATGCACATGTCTGACCAAAGCATGTTCATCTCTGGTACACAGAACCTGTCTCTTTCCTGAGCGGTATGATGGCTGAACATTCCCATCTTGTTTGAACTTGTGTATCATTGTTTGTTCAGATGAACAAGGCACCTTCAGGTATCTGGAAATTGCACCCAAGGATGAACCAGACTTGTGCAAGTCCACTATTCTCTTCCTGAGATCTTGGCTGATTTGTGTGTTTCAGGGGTGCATTAAAATACATCCACAGGTGTGTCTCTAATTAACTCAGATGTTGCCAATAAACCTGTTAGAAGCTTCCAAAAACATGACATCATCATATGGGTTGTTCTATATTGTTTAAAGGCATAGTACTCTTAGGGGGGCTTTACACGTTGCGACATCGCTTCCGAAATATCGTCGGGGTCACGTCATTAGTGACGCACATCCGGCGCCGGTAACGACATCGCAACGTGTAAATCCTAGATGCGCCGACAAACGATCGCAAAAGTGTCGAAAATTGGTGATTTGTGTAGCGACGGTCATTTTCATAATGTCGGGTCGATCACAGGTACGATGTTGTTTGTCGCTCCTGCGGCAGCACACATCGCTGTGTGTAAACCCGCAGGAGCGACAAACATCTCCTTACCTGCGTCCCGACGGCAATGCGGAAGGGAGAACGTGAGTGGGATGTTATGTCCCGCTCATCTCCGCCCCTCCGCTTCTATTGGCCGGCTGATTAGTGACGTCGCGGTGACGTCGCTGTGACGCCGAATGCACCTCCCCCTTGAAGGATGGATAGTTCGGCAGTCACAGCGACGTCGCTGAGCAGGTATGTGCTTGTGAAGCTGCCGTAGCGATAATGTTCGCTACGGCAGCAATCACCGCATATCGCATGTGCGACGGGGGCGGGTACTATTGCGCTGGACATCGCTAGCTGATGCTAGCGATATCACAACGTGTAAAATACCCCTTAGTGTATCTAAACTTTTGACTTTGCAGAAAAAATAAAAATACCTTAAAAAATTCTCTGTCTCTCATGATTCTTGTATTTGGCAAATATAAATAATTTTGGTAGTCCTAATTGACCTAAAACGGGACAAGTTTATTCTGATTTCATGTCAGATACTGAGAAAAACATGCATATGTGTCTTTTAGATAGTTTATGTAAACTTTTGGTTTCCACTGTATGTACAGTGGGTACGAAAAGTATTCAGACCACTTTAAATTTTTCACTCTTTGTTTCATTGCATCTGTGACACCCTGGGCAAGCCAGGGGTCACAGGTCATCACACCACCACACCCTACACCCCAGTCAGGAACATCAAGCTAACCCAGAAATCCTTGTTGCCTTCCTCCAGGAGCTGGTGTCCACACCAGGGGGTGGGCCAGGCGGTTGGCTCCGCCCACCGAGGAGTTCACAGCTCTGGAGGCGGGAAAACCAGGCAGTGAGCTCAGGGAAGAGCTCGAGTGAGGAGTAAAGATAGAGTTTGGAGGAGGAAGTGAGAGAAGTAAACAAGGAGTGCAGTTTAGGAAGTGAAAGTAGAAGGAAGTGAAGTGGTAGAGGAGCTTGAGTAAAGGAGTAAAAGTGACAGTTTGCAAAGCCTGAAGTTAGTCCGGGTGTGTGCCCCGGACTGAGAGACAGCAAGGTCAGCAGACGGCGGTGATAGTCTGCAGGGGGACTGCTCGGAGGTTCCTGGAAGGACCGCGGACGGGTGGTGACCCGGCGGTCTGGAGCAGTGGACAAAGAACAGTCAGCACCAGGGCAGGGGCCTTTCGGATCCCGGCAAGGCTAGGAGTCGCCATAATTTGCCAAATCCGTCAGTGAAGGGGACGACTGTCTCCCAACAACCAAGTCCCGAGTGAAGGCAACAGTCCAACCATTAAGGAGAAACACCGCCACCGCCAGGGCACCAGTTTCTCAGGGCCAGCGCCTGCGGGCAAAGTAGGGCTCCTCCGGCCCATATCCAAGCCGGGGAGCGGGTTACCGGTGGGAACCCATCGCTACCAACACAGAGACATTAGGTGCAAGAACAGTGACCGTCACCGTCACCTACTGGGGAGAGCAAGTGCAGCCGTCCATGGGAACCGTCTTTCCAGCCGTGTGTTTTACCGAGAACTGTGTCATCGTCTCAGGCTGAGTGAGTACCACAGTGCCGCCAGGCACAGCGCTGCCCCCACGCCCCTGCGCCCACCAAGCCCTGCATCTCTCACCACACCACTGGGCCCCGGGATCACCAACCCCTACCCACGGAGGGGCAACACAACAACTAGCTGCTCCACATCATCACTCCCGGGATCCCCATACACAGCAGCGGTGGTGTCAACAAACCACCACAACTGTGGGTGGCGTCACGGACAATAAACAATTCCCACACCCAACAAACCCCCATTTCACTCACGAGCGAGGAGCGCTGCCAGAGTCCCCGGGATCCGGCCCATCGCTCGAGCCACCGAGCAGCGGCAGGCCGCAGCAGCCGCGGCAGCCGGACCCGAGCAGTGGGGAGAGCGCGGCGTCCACTCCTCCGCCCGCGACACATCCATTTGGTAAATTCAAAAAAGTTCATTTTTTTCTCATTAATGTACACTCTGCATCCATCTTGGCAGAAAAAAAACCCCAGAAATGTAGAAATGTTTTACAAATTGATTATACAAGAAAAACTGAAATATCACATGGTCGTAAGTATTCAGAAACCTTTGCTCACACACTCATATTTAAGTCACAACCTGTCCATTTCCTTGTGATCCTCCTTGAGATGGTTCTACTCCTTCATTAGAGTCCAGCTGTGTTTAATTAAACTGATAGGACTTGATTTGGAAAGGCACACACCTGTCTATAGAAGACCTCACAGCTCACAGTGCATGTCAGACTAAATGAGAATCATAAGGTCAAAGGAACTGCCCAAGGAGCTCAGAGACAGAATTGTGTCAATGCACAGATCTGGCCAAGGTTACAAAAGAATTTCTGAAGTACTCATGATTAAGAGCACAGTGGCCTAAATAATCCTTAAATCGAAGAAGTTTGGGACCATCATAACTCTCCCTAGACCTGGCCAAAATGAAAAATCGTGGGAGAAGAGCCTTGATGAGAGAGGGAAAGAAGAACCCTAAGATCACTGTGGCTGAGCTCCAGAGATGCAGTAGCGAGATTGGAGAAAATTACACAAAGTCAACTATCACTGCAGCCCTCCACCAGTTGAGTTTTTATGGCAGAGTGGTCCGACAGAAGCCTCTCCTCAGTGCAAGACATATGAAAACCCGCATAGAGTTTGCAAAAAAAAACACACAAAGCACTCCCAGACTATGAGAAATAAGATTCTCTGGTCTGATGAGACGAAGATAGAACTTTTTGGTGAAAATTCTAAGTGGTATGTGTGGAGAAAACCAAGCACTGCTCATCACCTGCCCAATACAATCCCAACAGTGAAACATGGTGGTGGCAGCAGCATCATGCTATGGGGGTGTTTTTCAGCTGCAGGGACAGGAGGACTGGTTGCCATTGAAGAAAAGATTAATGCAGCCATGTACAGAGATATCTTGGAAGAAAACCTCTTCCAGAGTGCTCTGGACCTCAGACTTGTCCGAACGATCACCTTCCAACAAGACAATGACCCTAAGCACACAGCTAAAATAACAAAGGAGTGGCTCCAGAACAACTCTGTGACCATTCTTGAATGGCCCAGCCTGAGCCCTGACCTAAACCCAATTGAGCATCTCTGGAGAGACCTGAAAATAGCTGTCCACCAACGTTCACCATCCAACCTGATGGAACTGGAGAGGATCTGCAAGGAAGAATGGCAGAGGATCCCCAAATCCAGGTGTGAAAAACTTGTTGCATCATTCCCAAGAAGACTCATGGCTGTAATAGCTCAAAAGAGTTCTTCTACTCAATACTGAGCAAAGGGTCTGAATACTTATGACCATGTGATATTTCAGTTTTTCTTGTTTAATAAATTAGCAAAAATTTCTACATTTCTGGGGTTTTTTTCTGTCAAGATGGGGGGCATAGTGTATATTATTAATGAGAAAAAAAATGTTGTTTTTTTAATTTACCAAATGGCTGCAATGAAACAAAGAGTGAAAAATTTAAAGGGGTCTGAATACTTTCCGTACCCACTGCATATATTTATGCATGTATATGTATATATACCATATTACATCACCACTCCAATCTTCTACTGTCTACTTTTTGTACTTCTCTGCAAACTCGAGCCAACACTTTTTATGATCATATTGAAGTCAAAGCTTCTTCACCTTTTTTCGGTCCAACCTTCCAGACTTGTGTACCGTGTGTTGCACGGTGTTTGCATGGACATCTGTGATCTCACCATTACGAATCATATGAGCCACTTTGACTGTCGTGCTTGTTGCGCCAGGGCTGATAGACCTTGTGATGAGCTGACTTGTTGATATTTATCCTGGACGTTCACCGTTTTGCTTTTGATCCTGAGTGTGCATATTATATAAAGGGGTTGTCCTGTATAAAAGATTACAACTCCATACTTAGGGACACAAAAAGAAAAACTGAGCTTCAATAAAACATAGACTTGGGGAACAACAAATAAACCCTCACACAGCTCGATATACCAAAAATTTAAAACATTACGTCATATGTGAATTTTTTTTATGAATAACAAATTTCAGAATATGTTTTCACCACTTAAATAAAATAAAAACTCTGCATGTTTGTTATATGTGCAATCATGACCTGGTGATTCATATTGCTAGGTGAGTTATAAAATGAACACTGTATTATCTAAAAATTACGTGTTTCCCCGAAAGTAGGACCCCCCCCGAAAGTAAGACAGGGTGGGGGTTACGGGGGGGTCCTTCAATTAAGGCCTCCCCCGAATGTAAGGCAGGGTTGGGGGGCCGCTGTGAAATGTAAGGCCCTTACCTTTGGGCCGCCGCTGTCCCCCATTGGGTCCCCAGGCTCCAGAGGTGTCCGAGGTGCAGCTGGGCGGGTCCAGCGCTCATGGGGTTAGCTCGCCGTGTTAACCCCGCAATCCGCCCAGCTCAACAGCTCATTGGCCGCCCCTGCTCCCCACGTCACCGCCGGCCCCCGGCTCGAGCGCTGATTGGCCCAGCAGCTCGGGCTGTAATTGGCCGCCCCAGCCCCACGTCACCGCTGTTTCCTTGCTGATTGGCACAGCGTTCCCTGCAGCACAGGCCTTCCGCACCCACAGCCGCACCGCAGAGGAAAACGTCCAGCATTTAAAAACCAAGTAGGGAAACATGTACTGTATAGGGTATGGGGCTGTGTGCAGTGGGATACGGCACTGTTATGGGGTGTGGGGCTGTGTGCAGTGGTATACGGCACTGTTATGGGGTGTGGGGCTGTGTGCAGTGGCATACGGCACTGTTATGGGGTGTGGGGCTGTGTGCAGTGGTATACGGCACTGTTATGGGGTGTGGGGCTGTGTGCAGTGGGATACAGCACTGTTATGGGGTATGGGGCTGTGTGCAGTGGGATACGGCACTGTTATGGGGTATGGGGCTGTGTGCAGTGGGATACGGCACTGTTATGGGGTGTGGGGCTGTGTGCAGTGGGATATTTGTTTTATTCTACTGTTTGGTGATGACCGACTCTTCAGCATGTTAATAAATGTTAATTTATTGGTTAAAAAGAAATTGTCATTTTTTTTCGGCTAATGTAAGACCTCCCCCGAAAGTAAGACAGGGTGGGACTTTTTGGGGTAAAATTAATGTACGACAGGGTCTTACTTTCGGGGAAACACGGTATATATATATATATATATATATATATATATAAGTCTGCAATTGCAATTTGTTTCAGTTATTTCACCACATATGGAATTTTTTCCCATCTTACAAGTATATCACGTGATAAAATGGATTGTGTCATTCAAAAGTATAACTCATCCCACAAAAATCCCACGTCCCACATAAGCCATAACACCACTACATTGAGGGGAGGAGATAGAGGAGGAAAAAACAAAAATGCAAAAACGGAAAAAGTCCCAGTTGGAATTTGCTTAAGGGCTCATTCACACGACCGTTGTTTTTGCGGTCCGCAAAAAAGATCCTGTTTTTTCATGGATGCATCTGTGTAGCATCCGTGTGACAACCACATCCGTCCCGTTCCGTATACAGTCCGTGTGTCATCCGTGTGACTTCCGTTTTTTTTTTAATGGACCGCAAACAAACGGAAGGAGAGTTACATGCAGCCCAAGGTATCTGGCCAGATGATGGTCCCCATATAAAGTCTATGGGAAACATAATCTGGGGCAAAGGGGTATGAGCAAGTGCAACATACTCCCCAATAACTGGCACGGCTGTCACACTGCTCCCGCGGCAGCTCTTTGATCTTCCCGAGTCGGCTGCTCATTAGGCTCATACATATTCACACCTTCCCCCGTCTGTGGTTGGTTACAGTCAGATGCGCCCACACGCTGAGTGACAGCTGTCTGACTGCAACCAATCACAGCCGCGGGTGGGCGAGTCTATATCGTACAGTACAATAAATAAATAAAAAAATTAAAAAAAACAGCATGTGGTCCCACCCAATTTTGACACCAGCCAAGATAAAGCTTCACAGCTGGTGGCTGGTATTCTCAGGCTAAAGAGACCCACGTCATTGGCAGCACCCTCAGCCTAAAATGATCAGCCAGCAGCTGGCTGGAATTGCCGCATCCATTAGATGCGACAGTCCCGACTTTACCCGGCTCATCCCGTTGCCCTGGTGCGGTGGCCAATGGGGTAATATATGGGATTGATACCAGATGTGTAATGTCACCTGACATCAAACCCAGAGGTTAGTAATGTCACGGCATCTATCAGATACCCAACATCACTAACCCAGTCAGTAATAAAAAAAAATAGAAAACAAACAAATTTTTATTTGAAAAAACACTCCCCAACATATTCCCTCTTTCACCAATTTATTGGAAAGAAAAAAAACAAATCCAGGTCCGGCGTAATCCAATAAGGTGGTCTCACGACGATCCATACTCACTGTCCCAGTCAATGAAGAACAGAATGTTCCCTATTGGCTGGGAGAGCAGTGCAGTTACCTGAGCTAATATCATGAGGTCAGCCCAGGTCACTGCAGGGCATGACCTGTGCTGACTTCAGGAGGTTAGCTAGGTACATTACCTGCGGTGATGAAAGCCGCTGCACTCCTGACCCCCTCATCACTGAGTTCCATGACCAAAAGCGAAGTATCGTGAGCAGCCTGTGACGTCATCGCTAGTCACAGACTCGGGCCACCCGCGAGAGGTGATCTGAGAACACGGCGGGCATTGAAGTCAGTGACAAGTGCTAACATCAGGAGTGCAAGACTACATCACCACGGGTTATGAAATTTATTAACCTCCTGATGGCCAAGCTCATCATCCCCGCGGCTGCTCGCACACTGCTGTGCAGGCAGCAGCTGATACTGCAGTGCAGGCAGATGCTCACATGCTGCAGTTTGGGCAGATGCTGACACACTGCAGTGCAAGCAGCCGCGGGGCTGGCGTGTGAGCAGGACACAGACTGCAGGGGCACCCGACGGAAGTCACACGGAAGTGCTTCCATGCAGCTTCCGGGGATTTTTCAGACCCATTGACTCAATAGTCACGGTCCGAAAAGACACGGGAACAGGGTAGTGAGTGCAGTGCAGGGGGATGGCTGTTGAGCCTCTCTCCCTTCCTCCATCCTACCCAGGGAGAGATGATCCACCAGGCGTAAACTTTGTAACCCTGCAGCCTGAGCCTGCTCACCCTGTGATGCTCACCTCTCTAAGCAAAGTATATAGCAGACAATGCAGGAGAAGACAGTAAAGAAGATACGCGTCTGCCCAACTTTTCTTTCCTCCTCTGAAGGACAAGCCAGGGCAGAGCGTATATGCTGCATGCTGAGAAGATAGACACTATCACAGTCAGGGCCCACCGGAGGATCCACCAATTTACCGGTGGGCAAGTCCAAGCCTGGTTACACCCCCAACTTACACATGAGGGAACAGTAATACTTAAAAGGAATCTATCAGCATTAACTCTTCGCCCCCCCACCAAACTTTTTATATTGTGACGTGGCTTTCTAAAAGGTAATGTAATCCATGCCTTTCCTTGCAATTTGTTGTTTTCTCAAAATACTTTTCCTCTGAAATCCATATCTATTTAGTCCCATAATCTAAACTATTTAATAATTAATTTGAATGACAAATTTCCTACTGTTCCCTAACTAGTCTAACTGCTTTTCCATTTTTTTTCTCACTTCTCAGAGGGCAGAGACTGCTGTTACTGTCACAGCCTCTCCCCTCTCCATGAAAAAAACCGTCATCAGTGACGCTCCTTTTAGGGACCAGTGACCAGTCTTGCGGGGACAGCATAGGTCTCTGCACTCCAAGCATTCTGACACCACACATTAAGGGTGCACTCTGTTCTGTTGCCAGCTTATTATTGCTGATCAGCAACAGAGTGTCATTGTGCACATCGCACAGTGCTTATCGTGGAGGGACTAGCCCAGCTCCTGAAATAAGTCACTGATGACGCTTCATTTCAGGGAGGGGGCTGTCACCCAGCGTTTGCCTCAAAACTTACCAAGTGTCATGGCGGTGTCTGGCGCTGTTCACACCACAGACTCTGACACTCCACACTGTGGTTTCTCTGGAGCTTCTGAGTTGCACAGGCAAGCTTGGCCGTCAACCAGCGGTGGGCTCATTAGTGATCGGGCTATCAGGGGTTAATCTCTCCTAGCCTGCTGGTTACCTGTAGGATCACATATTATGAGAAACCTATCACAGCTTCTTCCCACCTTTTTAAGGTGGTGGAAACTGCCTTCCTGTGCCGAATATAGCTTTAAGCAATACTGGTCCATGTGCTGTTGTGATCCGGTTGCCGGTGAACTACTGAGTGCTGTTTGGTGTGTTGGGGGAATTCTCTTGTTGTCTGTTATTCCCTACCTGCTTTTCATTTCCTCCTGATCACGTAGTGTCTAATACCTTTGTGTGTGATTGCAGTGAGTTAAAGTTTTGGTTTCCCCGCTTGTCTTTTTGTGAGGGTTTAACCACTGCAGTCCTGCCCCTCCCCTGGGTTTGGGGAATAGGAGGTATTAGAGCAGGATTGTTCATGAGCAGCGCTAGGTTGGTGGTCCAGACCTCTTGACTATCAGAAGTACCTCTGGGATAAGCTAGACTAGAGCTCCTCTAGCCTGAGGGCTAGTCTAGGAGCCCAGTTTCACAGCTATCCCCTTACGCTTCATGACAGCCTCTGCCTCCTGATGATGCTTCCTTTGAGTATAGCAAGCACTGGGATTCTCAAACAAAGTCTCATCAAAAAGGAAATAAAAAATTAGAAAAATGGTTAAAAAGTGTAGGTAGGGAACAGTAGAATTTTTAATTCAGGTATACCAGGAAATAGTTCGATAACGACACTAAATAGGGATTTAGGAGGAAAATTTATTTGGACTTTGGACCACCCTTTTAAGTGCTCTGGGACTCAGTGTCGAATCACTTTCTGGGCCACAGCCTAACTGGCTCTATTCCTCACCCAACCCCACCATCGTCTGCTTGACTGACCTCACTGGTTTAACTACACAGTCAGTGAGCTATCAATCAAGCAAAGGAAGGTGGGATTGGTTGAGGAATAGAGCCAGGAAGACTTTGGCCCAGAAAGTGATTCTACACTCTCTGAGCACTTCATTTTAATTTGCATATTAATTAAAATTACAATTTATTTTTAAGTTAGGGAGTAAAGGCTACTTTACACGCAGCGACATTGCTAGCGATGTCGCTGGTGAAAGCACCCGCCCCCATCGGTTGTGCATCACGGGCAAAACGCTGCCCGTGGCACACAACATCGCTAGGACCCATCACACGAACTTACCTGCCTAGCGACGTCGCTGTGGCCGGCAAACCGCCTCCTTTCTAAGGGGCGGTTTGTTCGGCATCACAGCGGCGTCACTAAGCGGCCACCCAATAGAAGCGGAGGGGCGGAGATGAGCTGGCCGAACATCCCGCCCACCTCCTTCCTTCTTCATTGCAGGCGGCCGCAGGTACGGAGATGTTCCTCGTTCCTGCGGTGTCACACATAGCGATGTGTGCTGCCGCAGGAACGACAAACAACTTGTGTCCTGCAACAGCAACGACATTTGGGATTAGAACGACGTCAACGATCAATGATTAGGTGAGAAATTTTGATCATTAACGGTCGCTCGAACGTGTCACATGCAATGACGTCGTTAACGAGGCCTGATGTGCGTCACGAATTCCGTGACCCCAACGATATCTCGTTAGTGATGTTGCTGCGTGTAAAGCGGCCTTAACAGATTGCATCAATAAATCTATTGATGACGCTGGCTTCCAGAGAGCAACATGATCTTATGAACAGTTTGGAGAGTGGATCATTTTGCCATTCCCATTAAGACTAGGATGCACAGTGGTTATGTATGATGCATATTCCTTGTTTGCTACAGCTTATTTTTATAGTCCACACATGGGTCATAGACGTAGCCGGTCAGCTGTTTTTTCTCAAGCCAGCTGTGAGGCAGCTGTACATAGAACATGGATTGTGGTGGACACTGGAGTGCTAATTAGTGCTAGAGGGGGAAGGGAAGACCCAACATTGAAGTCCCGCAGGATCCCAGAGATTGGAATATGCAGACTACAAAAGATCGTAGGCTGATTTGTTTTTTACAGAGCTTCTCTTGGGAAAAATGGGTGAAAACCGATCTTGGTATTTATTAGGATAAAAACAATGTAGTTCCGAATCCTAATATGCAAATAACAGTAGCTGTGAATTCTGGCTGAGATCCCCATAGCCACAGGACGGACGTTACATAAAGTGAGGAAGCCCTAGTAATCTCCTCTTGTCATGAGTCATAGAAAATAGTTTTCATCAATCCCAATGAGAAAACAGAACAGCTTCTTATTGCCAAGATTAATAAATATTGTACTAGCGCCTCCTAAAGTTTCTCATTTACTCTACGGAAACAAAGACAAGACGACGATTCACGCTTAGTGCCGTAAGGGAATAGACTAAAGTAGTAGCTACACGATTGTTCTTTGGGAACTTGTCATGGCATCACTAATACACTTTGGGGGACAAATAGGGCTAAAATGATAACTACTACTGTGTTAAAGCATCCTAGCTATTCAAAAACTAAAAATGTCAGAGTTATTGCAGTTAATCGTATCCCCACTGCTTCCAAAGCATCTCTCTTGGGTCTTCAAAGCTATGCATGGGACATTTATCTGTAGGGTGAGATGTAATGAGATACATTGGTGAGATGCTTTGTAACCCATTTGACTAACTTTCAAAGTGATGTTATAATTATTAAAGAGTTTTTTTGCTTCCTATTTGACCATATGATAATTGCAAAATGCCTCCTTTTTGGGACTTCCAGTGATCAATTCTTATATGTGAGGAAACCAAGCAGGTTCAGTTTCCTGGCAGTGCCTCCACAGGAGGAATTAAAGAGGTTGCCCACTACTTTTACATTGATGGCCTGTCCTTAGGATAGGTCATCAATGTTTGATTGGTCGGGTCCGACACCCGGCATCCCCGCCAATCAGCTGTTCTTGGTGCCAGCCGCTACTGCAGGCATCCAGAGATGCTCAGTTTTGGAACTGCCCTGTCTTCTGATAGCGGTCGCTGACAGATACTGCACATCCGCCTCCCATTTAAATGAATAGGAGGTAAATGTGCAGTACCCGCCCACATTCAGAAGGCGGAGCAGCTCCTGAATTGAGCATCTCTGGCTGCCTGCTGCCGCCAGCGCCGAAAGCAGCTGATCGGTGACGGACCCCAGCCGATCAAACATTGATGGCCTATCCTAAGAATTGTCCATCAATGTAATGGTAATGTAAGAGTAGTGGACAACTCCTTTAAGCATTATACACTGCCTATTGAAAGTTATGGTTTGTCTACATAATGCAACACACACTAGGTCCTTCAAAGGAAGCGAAGGTCTGTGTAACCTGTCTTCAGTCTGGCTAAGAGATCAGGAACTTGAACAGACATAAAGTATATCTTACCACACAGAACAATTAATGAATAGATTAATTCCTCTATTGGTGCACACGTAAAAAAATTAGTTATTTAGGTCAAATTTTTTGATCAGGAAAAGTAGGTCATCCACAAGGTATCCTGAACAGGTGATCCTATCTGTTAAGTAATAATTTTCTAAAAAAGTATATGAAAATTAGTTTTCTAAACTTGACAACTCCTTTAAGGAATTGGTGATGAGAGATTCTTCCACAAAGATTTACCCATACCTCGACATCCTGAATATAAGAATTTGGAGGAAGAATGATTTTCTGTATTTCAGGCATTTAGTTGAGAAAGCTTTTTCTATTTTTAAACCAACTCTATACTGAGATAGCCAACTTTATCGCCCCCTTTATATGTTGGTGTTTTGTTTTTTTTAAAATGGTTTGTTAAAAGACGGATCCATTAAAAACAGATTGAAACAGAGAGCAAAAGTCAGTCAGTTTTACAAAGAATCCGTTCTTAAATGCTAATGGATCTGTTAAAAGGCTGTCTGGTTTTTATAATCCGTTAACGGATTCGCTTCTCAATCCATTGGATCCGTTGTTGGTGGATGATTACTGGACTTGTGAGCATAGCCTTAAATGTTTAGTTTTTTAACTTTTTTTTATTAACTGTACCAGCAAAATGCACAACCAGGTTGTCTGACGGACAGATTAATCCAGTCAGATTAACAAATTGGATTATATTTGCTTGACTTATCTGGTTTTCCTTGCAAAAGAGATATTGATCAGATGCTGTTCTGTTGTTGGCATACATCTTTTTATTAAACATTTACTAATTATCTGTTCTAACCACACAAAAACGTATTATTCTAAACCTTTTTAGTCCTTTAGGCTTCATGTTGGAACAACCCCTTGAAGGGAACCTGTCACCAGATTTGGCGACTATAAGCTGCGGCCACCACCAGTGAGCTCTTATATACAGCATTCTAACATGCTGTATATAAGAGCCCAGGCTGCTGTGTAGAAAGTAACACTGACTTTATAATACTTACCTAACGGTCAGTTCGGTGCAGACTAGTCAGATGGGTGTCTCCGTTCTCCGGGTGCGGCACCTCCTCTTGCACCCATCTTTCTCCTCCTTCTTCTGAAGCCTGGGTGCATGGCGCGTCCTACGTCACGCACACAGGCCGGCATTGAGGTCCTGCGCAGGCGCACTTTGATCTGCCCTGAGCAGGGCAGATCAAAGTATTGTAGTGCACCTGCGCAAGACCTCAATACCGGCGCGTGTGCATGACGTAGGACGCGTCATGCACCCAGACTTCAGAAAACGGAGGACAACGATGGCCGAAAAAGGAGGCACCGGAAAACGGAGTTACCCATTCGACCAGTCTGCACCGTACCGACCGTTTAGGTGAGTATTCTAAAGTAAGTTTTACGTTCTACACAGCGGCCTGGGCTCTTATATACAGCATGTTAGAATGCTGTATATAAGAGTCCACTGGTGGTGGTCGCAGCTTATAGTCTCCAAATCTGGTGACAGGTTCCCTTTCATTAAACCTTTTTAAGTTGCTTAGAAATGGGTATATAACTAGTGCCTCCACAACAGGCAAAGATGCAGTGGGTGTCAGTTGTATACTATAGCCAGTCATGACCATTAGTTGCTAATGTCAATAATGACAACATCTAGGGGGTTAGCAGAGGGAGACGGCTCACTTTATTTACCCCATTGTCACCCAACTCAAGGCCACATAAAGCAATATTTTAATGGAAAAATTATTCTTTTTCTTTTTTCATTAGGTCTTGTATTCATAGTGTTAGGCACATGAAGAGTTAACAAATTCATTGACAGCAGTTTTTAATAATTTGAGGAGTTCAATGTTTTAAATGGTATCACTCAGTATTTTTTTCCAATTTTCCAAAATATTGGCTCCTCAAAGTCACTTCAAAACTGTAAATTTCTATGAAAATAAAAAAATGTGTCCAAACCTTTAACCCTTTTCAAATTTTAACCAAATAGAAGAACATTTGAAAAATGATGCTGATGTAAACTAGAAATTTGGTAAATGTTATTAACTTTTATTGTATGGTATGACAGGATAAAAATGTCAAAGTTTGAATAAAATTTGGAAATGTTTCTACTTCTTAGTCAAAGTTTATATATAACCCCCCCAAAAGAAACCCAAACGACAAAAAAAAAAACCCAAAACATATCAACCTGAATTTACCACTAACAAAAACTGAAAAGCATGATGAAAAAAATCAGTCTCATATGACTGGGATAAGTGGAACCATAAAATACAACATAAAGTGACATGTCAGAAAAAATAAATGATACTTTGTCAATAAGTAGTTAACTAATAGACCAGGCTGCCTTTTACAGTTTCTTGTACTAGTAAAGATAGTTGTTTATTTTTCTGGTTAATGGTAAATCCCTCAATATCCAAAAATGTGTTAAGGGATAGCATTTTGCTCTGGTTACCTCGAGTGATGGCCAGATGGTATTGATCTCAGTAACCATGATATATAGGAAGTACATATTAAGGAATTCCAGGAGAACATCTTTACACATTGGCCTCCTTTGTAATAAATCTTTAGTCACCCTATTGTGAATATGTAAAGTATGGTGACCCCAGACCTTGTTTAACCCACCACAAACAATTTTCTAATATTAAAAAATAGGCATTGACCGAAATCTGAATAGGCGTATAATGACCAAATCAATTTTTATCTTCTCAGATATTCCTCTCAGTTTTTCCCTGGAGGCAGACATTGTTCATCCTGTCCGCGTAGATGAACATGGTATTTTCCTAACCTATGACCTAACGCCCCGTAATTTACAGAAGAGGGGACTGTCTTCAAGCACTGGTTCCTCTACCTACTATGGGATTAAGTACAAAGGAGTTGAGTTGACTTTCAACCTTAGTCAGAACCACCAGCTGTTGGCCCCTGGATTCGTAAGTGAGTGGCGTAATGGAGGCATCCGAGAGTCAAAAATCATCAGTCGACCCTCAAGCTTATGCCATATGCAGGGTGAAGTACAGACCCACCATCATCATGTAGGAAATGCTGCTATCAGTATCTGCAGTGGTCTGGTAAGTAGAGGACCATTGTTTCATTGCCGTCTAATACATTTTCCTTTTATTTCCATAAATATTTAGAATGGAATAGCAGAATCTGTAATTCTCACAGCCACATCTTACATCGCATTGTTTAGTTATCTTCCAGAATGAATGGGATTTGGTTTGTCTCATGAGGGTCTCCCAGGTGTGCAGAGTCTGACATGTTTGAGGGATGTCTAATCCCAGGTGTGTAAGGTCAGACAAATTGTTTCAGGGCTGACTAAATGCCAGGTGTTCTGGGCCTGACATATTTAAACATCTGTTTGTGTTGTCTTGTCAATCATCAGACGCAGAAATCCATCATTGCCCTCCAGGTTATTCTCTTATACTTCCATTAGCCTTTGATTACCCAAATGACCAGAAAAAAATGTTTAATTCTCCACTTAACCTTCTGGATGTTTTTTTTCATAATTTCTTTATTTTCCACAAGAGAGGTGTTTTCCAGTTGGAACACGAAGATTTCCTGATAGAACCAGTGGCAACAGAAGTGCCCTCTTTGGAAAAAGGAATGCCTCATCGGATCTACCGACGTCACTTGGCTGAAGGATGGGAGTCAGGATACAGCAGCTGCGGCGTTAAAGGTAAGACTTCTTCTTAGTCTGCCCCTGACTTTATTTTCGTTATTTATTTATGTGAGACCTGCTCTTGTCACGAGAGTGGTGACCACAGATCTATAATCTATGCTTTGACAGAGTTTCCAGACTCCCATGAAAAGTGGGAGAGGAGAAGGGAGCGCTGGGAACAGTCAAAGGCACAAGAAAGAAGAGAGCGACTTATATCTCGACGATCCATTAGCAAGGAAAAGTGGGTGGAAACCCTGGTTGTTGCTGACGCCAAGATGGTGGAATATCATGGAAAAAACAATGTAGAAAATTACGTACTGACAATTATGAATATGGTGAGGATAAAAGGATATTTGTTCATATTTCTTGTGCAATATGCAATTAAACAGCTCTTTGAGAAGACTACACCTTAAGACCTCCTTCACACGTCCATATCAAGCGTGTATTTGAAAAAATGATACCTTTTGTCAGTCAGTGTTTTGCATAAGTATGAGATCCATATGTCCGTTTTCCCTGTCAGTGTCACCAGTGTTTATCATGGTTGGCTAAAGAAATAAATAAATTACAAAGCTTTTCTTATCATTTGCATTGTTAAATAAGTACAGCACATGGATGGCACATGGATGGAATCTGTGTGTTGAACGTGTTTTTGAAGGACCCATAGATTTGTACAGCATCGGACTGGCTATCGGAGGAACTGCAGTAATACCAGTCATGGCCGCGGTTACCTGCACTGAACTCCGGAGCTCTCACCTGAGCTCCAAACTGGAGCCTGGACTGAGCCGCGGATTTGCAGGACTGAACTGTGAGCGCCGACTGATTCCCCGGCTATCACAGTTCAGTCCATGACAGGTGCGGACAGGCCCAGCTGAATTCCGCTCAGCTCAGGTGACAGCTCCGGAGTTCAATGCAGGTAACCGAAGCCAGGACTGGTATTACTAACGGTTTAAGGTAATACCAGTCCTGGCTGCGGTATCCTGCATTCAGCTGTGGACAGGCCAGGTAGTACTCCGGAGCTCAGCTGAGAGCTCCGGAGTTCAGTGCAGGCAGCTGCGGCCAGGACTGATATTACTGCAGTTCCTTTGGTAGCCAGTCCGACGCTGAACTTGTAGTGGCCCTTATCATCCATGCTGCCGGAAAAAACATTGTCTCCGTGTGTTTCGCATGAACACACAGTCTGTGTAAAAACACGGACATGTGAGAAGCCGTAGGTTATAATGGGTACATGTTGAATCCGTAAATAAAAAACATGTGTGGCGCCCTGGACAAGCCAGGGGCCACAGGTAACAACACACACACACCCCCACCCCCAGCAGTTCACAGCAGACATCCCCAGTGAAACCTGATTCCTTTCCTCGGGCTCAGACAGACACACCAGGTGGGCGGAGTCAGGAGATGGAGACGCCCACCGAGGAGTTTGGCTGGTCTGAGGCAGGAAGCAGGTCCAGACAAGTCTAGGAGAGGAAGAGAGAGGAGGTCTGCAGTGAGGCAGACGCTGACAGGGGCCTAGGTTGGAGCCTAGGGCCCTAGTACAGAGAGTCAGGCAGACGGTAGTGGCCGTCTGCAGGGAGCCGGGCAGACAGTTGGTGGAACCGTAGGTAGCCGGGGCTGGGCGGTGGCCCACCGGTACTGAATCGGGGAGCCAGCTGGAAACCGGAGCGCAGGAGGAGCGTACGGAAGGTGCAGGAAAGGACTTACACTACCAACCTGGGGTCAGGGGAAAAACACCGCAGCTGCCTGTGGGACCCGTCCATCCAGCCGTTTGTTTCAGCAGAGACTCTGTGTGTATCATTGGGCTGAGTGAGTACCACCGTGCCGTGCAGCACAGCGCTGCCCCTGCGACCCTGCACCTCTCCAGGCCCCGTAACCCGCCTGCCATCCATCCCTACCCCATCACCGGGCCCCGGGACAACCAACCCCCTACCCACGGAGGGGAGAACTAACATCAAAGCTGCTCCCTGTCACCGCTCCCGGGATCCCCGTCCAGAGCAGAGGTGGTGTCACCAAAATCACCACAACCGTGGGTGGCGTCACGGACAATCTCCCTTACCTAATCCCCTTTTTACTGTGGAGCCTGGGATCACAGACCGGGTCACGCCACCGTGATACCCACAGAAGTGACCCCGTGGCCCGGATCTGAGTACCCCTGGTCCCCGGGCGACACACATGCATACAAGAAACAAGGACATGTGAAGGAGGCCTTAGCCAAATTTTCTGTGGCTGATTTTAGATCCATTATATATTAAGCATTTTGACCTAAAAATGCAACTTTGTGATAGTCATTAAAAAGAAGATGTTGTCCACTACTAGAACAATCCCTTCTGATTCCATTTGTTTCCCCAAAGTAAAGTAAAAGACCCTGTAATCACCTCCCATTCTGGCGCCATTCCAGCGCTGTCAGTAATTGTGGTTTTGGGGCTAAAATTACATTTTAATGTAACGTGAGCCACGCATCCAATCACCGCCGGCTTCACTGTTCCCACCTTTGGACCAAATGAGCATTCAACAAGAAGTGAGTGGCAGCCGCAGCGTCACTTAATTTTGATGAACTCACTTGGTCCAAAAGTGGGGAGAGAGAAGCCGGTGGTGATTGGATGCATGGCTCGCGTGTCTTCACAATGTCACGTGAGCCCAAAACCGCGATTATCGACAGCGCTGGAATGGAGCCAGAACAGGAGGTGAGTACAGGGTCTTTTAATTTTAACTGGGTGAAACAAGTGGAAGCTTAAGGGGTTGTCCTTGTAGTGGATAATCCATTTAACTGTATCTGAATCACCGCCTTGGCATCCATCGTCGGCATCATAGAGCATGATTATTTCCTATCTTCCATGTATAGCCCTTAATTGATTTCTTTTTAATAGGTAGCTGGGCTTTTCCATGATGCTAGTATTGGGAACAGAATAAACATCGTTGTTGTACGACTGATCCTACTGGAGAATGATGAGGTAACATACTGAGGAAGCCTATTGACATTCAATCATCTTTTGGGCTATGGAACAAGAGAATGAGGGAGGTAAACATTATAGAGTTTAGAGTAGTCGAGTAGGTGTCAGAATGTGTAAAACATAATATGACTAAGGGAATGAGATACTATCCGAGTGTACGATATCTAACGAAAGTACATAGAGACCTGTAGAATCACTAAAGGCCACTTTTACATGCTACAATATATCTAACGATATGTCGTCGGGGTCACGTCGTTAGTGATGCACATCCGGCCTCGTTTGACATATCGTAGCGTGTAACCCAAATGAGTGACTGTGAACGAGCAAAAATACTCACCTTATCGTTGCTTGTTGACACGTCGGTCATTTTCAAAAAATCGAACGTCCTTCTGTGCTTCGGTTGTTCATCGTTCCCGAGGCAGCACACATCACTCCGTGTGACACCCCGGGAACGATGAACTGCAGCTTATCTGCGGCCGCCGGCAATGCGGAAGGAAGGAGGTGGGCGGGATGTTTATGTCCCGCTCATCTCCGCCCCTCCGCTTCTATTGGACGCTTGCTGTGTGACGTCGCTGTGATGCCGCACGAACCGCCCCCTTAGAAAGGAGGTGGTTCGCCTGCCAGAGCGACGTCGCAGGGAAGGTAAGTCTGTGTGACGGCTGTAAGCGATGTTGTGCGGCACGGGCAGCGATTTGCCCGTGTCGCACAACCAACGAGGGCGGGTACGATCGCTTGCGATCTCGCTAGCGAGATCGCAGCGTGTTAAGCCCGCTTAAGGGTGGAAATGAAGTAAAGGAGGGTTTGGGAAGACAAAGGTAGGCTGGTCATCTATTTTTTAATATGTCATGGTCTTCTCATTTTTAAGGAGGAACTGAAGGTTTCACATCATGCTGACAACTCTTTGCGCAGCTTTTGCAAGTGGCAGAAGACCATGAATATGAAAAGTGAAGATCATCCGTTACATCATGATGTTGCCGTTCTTCTAACCAGGTCATTTAGTACAAAAAGACCATCAAGACCACATTAGTCTACTTTCCACAGCTTCTTATTGTCACATTACAGTGACCATTATTACAGTGCCCACCTAGGACAGATTACTGTACTGTAAACCTAACACAGAACAAACTAAAGGCCATACTTAGACCCATGTGCCTCATATATACTCACACAGTATTACCAAATGATTTCATTTATTTTTTCTTTTTTGCAGAAGGGACATTTGTGCCTCTATGAATCGTCCATGTGAAACTCTAGGTCTTTCCCATGTATCTGGAATGTGCCAACCACACCGCAGTTGTAACATAAATGAAGACACGGGTCTGCCCACGGCCTTTACTGTCACTCACGAATTAGGACACAGGTGAATTTTTTTTCATATGGTGTATATTACATTTTTAGAGCATTTTTCAGTCATCATAAAACATGCCGTTGTTGCAGTTGTCTAGGGCAGTAGTCCAAAAGGTTCAGGGAAGAGGATAGTTCTCCAGAGGAATTTGTAATTAAAAGTATTAAGGAAAACCAGTGTTTAATTGAGAATTCACTGTGAAAACAGAAGGGAGAGGTGAAGGAGAGAAAGATGCTTGCATCTTGGTTTTAAAGCTTATAGTTAATGTAGTATTGGTTCCAATAAAATTACATCTTCTGATGAAAAGGATTGAAAATTGACACGCAAAGTAATGCAGTTAGATGAAGAAGTTGAAAGCCAAACCGAGGTGTTTCCCGTGACACAATACAGCGTATACTGCAAAGGAATGACATGCGTGGGTGTCGTCCACAAAGGAAGCTTCTCCTAAAGCACATGCTCAAAAAAGCCCACTTCTAATTTTCTAGAGCCCATGCTGAAAAATATGAAGACTACTGGGACTCTATACCCTGGAGAGATGGAATCAAGATAAATGTTTTTGGACCTGATGGCGTCCAAACTGCATGGGGCCGAAAAGGCGAGAAATACAAAGAAAAACGCATGATGCCAACAGTGAAACGCAATGGTGGCAGTGTCCTTATGTCCTGGTGTCGTGGAGCTACATGTCATTGAAGGTTTCCTAAATTCACAGATGTACTGCTCTATATTGAAAGAGAAGATGATAACATCACTCCGTGTGCTTGGTAGATGTGCAATTTTCCATCATGACAATGATCCAAAACACACATCTAAGGACACTCTTACATTTCTGGAGAAGAACAGGATGAAAGTGATTCCGTGGCCAAGTGTCTCCTGATCCGAACACCCATGGGGAATTCTGAAGAGACAGGTTGTCATCACTCTCCATCTGGCTTCCTGGCTCTAAGAGGTCATTGCAATATGTCACCAACTTATTCATTCTATACAGTATTTTTCGGACTATAAGACGCACCGCACCATAAGACGCACCCTGGTTTTAGAGGAGGAAAATAGGAAAATAAAATTTTAAGCAAAAAATGTGGTCATGACACACTGTTATGGGGCGAGGATCTGCTGCTGACACTATTAGGGGGGTAATGTCCCCAAATTCTCTAGAAAGGTACCCCATCTTGGTAATGATCCTCCTTCCTTGTATATAATCCCCATCCTTGTATATATATGTCCCTCATCTTGGTATAGCCCCCATCCTGCTATATACTGCCATTGGAGTAACCCTCGACTCTGCTCTATCCTTCAAGCCACACATCCAAGACCTCTTCAACTCATGCCGATTACAACTCAAAAATATCTCCCGGATCCGTGCTTTCCTTAACCAAGAATTAGCAAAAACATTAGTGCATGCCCTCATCATCTCCCGCCTCGACTACTGCAACCTCCTGCTCTCTGGCCTCCCTTCCAGCACTCTTGCACCCCTCCAATCTATCCTAAACTCTGCGGCCCGCTTAATCCACCTCTCCCCTCGCCATTCCCCAGCCTCGCCACTCTGCCACTCCCTTCACTGGCTTCCCATCACCCAACGACTCCAGTTTAAAACACTAACCATGACATACAAAGCCATGCACAACCTGTCTCCTCCCTACATCTGTGACCTAGTTTCCCGTTACCTACCTGCACGCATCCTCAGATCTTCACAAGATCTCCTTCTCTGCTCCTCTCTTATCTCCTCTTCCCCCAATCACGTACAAAATTTCTCCCGTGCATCCCCCATACTCTGGAACGCTCTACCTCAGCACATCAGACTCTCCCCTACCGTGGAAAGCTTCAAGAGGAACCTCAAGACCCACCTCTTCCAACAAGCCTACAACCTACAATAGCCCTCAGTCCAGTTGACCAATGCGCAACCAGCTCTGTCCTCACCTATTGTACCATCACCCATTCCCTGTAGACTGTGAGCCCTCGCGGGCAGGGTCCTGTCTCCTCCTATACCAGTCTGTTTTGTACTGTTAATGATTGTTGTACGTATACCCTCTTTCACTTGTAAAGCGCCATGGAATAAATGGCACTATAATAATAAATAATAATAATAATAATAATACTGCCATCCTGGTATAGCCTCCATCCTGCTACATAGTGCCATTTTGGTATATACCCCCACCCTGCTATATACTGCCATCCTGCTATATGCCCTCATCCTGCTACATACCCCATCCTGCTATATACCCCATCCTGCTATATACCCCCATCCTGGTATATGCTGCCATCCTGGTATATACCCCCATCCTGCTACATAGCGCCATCCTGGTATATGCCCTCATCCTGCTATATACCCGCATCCTGGTATATACTGCCATCCTGGTATATGTCCTCATCCTACTATATACCCCATCCTGGTATTTGGCCTGCATCCTGTGGCACACAAAAAACCCCAAACATTTATACTCACCTTTCCTCACTCCAGCAGCATCGCTCGTCCTCCTGTCTGTGTCAGCAGCAGCGCTGCTGACCTGTGCGGAGCCGTTGAATGCAACATCGTGATGACCTCCTTTCTGCCGCCCGCTGATGTGTGTAGAGAGCGCTGACCACAGTGATGATGTCATCACTGTGCACATTGCTAGTCTCCACACACAGCAGCGGCCGGCAGACAGGAGGACATCGCGATGCTGCATTCAACGGTGACGGGTGACTATACTGATTCACTGTGCCCCGTGTTGATGATGATGCGCAGGGAGCAGTGAATACAGCTGCACATGATCACTCCAGGCTGTAGTTGCCAGGAGTGATCACACGGGCCGGCTCTTTACTATTCGCCTATCCCCCTGTCAGCGCTGGCTTCAGCGCTGAGAGATGATGGGCGGGAGGATTCATATGAAATGAGCGGGCGCACGTGGTCACGGCAGGCGTTGCTACAGTGTGCTCATGCCGCCGATAACCCGCTCCACCGCAGCACAATCATTCCCCACAGCCATGCCCTACATTCAGACTATAAGACTCACCCCCCACTTTCCCCCAACATTTGGGGGGGGGGGGAAGTGCGTCTTATAGTCCGAAAAATACGGTACCTAGAAGAATTTGTGCTATACTTAAAAATCATGGAGGTGATGAAAATACTAGATATAGTATTTTTTGATGTGAGGTTTATTACTTTTGCATTAACTAATGTGGGTAACACTGAAGATTTTGTAATGAAAGTGATATTATTAACCTTACTTTCATGTTATGGGTTAAAAAATGTTCTATGAGATTCAGTCTCAAAATTTGGAAATTATTCTTGAGTTCAGTGAGATATTGATTAAAATCCTACTTTAAAAGTGGGTGTACTCATTTATGCTGGGCAGTGTATCCTAAATCAGATGGTTTTCACTCTTAATATCACATTTTATACTATGGAAGAGGGCTAATTTGTACACTTTTTGTCCTGGAAGTATTGCCTGCCCTATAAGTCTCCTTATGTCAGCTAGTCGTCTTCACAATTAGGAACAGCCTCCCTAAAGTTTGACTTAAGGCTGCTTTAGACGCAACGACATCGCTAATGAGATGTCGTTGGGGGTCACGGAATTTGTGACGCACATCCGTTCTTGTTATTGACGTCGTTGCGTGTGACACGTACGAGCGACCGCTAACGATCAAAAATACTCACCTTATCGTTGATCGTTGACACGCTGTCCATTTCCCAAATATCGTTGCTGCTGCAGGACGCAGGTTGTTCGTCGTTCCTGCGGCAGCACACATCGCTTTGTGTGACATGCAGGAACAAGGAATCTCACCTTACCTGTGGCCGCCCGCAATGAGGAAGGAAGGAGGTGGGCGGGATGTTCGTCCCGCTCATCTCCGCCCCTCCGCTTCTATTGGGCGGCCGCTTAGTGACGTCGCTGTGACGCCGAACGAACCGCCCCCTTAGAAAGGAGGCGGTTCGCCGGTCAAAGCGACGTCGCTAGGCAGGTAAGTATTGTGACGGGTCCGAGCGATGTTGTGCGCCACGGGCAGCGATTTGCCCGTGACGCACAACCGACGGCGGGTACGCTCGCTAGCGAGATCGCAGTGTGTAAAGTGGCCCTTAGTGTTAGTATATATATATACATATATATATATATATATATATATATATATACAGTACAGAGCAAAAGTTTAAGTTTGGACACACCTCCTCATTCAAAGACTTTTCTTTATTTTCATGACTCTAAAAATTGTAGATTCACATTTAAGGCATCAAAACTATGAATTAACACATGTAGAATGAAATACTTAAAACAGTGTGAAACAACTGAAAATATGTCTTATATTCTAGGTTCCTCAAAGTAGCCACCTTTTGCTTTCATTACTACTTTGCACACTCTTGCATTCTCTTGATGAGCTTCAAGAGGTAGTCACCGGTTTTCCAACAGTCTTGAAGGAGTTCCCAGAGATGCTTAGCACTTGTTGGCCCTTTTGCCTTCACTCTGCGGTCCAGCTCACCCCAAACCATCTCGATTGGGTTCAGGTCTGATGACTGTGGGGATGAGGTCATCTGGCGTAGCATCCCATCACTCTCCTTCTTAGTCAAATACCCCTTACACAGCCTGGAGGTGTGTTTGAGGTCATTGTCCTGTTGAAAAATAAATGCTGGTCCAACTAAACGCAAACCGGATGGAATAGCACGCCGCTGCAAGATGCTGTGGTAGGCATGCTGGTTCTGTATGCCTTCAATTTTGAATACATCCCCAACAGTGTCACCAGCAAAGCACCCCCACACCGTCACACCTCCTCCTCCATGCTTCACGGTGGGAACCAGGCATGTAGAGTCCATCCGTTCACCTTTTCTACAAAGACACGGTGGTTTTATCCAAAGATCTCAAATTTGGACTCATCAGACCAAAGCACAGATTTCCACTGGTCTAATGTCCATTCCTTGTGTTCTTTAGCCCAAACAAGTCTCTTCTGCTTGTTGCCTGTCCTTAGCAGTGGTTTCCTAGCAGCTATTTTACCATGAAGGCCTGCTGCACAAAGTCTCCTCTTAACAGTTGTTCTAGAGATGAGAGGGTGTGTCCAAACGTTTGGTCTGTACTGTATATATATATATATATATATGTAATTATAAATTGCACCTTTTTATTTCTTAGCTCAGCCACTTTGAATAACTTTTATTCTTCTGTGTCCTAGTTTCGGGGTCCAACACGATGGCATTGGGAATGATTGTGAACCCAAGGGAAAGAGACCTCACATCATGTCTCCCCAGTTATTGTACGACACATCTCCTCTCACCTGGTCACGCTGCAGCAGAGACTACATCACACGCTTTTTGGAGTAAGTTTTACAAATTTTACCCTTACTTGAATGTTTAATGCAATAATATGTAACCTTCCCTTTCACTGATTTATTTTTTCTGTAGTCTGCTTAGTCACTCTTTCAGTTTTGATGTGTGAGGCTCTGCACGGCTTCGCGCAATGTGTAGTAGCCCCTGCCAAGTGCTGCAGATCAGCTCCTATTCTCTTGAACAGATGATTGGCTTTACATCCATCCGCCAAATGAAAAGGCCATAAATATAATATAATGTGACCTTTAATGGCCAGATGTATCATTAGGGATTTTTATGTTGACTACTAGTGAATCTACATATCTGGTTTATGTATACAATCTTATTGCTCACGATAAACCAGTAATTTCCAAACTTTCCTATTTTCTGATTAGAAATACTTTATGGTCATATCCTAACACTTGTCGAAGGTCTCGCAATCTTTCCAGTCTTCTTGATGTTTTTCCATAGAGAAAATAAATCCGCTAGATTATTATTATTTTTTTTAGTGATCCTGTTGCAGTCTACGATAAATACCTGTTGGGATTTCTTGAAGACTGTATTAGGTAACAGTGTCCTCGTGAAACATATCACTTTGATCTTTGCTTTAAAAAAGAACAATTACATCCAAAATGTAAACAATTCTTAAAAGGAAGCTATCATCAGAAAATTACCTATTGATTATATCAGGTTTTCTTTTTTAAATATATTTTTTTCTTAATTTTTGGCAACATTATTTTTTTATATATTAAAATCTGTATTAAAAATAAAAACTGTTAGTCTTGTGATTTTCACACTGGCCATTGGGGCTTTATTAGACTCCTACTTCCTTTTGTATCTGGAAGCAATACATGTACATTAGCCACAATGGTCAGACCCTGATCCTATCTTTGCTATTGAAGTGTCTAAAGAGCGTGTGTATAGGTCATGGTGAAGAGAGGTGGAGCAGGGCCAGGTGCGACATTGCCTATTGTGAATCCTGTTTTCAAGCTAGGTATGGGGAAGTACCAAGCAAATTGCAAAAGAGAAGGGAAACCTTGTATCTAGAGAAGGGGGAGATGGTGACCCCTGACCAAACCTACCGCTGGTTTGTTATGTCCCTAACCACTCTAGATGGGTTCCGCACCAATGCGCTGAACCGGATACCTGACCCTAAGTATCCCTAGAGCTGGACCCTAAATAGGGAACGGGTGGGATCAGTTCTTCATCAACCCTTGAGAAGACAAAAGGAGGACACACGGGGAAAATGCTGAACTTCTCCACAGATGACTAAGGTAGTTCAGCAAGGTTTCAGCAATGAAACAAGCCACCTTCTTGCAACCAGAGCTTGAATTAACTAAATAATATCACCAGCACAAGTTAAGGTAAGATGGAAGTATTTAAGCACATGGAGAATACTGATAATCAGCAGCTGGATGGAAGGAGAGCTCTGCTGGGTCCTAAAAGGGAAGAGATGAAAACCCAGCAGGAAGGCCACATAATACTATGAATACTAACAGCAGGGACAATATAAAGTCAGGGATCATTTTGTGCAGCCAAATGCAGTGACCCTCAACAAAATATAGAACAAGTCCTCTATCTCTGTTGCCAAGAATCCTACATTTTCCAAAATGTTTGTGTTACTGAAACATGCAAGCTAAAATGTATACTCTATATCAAACATTTTGTTTTTTTTTATCTGGGTGAAGACATATAAGGTGTAAATATTCACAGAAATCACTGGTTTTACTTATACAAATTCAGAACACAATTTTGCTGTACCGGCCAATATGAAGGTCTATTGTGTAAAGGTTAAATATTTTTCCTACTTCTTAGGTATGGTTCAGACACCAGTGCTGAGTGTTGTTCATGTGATGTCTCTCATGTGGTTTAGTAACTTGACAGGGGTCTCCTATGTGGGTAATATTTAACTTGCAAGGTTGCTGACATCCACTATATAACAGAGCTAAGCACAGAAATTGGAGACATTCAGCGATCCTTATTCATTTGATTATATGCGGTACTAAGTAATGTATAGAAATGTAATCCATTTTGTCTTATTAACGACATCCATTCTGTTTAAATCTATAAAACATTGCCTATCAACCTTATAGCAAGTATTATTCTTAGTTTCCACTAAGCCTTAAATTAGTAATGGAAGGCATCTATGAGACACCCCCTCATACTAATCTATGCGTGAAAAGAAATAAATGCAAATACCGAAAAATACTTTATTTGAAAAAAAACGAAACACCCTCTTTCACCCCTTTATTACCCCAAAACACCGAGGTCCAACGTAATCCACACAAACTCCCATGATGATTCCAGCTCTGCTACATCTGATGTGACAGCAGGTGGCAACATAACATAACTGTCCGCTGTGAGCTTCAGGCAGAGAATGAGTCACGTGATGAGTGGTGACATCACTCAGGTTATTTGCTGTCACAGCTGGCGATTCCCACGATCCTTCACTTGTGATCGCAGGTAAACTGACCTCAGTAAACTCAGTGACCTCCCCTCAGGTGAGGTCACTGAGTTCACAGACCTGCAGCTCCTGACAGAAAACCGTGTTTTTTTGTCAAGAGATGTAGATTTGATGCTGAAATTTTTACACCATATTCCTGCACTCAAACTACACCTCCTAGCAAAAAAACACAAACATTTCAGTATCAAATTTGCACCTGCTCGCAGAAAACCACAGCAAATGGTGTCAAAACATTTTTTTGCATTTTAGGGCCAAGAGATGCAAATTTGGTGATGACATTTTTACACCGTATTCCTGCACCAAATCTACACCTCCTAGCAAAAAATGGTATCAAAACCGCATCATACCGCATGCGGTAGTTATGCATTTTTTTTGCCAGGAGGTGTACATTGGGTGTAGGAATATGGTGTAGAAATCATCTCTTGGCAAAAAACTTTGCTTTTCTGCCAGGTGACACAGTTTACTAAGGTCATCTGAGGTCAGTTTACCAGCGATCACAGGTGGAGGACCATGGGAACCTCCATCTGTGACTGCAAGTAACCTGAGTGATATCACTACTTATTGCGCGGCTCTTTCTCTGCCTAAAACTCACAGTGGGCAGTCACTTTTTATGGCACTTTGCTACATTTGAAACTGCGCGGGTCCGGACTTTTACAGTCCGGGTCCGCCCATCACTGCCCATTTAAAAATCAACACTTATGCCACTTTGTCACCACGTATAATCACTTTTAGTTGGTGCAATTAACCAAGGTGAAAAACTCTGCATCGTGGGGTTGACCTTTTGTAATGTTTGAGTAAACTTTTGCGCTTTCAAACAGATCCCATACACCTTAAGTATCTACAGTTAAAATCAGACGTTTACATAGATTATGTAAAAAGTCACGTTTTTCTCACATGTTTTTCTTTCTCGCATGTTTTTCTCACTATCTGACATGAAATCAGAATAAACCTTTCCCATTTTAGGTCAATTAGGAACCAAAATTATTTATATTTGTCAAAAGCCAGGATTATGAGAGAGAGAGAATGTTTTAACGCATTTTTATTACTTTCTGCAAAGTTAAAAGTTTACATACATTTCCTTAGTATTTGTTACCATTGCCCTTACACTGTATGACTTGGGTCAAACGTTTTGTATAATCTTCTACAAGCTTCTCACAATAGTTGGTAGAAATTTGGGCCCATTCATCCTGACAGAACTGGTGTAACTGAGCCATGTTTGTAGGTTGCGTGGCTCGCATCGGCCTTTTCAGCTTTGGCCATACATTTTCAATATGATTAAGATCAGAGTTTTGCGATGGCCAATCCAAACATCGACTTTATTATCCTTAAGCCACTTTGTAACCAGTTTGGCAGTATGCTTTGGGTCATTGTCCATTTGGAAGACCCATTTCCGCCCAAGCTTTAAGTTCCTGGCTGATGTCTTGAGACGTTGCTTCAGTATTGCCACATAATCTTCTTTCCTCATGACGCCATCTATTTTGTGACGTGCACCAGTCCCTCCTGCAGCAAAACAACCCCACAACATGATGCTGCCACCCCCTTGTTTCACAGTTGGGATGGTGTTCTTAGGCTTTAAAGCTTCTCACTTTTTCCACCAAACGTAACAATAGTCATTATGACCAAACAGTTAAATTTTAGTTTCGTCAGACCACAGGACATGTCTCCAAAAATGAAGGTCTTTGTTCCTGTGTGCATTTGCAAACATCAATCTGGCATTTTTATGTTTCTTTTGGAGTAATGGCTTCTTCCTGGCATAGTGACTTTTCAGCCCATGCTGATACAGTACTTGGTTTACTGTGGATAATGGCACAATCTTACTAGCTTCCACCAGTATCTTCACAAGGTCTTTTGCTTTTGTTCTTGAATTGATATGCACATGTCTGACCAAACCACATTCATCTCTGGTACACAGAACCCGTCTCCTTTCTAAACAGTATGAAGGCTGGACATTTCCATCTTGTTTGTACTTGCATATAATTGTTTGTACAGATGAACGAGGCATCTTCAGGTATCTGGAAATTGCACCCAAGGATGAATCAAACTTGTCCAAGTCCACGTTTCTCTTCCTGAGATCTTGGCTAATTTCTTTTGACTTTCTGATGCTGCTACACAAAGATGCAGTGTGTTTCAGGTGTGCATTAAAATACATCCACAGGTGTGTCTCTAATTAACTCAGATGTTGTCAATTATCACTAAAACTACTGAGGTAGTCATTTTGACTTCTTTGCACCATGTATTTCTATATAGGTGTCACGAGTCCAGTAGTTCTATTGTTAACCTGTCAGAAGCTTCCAAAGAAATGACATCATCATATGGGCTGTCCCATATTGTTTAAAGGCATACTACTCTTAAGGGTGCTTTACACGCTGCAACATCGCTAACGATATATAGTCGGGGTCACGTCGTTAGTGACGCACATCCTGCGCCGTTAGCGACATCGCAGCATGTGACACCAAGGAGTGACGATCATCGATCATAAAAACATCAAAAATCGTTGATCGTTGACACGTCGCTCCTTTTCATAATGTTGTTGCTGCTGCAGGTACAATGTTGTTCATCGATCGTTCCTGCGGCACCACACATCGCTACGTGTGACACCGCAGGAACGACGAACATCTACCTGCGTCCACTGGAAGGGAAGGAAGGAGGTGGGCGGGATCTTCCGCTCGCTCATCTCCGCCCCTCCTCTGCTATTGGACGGCTGCCGTGTCACGTCGCTGTGACGCCGCACGAACCGCCCACTTAGAAAGGAGGCGGTTCGCCGGCCAGAGCGACGTCGCAGGGAAGGTAAATATATGTGTAGCGGGTGGAGGGGGACGCGCTCGCCACGCTCGGGTCCGGGGCTTCTGCTGCTGCTTGGTGACTTGAGCGGTGGGCCGGACCCGGGGACTCGAGCAGCGCTCCTCACCCGTGGGTGAAAAAGGATAGTTTGGTTAGGGAGATTGTTCGTGACGCCACCCACAGGACGTGGTGATGATGGCACCACCGCTGCTGGTAACGGGGTTCCCGGGAGAGATGGTAGGGTGCAGCTGGGATGTTGTCCCCTCCGTGGGTAGGGGGGTTGGTGATCCCGGGGCCCGATGATGTAACGGGGAGGCTGGATGGTTGGGGTGCAGGGACTGCGCGGCGCGGTGCCGGTCGGCACTGGTGTACTCACTCAGACAATCACTGACAGAGTTTCTGGTAAACCAAAACGGCCGGATGGACGGGTCCCGCAGCCGGCTGCAGTGTTGTTGTTGTGCTCTCCCGGGACGGCTGATGGTGGCTGTCTTTCCCTGCACCTTTTAGAATGTTCTGACTCCTGTGGTTGCCCACCGGTAGTCCGCTCCCCGGCGTATAGGTGCTGTAGGAGCCCGTTTTGCCCGCAGGCGCTGGCCCTTGGATCTCTAGCCTGTGGCGGTGGCTGTATATCCTCATGGTGTGGACTGTTGCCTTCTGTCAGGACTTCATTGTTGGGGAACCCCTGGGGTTCCTGTCACACTCGAATTTGACTATTGACGGCGGCTCCAAGCCTGGTTGGGGTCCGATGGCCCTGCCTGTGTGCTTAGCTTCACTCCGCTCCCCGGTTCGGTACCGGCGGGCCAACGCCCGACCCCAGTCCTTACGGCTTCGCAGAGTTCCACCAACTCCTGCAGACGGCCACCACCGTCTGCCAACCTTGCTGTCAGTGCCTGGGCTCCTACCCAGACACCTGAAGTGTTTACTCCTCTCACTTCCACCTCCAAAACTAATCTGACACTTTTCCCGCCTCCAGGCCTGTGAACTCCTCGATGGGTGGGGCCAACCGCCTGGCTCCGCCCCACCTGGTGTGGACATCAGACCTTGGAGGGAGGCAATAAGGGTTTTTGATTGACTGCTGTAACTGTCTAGGGTGGGGGGGTGTATGTTGGTATGTAGCTAGTCCAGGGCGTCACATATGTGATGGGTGTAAGCGATGTTGTGCGCCACGGACAGAAATTTGTCCATGTCGCACAACCGACGGGGGCGGGTACACTCGCTAGCGATATCGATACCGATATCGCAGCGTGTAAAATGCCCTTTAGTGTATGTAAACTTTTGACTTTGCAGAACATAATAAAAATGCCTTAAACTATTCTCTCTCTCTCTTTCTCTCTCTCTCTCATTATTCTGGAATTTGGCAAATATAAATAATTTTGGTTCCTAATTGACCTAAAACGTTAAAGGTTTATTCTGATTTTACGTCAGTGAAAAAAACATGGCACCACTGTAAATAGTTGTAGTCTTTGTTGTGCACTAGTCATATAATATGCATTTTCCATTTTTCAACTTTACAAATAGTTGGGACCAACATGTTCTCAAACTCAGAACCCCGTTGAGACTCATGTCAGCACTAAGTTCTGTGACTATATAAAATGTGCCTGTTCAGCAGGCAGTCAGGCCTGTGATGACTACGCTTATTAGGACAGTTACAGCTGCACTGATATATTTCTGTTCTTCATGACATGTCACATTGCAAATAAAATTTCACCAGATTGAAAATAAAGTTATGGTTCTGGGATGTGAACAGAATAACATTCAGCTATTTTCTGATGATTTTCAGCCATCAGCCTTTAAATTGCATCTGACTTTACTTACAGGGATATAAATCTTTTGTGAACAGCCTACGTACCCCTGAAAACTGTCCGGACAATAGCTGCCCCTGCTTTCTTTCCTCTGTGCCTCCCCCTTACTTGCTTCCTCTAAAGTTCCAAACACAAACAAGAAGATCGACCACTTCCTGCCACATCATAATCAGAGATAACTGAAGTATGGCCTGGAAAAATAAAAGATCACCATGATAGAACAAACACGCCGCACGCTGGGTCAAGATATTGGGGGCTTAATCCTCCGCCTCGTGCAGTTGCTCATCAGCTTCTTTTCCTTTTGTTCACTGAGATGTGGATTTGTAGTTTGTTTGCTCCTAATAGACTTTGGCCCCACAATTGTATTCCAATATACACTGTACTGTGCCTTGAAAAATAATTCACATGAACTGAGAGAAACCTTAAAAAAACCCTGTAAAATTCCACATTAGGGGTAGTAAAATATAAAAAAATGGTAAAGGGGGGGTGAATTTTTTCACTATTTATCACACACACACACACAGACACACACACACACACATAATATAATATACACACAGACCCGGTCAAAGTTTGGACACACCTGTCCATGCGGTGGTTTTTACTTATTCTTATTGGAATGTGCACACTGTAAACTTAGACTTTAGGCAGCAAAACTGCAAAGGAACACACATCGCAATAAAGAGTAAAAAACACATGTAAAACAAGCCAGACTATGCATGCTAAACTTTAGATCCCTCAATGTACCCCCCTTCCATTTACACACACATCCTTGGCATTTTCTCACAACATGACTAGCCACTTGGTACACAGTGTGTACAGGTAATCAAGTGTTTGCTTTTAAATTACAGTCCTAAAAGGGAAGAATCTGTCGACAGGGTCTCACCCACAAAACTATTATATATTTATATGTGCATGTAGCTCTTTCAAAGACAAGGTGAGAAATATCTTGACATCGCCAGTCTGTTACTCTGTTACAGAGAAATCAACCTATAAATTAATATGCAAATGAGTAGGAAGAGCTATTAGTAGATATGAAGGCTCTGTCACTAAAGCTCTATTCCTTGCTCAGTCTCGCTTCTTCATGTTTAACAAATGGCCTGAAGTCAGAAGCAGAAGGAGTTTACGCTAGGCGAGAAGAAGAGCTGGAGTGACAGAGGCTTCAAATCTACAGCCTCATTTGCATATAAATTCAGCTGATTTCTTTGTAATGGAGGAACAGACTGGATACTTAAAGGTATTGGTGGACTTTTCTTTGAAAGAGCTACATGCCTATATAAATAGTTTGGGAGTGAAATCCTGATGACAAATTTCCTTTAAGTAACCAGACAGATCATGATTTGAAGATATCACACAGAGTGAACATTTGTGGCAATCCCTGAGGAACTGATAATATTTACATAACCTGTGAAATACTAAGAAAATCTTAAAACCCTGACCCTTTTGGCTTACAGGAGGACTGTAGTCAAGAGATTTCACCATTTTGTATGCCTTTAGTGTACCTAAGTTAAAAATAATACAGACAGCAATACTTACCCTTCCCGAGTCCATCACTGCTTTGGTGATAGCTTAATGACGCTAATGATGATGATACGCAAACATAACCATTGGCAATCGGTGGGCTTGATAGCTCTACTTATTTAGATGGTACAAGCTGCTGATCCCAATGATTGGCTGCAGTGCTGCTGATGTAATGTTAACCCAGGAAGGTCGAGTACCAGCTGTTTCTATTATTTTGGACACAAGCACGTTGAAGGCTTGGAAAATGTGGAAAAGGAAAAAAAAATCCTTTAAGCTTTGAGGTTATCTTCAGTGCAGTAAGTGTATGAGACCACATCTAGCTTCTTCACTGATTTTATACCGTGGTCTCTCGAGTCACAACATTGCAACTTGAAAAAATAATTAAATTCTAATGTAAAATAGTAATTGGTTCCAGAGCCCCTAAATGTCATCCTAAAATGAGAAAAAAATAAGTAAAGAATAATAAGATGATAACCAACAAAAAATGAAGCAAGTCCTTACATACAAATCATAAATAGCTGCTGAAAGCTGTAAGAACTAGTGATGAGTGAGTGTAATCGTTACTATTCGCTACTCGCAGGTATAGTATGGCATTCAGGTTACTCGTTATATTGCAAGTTTTTGTGTACTCACCTCGTGATATTCGTATGTCCCGCCCAGCAGGTTTGGCACCTAATTTGCAGCCACTAAACATGCTGGGTTTCTTATCCAATCACAGTAATGCCGCAGCCATCTTGGTCGTGGCATTACTGAGATTGGCTGGCTGTGCTTCATACTTATCGATCGTGGGTGCGGCTGAGAGAGAGAGATCCGACCCATATGTGAGTCAAAAATGCAGGCAGGCATATTCCCAAGGTTCTCCCCATTCAGTTTCATCACTTTCCCATCCATTTCAGCCTTTTTCCCAGGCCCCCAGACCTTTTTGTTGGGTCCAGCAGAAAATTACTCGCATTTTCCATTGACTAGCATCGTACTTGTTATTCGGAACAAATACGTGAGTATTACAAAGTATAGTGATTACGAATATTTCGGTACTCGTTCATCTCTAGTAAGGACTTGTTCACACACTGTTTTTTTTTTCCTTGCATGTTATTGCAGCGGTTTACAGTACCAATGCAGTGAATGACATTTCTGAAATCTTTTGCTTATGCTGCTCATTTTTTTTCTTGCCGATTTGAGCCATCAAAGCATTTTTTCAAATAGGGGTATACTAACCAAATTCAAAAATGTTTTCACTTCTTTGCTAAAATTTGTGACTTTTTATGGTTTCATATTCCACTTCGCACTTTTAAAAGGAAATAAGTGCAAAGAAACAAATATCCTGTTCACCCCAAGACGTCCGCACTCCTGGCGGTGTTGAAGCTCGAGATCCCGCTGCTGTTCAGCGTCTGAGGCACAGGTGAACAAAGAAATGATCCAGCTTCACGTTTCCATAAACACACAGCTTTAATGAAAAACTTTTTTAAAATACAAAGAATATTTTTCTTGTAATAAATATAAGCCCCAAAAGTATAGCATCTCTGAGTCAGGAAAGATCCAAAGGTTCTTTAACCCGCACACCAGACGCGTTTCGAGCACATGGCTCTTAGACCGTGGTGAAGATGTCTAAGAGCCATGTGCTTGAAACGCGTCTGGTTGCGATTTAAAGAACCTTTGGATTTTTGCTGACTTTTGATGGTATACTTTTGGGGCTTATCTTTATTACAAGAAAAATATTCTTTGTATTTTAAAAACATTTTTCATTAAAGCTGTGTGTTTATGGAAACGTGAAGCTGGATCATTCCTTTGTTCACTTTTAAAAGGTCACAAGAAAAATATTCAGGTTTAGCAAAAAGCAGCACAGCCCTACAGATTTAGTGGAATATTTCTGGTACATAAACAGGCAAATATGCACCAAATTTTGTAAAGGACATACTCCTTCTAATTTGCATTATTTTCCTACAACTCTATTCGGTTTAAGATCAGTGTATGAAACCCATCTCTATAAACTCCTGCCATGATCCACCAGCCAGATAAAATTGAGCTGCCCTCTCCTGGTGTCCTGGCACAGTAGTAATGGGTTAGTTATGAACAATCTGGCACAATGAATTTGAATTGAATGAATTTTATTCATTTATATAGCTCTATTAATTCCACAGCGCTTTACATACATTGGGATGAGCCAGATACCTTCATTTGCCGCCACCCCAGTGGAAGCCACTCACTGGGGATAAAATCACTCAACCCGGCTCTTGATCTGGTCGAAACCCAATCCACCAAGATTACTGCTCGATCGAAAACCCTGAAAATTTCCCTGACATTGACTATATGGAGCTTTGTGAGATTTGACACCGGGATGGGTTGATTTTACCATATATATGTCTTCAAGTTGCCAGCAGGGGTACAGGAAGTACTTAACTTTTAATAATTTCCCTTAAAAGGAAGCCGGAGATCCCAACTTCAAATGGCCAGAAGAACACTTCTTAATGATAACAAATGAGGTCCTGGTGTCCCTGTTCTCCATTTCTTAATAAGGGGACCATATGTTAAGTCCATGTAAGGACCATTGGGACGCCCTGGATATTATGAGGATCCTTTAAAGTGAAGGTGGATGGATCGTATCTGGGTGAGACCATTTCATTTTTTCTACATATGAGAACAGTGATTTTTGGGACCCTGTGGTACTGTGGTGGTCCAAATCCTGTTGGTAGCTGCCCTATTCTGCAGGTTTGCACCGGTCAGCATACCAGATTTTTGTTATCATTAAGAAGTGTTCTTCTGGCCATTTGAACCCCTTACACATGCTGAGGGGAACTGTGTGTTTTTGGCAATTTTAAGATAACATTTTATTGAAGTTGGGATCTCCGGCTTCCTTTTAAGGGAAATTATTAAAAGTTAAGTTTTACTTCCTGTACCCCTGCTGGCTACTTCAATTTTGATGTGGTACCTTACCAGTGGCTAATCTTATATATATGTCTTCACCTGTATGTAAACACATTTAATAGGCGTCCGTTTGCAATCCAAAGGAGACATGTATTTCTTTAGTTTGATAACTGGCCCCATACTGTACATACTGTTTAAGATCAAAACTGATTGATGAACAAATGATTGACCCTCAAATGAATGTTCATTCGTATGAATCCATCAAACACACTGAAGATGATATTGGACAAGGAACCTTAATAATGGACCTTGACGATGTAACCTCACGTTTCAGAAGTAGTCAGAGAATAACCAGCTGATAATCTGGAAATGTGATACTTTGGATGATTATAAGTGTTCCCCGTTCTAGGGTTAGTTGTACCACATGGTCATTCATGAAGAAATTCACATGACGAATGTAGTTTTCATCCAAACCTTCCATTTTTTTCAAGTTTAATTTAAAGAGGTGGTCCACGACAAAGCATAGTGGCCACAGCGGTGTAAAGCTTTTTCTAAATTCCTTCTCCTATTATTGTCATTTGTGCCTGTGAGCAGCGCTATCGCGGTCTGCTCATCCCATCACGTGACCATCGGCTGCAGTGACCTTTGATGTCTGGTGATGTCATGTCAACTTCCGGAATTGGAAGTTGACCCAGCATCACCGAGGCGGGACCCAGTCTCCCTGAGTGACTGGGTTGTGGGCGGACTTTCACCGCTTGTCACAGCCCAGCATCTCACGTGTTCTCGCCTTTACTGCAGTGCGCCACAAGCATGAGCGATGCAGGGCTGTGATGTGCGGTGAAATTCCGCCCACAGCCAAGTCACTCAGGGAAACTGGGTCCTTCCTTGGAGATGCCGGGTCAACTTCCAATTCCGGAAGTTGACTTGACATCATCAGATTTCAGAGGTCACTACAGCCGGGGGTCACGTGATGGGGATGAGGGGACACTGATAGAGCCGCCCCCTGGCACAATTGACAACAGAAGGTATTTGAAAAAGCCTTTGGTCTCAGCTTTTACAACGTTGTGGCCACTATGCTTTGTAGTGGACCACCTCTTTAATGCGTATGGAGGGCTTAAGGTGTTCTCCATAACAGTGTTTCTCAACATCAGTCCTCTATTATGCCCAACTGATAAATCACACCTTGTATAATTTTGGTCAATACATTTTAACCTGTTACAGTTATTTGAAGACCAGGGATGAATAAATCTGGAGCTACATTAGATCTAGAGGGCTTCAGTCACTAATTATGATGACATCCTGCATTTGTGTCTTCTGTAATATTCTTTGTGTCTTTCTGACTTTATTTCTGTAGCCGTGGATGGGGTCTTTGCTTGGATGATCCACCTAGTAAAGAGTTGTTGGATTTCCCTTCTGTGCCCCCAGGGGTCCTTTACGATGTCAGTCATCAGTGCCGCTTGCAATATGGATCTACGTCTACCTTCTGCAAAGATGTTGATGTAAGTTAGCTGTCCATAGTCAGCTATAAATGTTTATGTGGCTATATAACAATAATTTAATGAACTCTTCACTGATACATTTCATGATTATTACCTGCATCACCAGAAAGTAGTTTTCACATACAGTAGTTGCATGTAAATGCATCCAGAAATTGAAGTATAATTGTCTTTCAATGGCTTTTCCGTGTATGTTGTCAATATGTCATTGTTTCAGAACGTGTGTAACTCACTCTGGTGCTCTGTGGGAACAACATGTCACTCCAAACTAGACGCTGCCGTGGATGGAACCACCTGTGGTGATAAAAAGGTATAAACTGGACTCATAGGATCAAACACAGGGTTAGGAACATTTCATAGAGCTCAGAGTGTAGATAGTAAGGTGCCTATACTCTAAGATTTAAGGAGTAAAGTTTCTTCTTATGGAGTGTGGCATGCCAGATCTGGCATGTCAGTATGAGGAGACTAAGGGGCACTTTGCACACTACGACATCGCAAGCTGATGCTGCGATGCCGTGCGCGATAGTCCCCGCCCCCGTCGCAGCTGCAATATCATGGTGATAGCTGCCGTAGCGAACATTATTGCTACGGCAGCTTCACACACACTTATCTGCCCTGCGACGTCGCTCTGGCCGGCGAACCACCTCCTTATTAAGGGGGCGGGTCGTGCGGCGTCACAGCGACGTCACACGGCAGGCGGCCAATAGAAGCGGAGGGGCGGAGATGAGCGGGACGTAAACATCCCGCCCACCTCCTTCCTTCTGCATAGCCGGCGTGAGCCGCAAGACGCAGGTAGGAGATTTTCCTCGCTCCTGCGGCTTCACACACAGCGATGTGTGCTGCCGCAGGAACGAGGAACAACATCGTAACATCGGTATTTCCCAATTCATGGAAATGCCGGACTCTACACTGATGATACGATTACGACGCTTTTGCGCTCGTTAATCGTATCAAAGAGGATTTACACACTACGATATCGACTGCGACGCCGGATGTGCGTCACTTTCGATTTGACCCCACCAACATCGCAGCTGCGATGTCGTAGTGTGCAAAGTGCCCCTTAGGGGTACTTTGCACGCTGCGACATTGCTACTGCGATATCATCAGGGTCAAAACGAAAGTGACGCACATCCGGCGCCGGTAACGACGTTGCAACGTGTAAAGCCTAGATGCGCCGATAAACGATCGCAAAAGCGTCGAAAATCGGTGATCTGTGTAGTGTCGGTCAATTCCATAATGTCGCACCAATAGGAGATACGATGTTGTTCCTCGTTCCTGCGGCAGCACACATCGCTGTGTGTGACACCGCATGAGCGAGGAACATCTCCTTACCTGCCTCCACCGGCTATGCGGAAGAAAGGAGGTGGCCAGGATATTTACGTCCCACTCACGCATGGGCGACGGGGGCGGGTACTATCGCGCTCGGCATTGCTAGCCGATGCTAGCGATGCCGCAACGTGCAAAGTACCCCTTAAACACTTTGCATGCTCCTCTGGGAAATTTAATATGCAAATTGTCTCTTCAGAGAGGAAAAGGACTTGAACTCTAGTGCCACCTATTGGAAGTAGCAATCCTAAAAGTCAATAATGACCCTTTAAAGGGAATCTGTCAGCAGGATTTTGCTATGTAAGCTGAAGACAGATTGCTGCAAGGGTGAACACAGGGAATTTAGGGATGCCTGTCTTGTCAAGGTCTGATCTATTGTTTATTTGCCATGTTTGTTTAAGTAGCAGGACCCTTATAATTGCAGGACTGCAATATCACTAACACAGCAGTCCAGCACGCCCCCTACTGTGATTGACACCTCACTGTCTATGTACAAACTCTATTGAGAGCCTGGTGTGGGCATGGGAAGGCCTCTTAGTTCTGCAACATAGCTAAATCTAAAAGCTCTGATTGTGTCAAAACGGCTGCAGCTAGTAATCTAAGTGATACATCATTGGATTCAGGAGCTC
This sequence comes from Anomaloglossus baeobatrachus, assembly GCF_048569485.1. NCBI lineage: Eukaryota > Metazoa > Chordata > Amphibia > Anura > Aromobatidae > Anomaloglossus > Anomaloglossus baeobatrachus. The sequence continues at coordinate 573,799,936 of NC_134356.1, forward strand.
TCTGCCTACATCATGCTGCAGAGATGAGGTAGCAAAAACCTGCTGACAGATTCCTTTTATTGACCCTTGTGTTTCCTAGCTAGGAATCAGTGGAACACTGAATTTTCTTTTCTTTTCTGAGTTTACCAGTAGCACAGGTGTTTTTTAAAATTCCCAGGCTCCCATGCAAAATCTGTTATATTGTACTCCATTTACCGTAATTTTCGGATTATAAGATGCACTTTTCCTCCCAAAAATTTGGAAGGAAAATGAGGGGTGCGTCTTAAAATCCGAATATAGCTTACCGGGAGATGGAGAATTGGCGCGGGGGGCTGTTTGTGCGGCCGGACAGCTGCCTCTATGTGCGGCCGGTTGTCAGTGGGGGCGGCCAGGTGCATCTCTGTGCGGGCGTCCAGGTGCATCTCTGTGTGGGCTGGCGGCCAGCTGCCTCTCTGTGAAAGCTGGTGACTAGCTGCCTCTGTGTGCGGGCTGGTGGCCGGCTACCTTTCTGTGTGGGCTGGTGGCCGGCTACCTCTCTGTGCTGGCTGGCAGCCGGCTGACTGCCTCTCTGTGCGGGCGGCCGGCTGGCTGTGTGGGCTCCAATGGCTGTGTGGGCTGCGGTGGCTATGCGGCGGGTGTCCCAGATGCTCTGGCTTCAAATGATGGCGCCCAGAGTCAGCGCATACGCAGATGGAGCGCTGGGTTGAGAACTCCATCTGTGCATGCGCCGCTCCAGGGCGCCATTTCTTTAAAGACCGGACCACCGACAGAGCATCTAGGACACCCACCGAACCGGCCTGCTCCACACAGCCACCACAGCTTCTGCTGCCAGCACAGACCCACTGAAGCTAGCACAGACCCCACCGCTGCCAGCACAGACCCCACTAGCACTGCCCCTGCCTCCTGTGACTCCACTCCACCACCGCTGCTGCCCCATCTCCGGTAAGACAACACTGCAGTATAAGACGGACCTCATTTTTATTTTTTTTTTACATTAACCTTTTTTATCTCTAAATTTGGGCTGTGTCTTATAATCCAGTACGTCTTATAAAACAAAAATACGGTATTAGTTTTCATTCATAGTCTTTGTCTCTTCAGTGAGACCTCTCAGACTTCCTTAGGCACCAGAGACTGGTGAGACCACAACCTTTGAGTGCCTTATAGTTATTCCCCTGCCCATCAGACAGCAACTACAAAAGCTGTTGCCTTCACAGTATAGATGGAATAGTTTTGGGTGTTACAATAGGCTGTGAATTACTAGTCTACTTAGAGATTTACAAACTCATAGGTTAAACAATTGTTTGATTGGAACAACTTTCCCAAAACAGGAACATTTTAAAAAATTGCAGAAGGTGCCTACCAAAGAACTATTTGGATTCTGCAAAGCAAATGTATTATGATGTCTAGCTCATTTCTCATACAATTGTAATTAATGTTGTTATACTGAAGAAGAAAAAAAACCTATGGAATAGACTAGACTTGTGTAATGTCCGACCCGCGACCTGGGACAGCCAAAGAGCTGGATATAGTAGTGTCCTGCTCCACACCACCCGGCCCCCCCATTGCCCGGCGGCTCATTTTCACCAGTATCTGCATCCTTAGGAAGCCGATACCGGTGAATACAAGCCTGTGCATCTGAGAGCTCAGCATTGCGCCAGCGGTGGAGTCATTGAAGACTATAACTAGTCATGTATAAATCAAGCTTTGGCTCGTGAAAAAAGGGTAGGAAACAGAAGTCACACAGTTATGATGAGGTTAAGGTGTAGTGAGGTGTTGGTAGATGGAGCAGTGACTGTTTTTGATACTTATTTTTATTGGTTTGCAGTGGTGCTTTGGTGGTGATTGCATCCCAGTTGGACAACACCCATCTGCTGTGGATGGAGCCTGGGGGTCGTGGAGTTCATGGTCAGCCTGTACGAGAAGCTGTGGAGCCGGTGTACAGAGTGCAGAGCGGCACTGCAGCAATCCATCGTATGTAAACACCTTCGCAGTGTCAATATCAATGGCTTCTGTAATTGTTAGTTTTGTTAAATAGAGGGTCAGTTGTGGTCAAAATATAGAGAAATACTTTGGGGGTTATCTAGGATAAGATCACATGAACCGAAAACTAACCGGTGTAAATGTGGAATGGCTCCAACAAGAATACGTAATTACTTGATTACGGTCATGGAGCCATGTAATTTTCTAGTGAGGAACCATTTACTAATTTTTTTAATTGTGATCACCACTGTCTTATTAATGTGGTGGATGGAAGGTTGTCAACAGCAAATTCTCCACCATGGAACCACATTATTTTAGTTAAATGTAGGTTTTTATGATTTGCGGTCTATCAATTATTTTTGCCCCATATAACTGTCACTCTGCGATTTGAAGGGTGTGTCCCACGGCGCAGTTCTCCCCAGCCTCCTGACTTCCTGCGTGCTGGAATACAATTTATTTCTTGATTGACAGGTGACATTGTGACTCCACAGGCCTGACCGGTGCTCTCCCGATGCTGCCATATGAAGCAGCTTTCCCTCTTCAGCATCGAAGGATGCTGGCCAGTTTTAGAGCAGCATTTACAAGCTCTATTGGAAAGAGCTTGTAAGCACTGTGCATGTTTGGCCACCACTGCTAGACTAGCAATGACAGGTTCACCTATGCAATAAGCCATAACAGTAAAAAAAAAAAAGTACTCTGTAATTGGGAACAGAGAGGAATACTACATACATACATTACAATACAATACTACATACAATACTATATATTACATACAATACTACATACTACATACTATAATATCCATTAATAGAACATTTAGCAGTTAGTAAAGTAGTGGACACTGTTTAGCTAGTGGTTAAATCAGATGTGGTGATGGAACATCCATCTTTACTTATTAAGGACGAGCTTTTGCCGCTTGGCCTGTTATTTGCATTGTTCCTTGCTTTAGTCTTGAGAACATGTGGTTTTTCAGTTAAGGACACAATATCAGTTGGCGTATTCATCTAGAAATCAATAGGGTTTGGACCTAGAATGCAAAGGAAGCAAAATGGAAAGTTTCTGGAATTCCAAATTTTAGAAAACAGCAATTACTAAAGCATTGCAAGATCTGAAGCAAAAATGGAGTTCTTCCTACAAAGGGAAGGGACAATGAATTACCGGACTTACATAGGGCCATGCCGCTGTTAGCTTCTGATTCTGCCAAAATTTCTATCAACACGTCTGAGCAAGGCCATCACCTGGATAATCCACCCTGACAGGCCGGTGTCATGCCCTCAAAATCAACAGCCATTAATTTGTGTAGGTTGTTTCTAAATCTAAAGGCTTCTCGGGATGACTCTAGAAATAGGATTTGATTAGGATTTAGTCTCAAAAAAGGGAATCCCTTGAACTAAGCTTAAAAAGCTACAACTTCCGAAAGATCAAGCTTGATTAGCGCTGTCGCATGTATGAGGGTATGACTTGGCTTCCCAATTTCAACATTTTAGCGGCTGGGAAAAAACAAGTTGGGGTGCTGGTGTTGAAACATTTTAGAAGACGTGAACATTTGCTGCAACTCTTGGAATCCCTAAATTTAAAACCAATTTCAGATGTTACCCTACATTACCCCTGATACATAAAATCTGATTGGTCTGCAAGAAGTGGCTGGGAATGCAAGATTGTACTAGGTATACCCCTATCTGGAAAAACCCTGGCTTGATGGAATTACAGCATCAGAAGGAGTTTGGTGAGTGGAGAAGGCAGGGTGTGAAATATCTGTACCAATATGTTGATGGTCATTTTTGCTCTTTTGAACACTTTGAAAAAGGAGAATAGCGCAATTCTGATTTCATTAAGTACCTACACCTACACCTGAGACATAGAATAAGATCTCAGTAAGTTGTCTCTGACCTCTCCATCTCATCTAATAGGTTACTAGACTTTGTGGTACAGTCTAGAGCATTATTTCTTTATTACGGTATATAACTCACTATTATTGAAATAATGGGGGATCCTATGGCCCTAGTTAAAGCAAATTGGGAAAGAGATGTGGGTCATATGTCTTTGGAGTAATTGCATGATATTCTGGAATCAATAGTAAAAGTTTTCATCAACACAACCCACAGAAGATCTCTGTTTATTTCTTCATAGAGTCTAAAGAACCAAAAATGTATTGCGAGGGATGGGTCTTAGAACTGATGCCTGCTGTCCATGTTGTGGGGTGGAAGGTTCAGACATAATCCATGTTTTGGTCATGTTCACAGCTAAATGAATTGTGGGAAAGAGTTGGTAGACTAATTGTGGAGGGTAATCTTGTTCAAATCCCAGTTAGTCCTAAATCCTGTGTCTTGGGTCTGGTAGAGGACGCTGGAGACACTTCTCCAGTTCAGTTGTCCATATGTAAAATATTCTACCAAATTAGGAAACCTATTGCCAAGAATTGTTTGGGAAGTGCTCCTAAACCAATAGATGAAGTTATAAGATGTCTGAACAACACATTCTTGATGCAGAAAAAGGTATACAGAATATTAAAAAGGGAGCTACTGGTAAATTTTGGAAACAATGGGGGGATTGGATCAGAGGTTCAGCGGTCATATCAGAGGAATTGGCGAATTGTGTTTTTTTAATTTACCAGTACTGTAATGAATATACAGTGTTTTACTTGTTTTGCTGGGAATTTTGTTGTTTATTGCACACTGGATATGTTGTGTGGGGTTCGTTTGTGCGAAGTGGGGCTTAGGTAGAGAAATTGTATACTGCTTAATTCCTTTTATGTGAATAACGGTTGTATATGCTTTTAATCCTTATGCACATGTTATATAATGTACTTCTGATCACAATTTGTTCTCATATTGTACTGTATATTGTCAGTTGGTTTTATAAAAAAAAAAACATTGAAAGAAACATTTTTAGAAGCTTAAAGGAAACCTGTCTGATGCAAAATGCACAAAGAAAAATTGAGCAGTTCTGGGTGCATATTGCTAATCCCTGCCAAACTGTCCCTGTATCTAGTAGCATAGATAAAGAGATCTTTAGAAAAGGTATTTCTAAAGATCCTTCATGATATGCTAATGAGGCCAGGGACTAGTCACAAGGGTGTTAGTTCCTGCGCTCATTCAGCCCTCTTAGCATGTTAGCACACCCACAGGTGTGTTCTAGCACACTATTCAATGACCAATGCCCAGCATCATCAATGGTGATGCACGTACCTGTGTCCTTTGTACCGCCTCAGAATGCTGGGTTTAAGGTCAATGCGCATGATCAGAATGCCGGACACTTCCGGTCATGCGCACTAGACCTCTTTGAAACCGGGACGTGTACACCCGGCTTCATAGTGCAGATGACCTGAAGTACCAGGACTTCTGATTATGCGCACTGTCCCTTAGCCCGTCATTCTGAGGCGGTGCACTGGACACAGGTACGCACGTCACCTCTGATGGTGTTAGGCTATGAGCACTAAATAGCATGTTAGCATACCCCTGTGTGTGTTCTAACATGCTAAGAGGGCGGACTATTCGAGATAAATAATGCCCTTGTAATTAGTCACTGCGCTCATTAGCATATCATAAAGGATCTTTAGAAATACTTTTTCTAAAAGATCTTTTATCTATGCAACTAGATACAGGGACAGTTAGGCAGGGATTAGCAATATGCACCCAAAACTGCTCATGGTTCTGGGTGCATATTACACCTGACAGGTTGCCATTAATAGGTTCTATACAGTTTTATGAGGTCAGAGGTGTATTATTTTTTAAAAAAACAGATATATTAACAATTTCTAAGCATCTAACTAAGGCATCAGAGATAGATTAAAACTTCATCTGTATTCATTCAAGACAAAAATAGTAGCAAAACAATGTAATACAATGGAATTTATGAAGAAGGCATGAATAAAAATCAATAGATTGCTTTAGTAATAATAGTTATATCCTGATATGAATTATTACACTTAGGGGCCCAGAAGTGTCAGTTACACTTCTGGATCTACATCAAGGAATACTGTAATAAATGGTGTAGTCACGTGTAGAATAATATCTGTTGGATGTCTTCTGTGCTTACCTTTCAAATTCCTTGAAATTCCTTGAATGAAGTTGTAAGATAGTGGAACTGTTCTCGTGGGGGCATATGCTCTGTTCACTTAACCGTAGTATGTGACATGTGGTAACCAGATTTTCAATACAGCCACAGACTTTTACAATCTAGCTGATTCGTATATTTCGTTGCCAGGTTGATCATATTACATATTGTCTCTCCAGAATATTTTACTAATCGCCTTGCAACAGATGTAATTAATTGTTATATACATTGTGGTGGATGGCACATGGTGTTTTTTATTCTTTGAAGTTTGGCAGGGTTGGTACTACATGTAACCAGAATGTGATGGAGAGAGTCCTCTCCGGGCACCATGGTAGTGATGAGGTGGGGTCTCATGTATTGGGCTCTAGTAATGGAATCCATGTAATTTGTGTTAGAGCGGGTGGGATGCCATGCTCTGGCGTTCTTGGGGGTGTAGTGTAAGGGAAATACATATTAGACACGCAAAAATGTCCTCCTAGTACGAGAAGTATTTGTAATCAGGAGCAAAGAAGATGTGGAGCTACCACTGAGCTGCCAAAGATATGACATAAAGCCAAAGATGATCAAATGAAGGTGATTTTATTCAACGCGTTTCGAAGTGTTTCCCCACTTCTTCATCAGGAAATCCACCAATATAACCAAGTATTTGTAATGTAAGTGAAAGACGTGAATCCAGAAACAGTCATAGTGGGTCATTGATACTACCTTCAGAAAGGCCAGGATTGACTCCCAAATTGTAATTCACAAGTAAATTAATTTGAAGCGAATTTTGACCTATTTCAGACTTTTTACTCCTTCCAATTTTGGTCTCTTCTTTTCCTATGTGCTGACTACAGCTTGTCTCATGTGATCAGGAAGCAACAGTATCCCCGAGGAGACTCATCCCCTGTCTTCCTCCTCTGATCTACAGAGAAAATAGTCCCTCACACACAGGGCCAGCTATGTTTTTCTCCTCTCTCGTTCCCACTGGATATATCTTCTTCAGATGTTATAAGTGCTCGCACTACTGCACAGTATGGGCGCCCTCAGTGGCAAATCACTACACATAGACAGAGCAGAGAGGCTATTGAGGTTATGTGTCCATTTCTGAAGGTGGGCCTACACTTCAGCGCTAGAGGAGATACAACATGGGGAACTATTACAGATGAAAATGTAGTATAGTTATAAAACCGCACACTGTTTTTAATTACTGTATATTGTTAATTGTACTGTAAGCATCCCTGTTGTATCCTACTTCTCCCCTGCAGCAGGGATGCTGACATACTCATCGCCGCTGGCGGACTATGCGCCTCCTTTCCTCTCCACAGTCACACACGTGCTCCCCTGCTGCTTCCTGTTCCTGGGAGTGCGATTAGGGCGTGTGCTCTCCTTCCCTCTTAAAGGCCAGCATGCAATTGCTCAGAAGGGCCTCTCAGCCTACAGCTAAGTAATTAGGGCATCCTCCCCTTGGGGGAGGTGCCTGTGCAACATTGTCAGTTAATTAGTATATTGTCTTCTTGCTAGCTAGTTGTCAATTCCCATATCACTGTGTCCTTTACTTGTACGTATGCCTGCCTTCCCATACCTCTCTGTACCTGATATACTGACATACCCTAGTCCATAGCTGCCTGCTCCAGCCATCTTATTTGCACCAGCTATACCAGCTGCATCTGCTTGCTCTAGAGTCTGTATCTGTCCATACCTGAACACGTCCCTGCCCTGGGACTCAGCTGCCACAGTCTCAGACACAACCCTGGAGGTGACACCTAGTGTCTACTGGCAACGAGGTCCATCATTACCATCTGAGGCTCTGGCAAATACCCTGTAGGTGCTTAGTTAAGCCCCTTCCACGTCAGTGTAAGCCCCTGATCCTCTCTGTGGTCCAGTCCAATCCCGCTCGCTGCCTCAACACCAGCAAGTATTACACTAATACACTTATATTCACATGCTCTTATTGCGTTTTCATTAATATTTTTCGTGGACAAACCCTTTATTGTTATTTTACGTTAAACTGTTTAGTTTGTTTCCAAAGTTAGAACAAACTTACTTCTGCAATGTGAATGACCCCCTCCAATACAAGGTACTTACAAAGTGTCACAAGAAAGATGACAGCTGTAGAATTATCCACAGAGGTGTAAAACATCGGAATCGAATTATTGGAGAAAGGATCGCATAGCATGATCATCTAGAGAAATCTGAGAAAGATTGTCTTCAGTTCTTGTTAATAGATGCTGGAGATCAGAACAGCATAGACCTAGGATTTCTCAGAATCATGCAGACTTACTGACCGTCTCGCAGGAGCAGTAGTACCATATATATCATGCGTTAGACACGAAATGAGCCTTTGCAGATGTTCAGATGGCAGAAATAATAAAAATTACTGGCGGAGATGCAGTCTTCACATTGAGCCCTGAAGCTGTCTTTGATAACAGGGAAAACCAGATGTTGACAATAGACAATCCATCAAGTGGACTGTCTGATTCTTGCAGCAGATGCTTTCCTGCCATATACTTTAAACCTTTCTATAGTTAACAGAATGCAAAGGTAATTTCTTTTAGCCCTTAATTAACAGCACGTTCCACAACATCAAAGCAAAAAAATGTATCTAAAAGCCCCTGGGTCCAGATATAGACTCTGTGGTGGTCCTCTAGTGAAAACAATTATACAGTGTTATACAGATGCTTTAATATACAGGGACTCTAAAAATATAATTTGTATATAATAAAAAAATGTTACAGTCAGAGCTTTATTAAGACATTGCACAGAGGCCACACCGTTCCACCGAATATGAGCTATGTATATTATATATGTGGAATTCTGCGACACGGGACACAATCGGCAGAGGAAGTGGTTGTTGTTTCTCAGAATGATGGGAAATGAAGGACTTCAGTTCGTTGGTCTGAAATGTAATTCTAAGTAATAGAAAATATGATCCCAGATACGGCTCTATAGCTCGGAACATCTGCACACAATTAGGGAGAATTAGATCTGTGATATAACCTTATTTCTCCCACCAATGTGAGCTGTTCCCAGGATATTAAGTCCATGATGTGACTCACTGATAGACCTTCACTTACAGGGTCTCAGCCTGGTAAATAATATCTATATGTTTTTTGTCCAGGGCGGACATGTCATTGGTGCAACCTGTGCAGCCTCACATGGGCCCAAGAGGCAAGGTGGTCACCTCTACCTCCAAAGTAGGTGAAATTGTGCATTATATTGAGCTTCTTGACGCAGAGGGCCCATATAATGTTCTTGCACAGGGGTCCCCTTCTGTCTGTGTCCGCCAGTGTTTTTGTCTATTTATTTTTTCAGGTGTGAACATGATTAGTGAACCTAATCATTTTTATTTTTCTTCTCCATTTACGATGTAGTTTTTAGGGTTTATTGAAGACTCACAACTTGTTTAAGGACATCGATACACCACGTGCATATGACAGCGAGGATTCATTACTTTTGGCTTTCTATGTAATGCATGAATATGATGGGTCTTCCAGAGATGAAGACCCTCTTTGTAGCCACTAATTTCAGATTATTAAGCAGGTCCTGAAGCTAATGTGTCGCCCTGGGCAAGCCAGGGGACACAGGTCACACACCACCACACCCTACATCCCAGGTAGGCACATCTAAGCTGAACCAAAAATCCTTGTTGCCTTCCTCCAGAGGCTGATGATTCACACCAGGGGGTGGGCCAGGCGGTTGGCTCCGCCCACCAAGGAGATCACAGCTCTGGAGGCAGGAAGTACCAGGCAGTCTAGTCAGGGAGGAGGAAGTGGAAGGAGTGGGGCAGTTGAGCCCAGGCAGGGCAAGAGTGAAGTCTAGCTGAGGGCTAGAAAAGAGTAAACAGCTAAGTGAAAGTGAAGGAAAGAGAAGTAGTAAAGGAGGAAAGCAAGAGTGTGACAGGGAGAGAAAAGCCTGAAGTAGTCCAGCTGAGTGCAGGACAGGTCAGCAAGGTCAGCAACGGCGGTGACTGTCTGGAGGGGGACCGTTTGGAAGTTCCTGGAAGGACCCCGTAGGCTGTGTGCCCGGTGGTCTGGAGCAGTGTTCCGAAGGACAGTCAGCACCAGGGCAGGGGCCTCTCGGACCCCGGCAAGGCTTGGAGTCGCCGTAAATTGCCGAATCCGTCAGTGAAGGGGACGTAAATCCTCAACAACCAAGACCCGAGTGAAGGCAACAGCCCAATCCGTACAACAGAGACACCGCCACCGCCAGGGCACCAGTTTCTGAGGGCCAGCGCCTGCGGGCAAAGAGTAGAGCTCCTCCGGCCCAGCTTGAAGCCGGGGAGCGGGTTACCGGTGGGGACCCATCGCAACCAACAAGTACACAAGGTGCAAGGAAGAGGGACATCACCGTCACCTACTGGGAGAGCAATTGCAGCCGTCCGTGGGACCGTCTTACCAGCCATTTGGTTTACCGTACAAACTGTGTCAACGTCTCAGGCTGAGTGAGTACCACAGTGCCGCAAGGCACAGCGCTGCCCCCGCGTCCCTGCGCCCACCAGGCCCTGCACCTCCCAAACCGTCACCGGGCCCCGGGATCACCAACCCCTACCCACGGAGGGGCAACACAACACCTGGCTGCTCCGCATCACCATCCCCGGGATCCCCGTATTGAGCAGCGGTGGTGAAATCACCACAACCGTGGGTGGCGTCACGGACTTTAAACAATCCCCCACCCAACAAACCCCTTTCACTCACGGGCGAGGAGTGCCGCTCGAGAACCCCCGGGATCCGGCCTACAGCTCGAGCCACCACTGAGCAGCGGCCGCCGGACCCGAGCAGAAGGGGGTGAGGGTAGTGTGCTGACACCCTCCTCCCCGCCCGCGACAACTTGGCGTCACGAACAGGATCTTACCGCTCTGCCGTCTGGCAGAGGTGCGCCTTGTTACCGCCGGAGGTATCCGGCAGGAAAATTTCAAAAGCCGCCATCTTTGGCGCGAAAAGTTCCCGCTCGAGCGTCTTCTCGAGCAGTAGAGGCGCGAAGGCCAAAACCCCGCCCCGAGAGAGGAGGGGCCGGAAAGAGCTAAGGGGGGACGCGATGGCGGCTGGCCGCATGTAGCTGCGGCTATAAAAGCAGGGACGCCAGGACTCTGCAGACTGACTGGGATCCTGGAAAGCACAACTGCCGAGATGTCCGCCCCACCTAGTTCTGCAGAGACTACCGAGCCGGTGTCTGGAACAGCAGCATGGTTGAGAGCCCGGGTGGCGGGGATCTGCCGTCGCTACCAGAGTCAGATCGGCGGGCTGATGGAGCAGTGGGCCGCGGAGGTAGAGGCCCTAGTTGCTGTGGCGCGAGTGTATGGAGTGGAGGCCGTGATGGAGGAGCTGGAGAATGACCCACGCCCCTGTGTCCCCGAGGGACCGGTCGCTGCGGCTGAGGGACCCGGTCTACCCCTGGCTCCTGTGTTACCTCCGTCCTGCTCGCTCGCGCGCTGCACCGCACCTGGCCCGTCGGATGTACACCCCTCTGTAACTGCGGCGGGGGCAGAAGATAGCGACTCCGGGCCTGACACCGAGCCTGTGTCAGAAGAAGAGGAGGGGGTCGTGGCCCTGTCTGACATGGAGGCCACTTATGTTCCCCGAGCCGGGGGCAACGGGTATCGGGCGGCCCTTCCACGCCGTGCTTGCTACGCACTGGAGGGGCTGGTGCCCGTGTCCTTCCACCCCGAACCGGGTGAGGAGGACGAAGACATCGAGTAGGGCAGCGGATGCCCGCAGCAGCGTCCCCGTTGGGACCACCTGCTTGAAAAGTTTGAAAGAATGATGAAAATGATTAACCGAAGTTTCACCTGATTTGCTTGTGATTGAACCGGCCGGAGCCGGCACCGTTGTCCCCGTGGGGACAGTTAAAAAGTTTTTGCATGGAGGACTATCCATGGACAAGCCCGTGAACTTGCAGGGCACCCACAAACGTTAGTGGCTTGTAAATATGTTGTTTGCAGTTACCGTTTTCCGCAATGCCGCCTCCGGAGAGGCAGGTTGGAGGGAGGGCCCTCAGCAGAGAAGGCTGGGGCCCAGCCACCAAAGGAACCGGTGGCTACCCTCTGGAGGGAAGGACAGATCCCGCTCGGGTACCGTGTGCTGGACTGTGGGTCAAGGGGTGCTGCCTGGTTTTTATGGGCAGCATCAGGGCCAGATTGCTTGGGTGGGAGAGAGCGGAAACCGTAACCGTAAACCGTTATGTAACGTTAAAGGAAATGTGCTTCCCGTTTTGGGAAGAGTTATTGAAAATGTATTTATGTGTTATTTTACCTTGTTATCCCTTTTTGCAGAAAAATAAAACCGGTGTAGGACGGCAGCCCGCGGACGGTCTGCATTTTGCTAAGGGGGAATGTGTCGCCCTGGGCAAGCCAGGGGACACAGGTCACACACCACCACACCCTACATCCCAGGTAGGCACATCTAAGCTGAACCAAAAATCCTTGTTGCCTTCCTCCAGAGGCTGATGATTCACACCAGGGGGTGGGCCAGGCGGTTGGCTCCGCCCACCAAGGAGATCACAGCTCTGGAGGCAGGAAGTACCAGGCAGTCTAGTCAGGGAGGAGGAAGTGGAAGGAGTGGGGCAGTTGAGCCCAGGCAGGGCAAGAGTGAAGTCTAGCTGAGGGCTAGAAAAGAGTAAACAACTAAGTGAAAGTGAAGGAAAGAGAAGTAGTAAAGGAGGAAAGCAAGAGTGTGACAGGGAGAGAAAAGCCTGAAGTAGTCCAGCTGAGTGCAGGACAGGTCAGCAAGGTCAGCAACGGCGGTGACTGTCTGGAGGGGGACCGTTTGGAAGTTCCTGGAAGGACCCCGTAGGCTGTGTGCCCGGTGGTCTGGAGCAGTGTTCCGAAGGACAGTCAGCACCAGGGCAGGGGCCTCTCGGACCCCGGCAAGGCTTGGAGTCGCCGTAAATTGCCGAATCCGTCAGTGAAGGGGACGTAGATCCCTCAACAACCAAGACCCGAGTGAAGGCAACAGCCCAATCCGTACAACAGAGACACCGCCACCGCCAGGGCACCAGTTTCTGAGGGCCAGCGCCTGCGGGCAAAGAGTAGAGCTCCTCCGGCCCAGCTTGAAGCCGGGGAGCGGGTTACCGGTGGGGACCCATCGCAACCAACAAGTACACAAGGTGCAAGGAAGAGGGACATCACCGTCACCTACTGGGAAAGCAATTGCAGCCGTCCGTGGGACCGTCTTACCAGCCGTTTGGTTTACCGTACAAACTGTGTCAACGTCTCAGGCTGAGTGAGTACCACAGTGCCGCAAGGCACAGCGCTGCCCCCGCGTCCCTGCGCCCACCAGGCCCTGCACCTCCCAAACCGTCACCGGGCCCCGGGATCACCAACCCCTACCCACGGAGGGGCAACACAACACCTGGCTGCTCCGCATCACCATCCCCGGGATCCCCGTATTGAGCAGCGGTGGTGAAATCACCACAACCGTGGGTGGCGTCACGGACTATAAACAATCCCCCACCCAACAAACCCCTTTCACTCACGGGCGAGGAGTGCCGCTCGAGAACCCCCGGGATCCGGCCTACAGCTCGAGCCACCACTGAGCAGCGGCCGCCGGACCCGAGCAGAAGGGGGTGAGCGTAGTGTGCTGACACCCTCCTCCCCGCCCGCGACAACTAGCTTATAATTGGGTTATTTAACACTAGAACTACTGAGGTAGTCATTTTGACTACTTCGCACTATGTAGTTCTATTAGGTGTCACGAGTCCAGTAGTTCTAGTGTTAAACTAAGTAACCTTTATTTAATTGATCTCACTAAGAAACATTTGCTTGGAGGTTGTATGGGTTCCATGTGACACTGTTAGGGTATGTGCCCACGATCAGGACTCGCTGCGTTCAGAATGCAGTAGGTCCTGACCTGCGGGGCCGCGCATCTCCTCCGCAGGAGAACGCAGGAGACCGCAGATGACTGTGCCCACGATCAGGGTTCAGTGCGCTGCAGTCTCTCGCTTGTATTCTCCCTACAGAGGATGCAGGCAATTCCGCAGCAAACAATTGACATGCTGCGGTCTGGAAACATGCACCACTTGTCAGTGTTTGCTGCAGAAAAAAGAAGCATAGTGGGCACAGGATTTCTAGGAATCCCATCCACTGTGCTTGTACTGTATACCACCGTAGCGTTAGAGACGCAACTGACATATGCTGTGTCTATAACGCTGCAAACACGGATAATGGGCACGCACCCTTAAAACATAAGGGCCAATGAAACAAGACTGGCATACGCCAGTCTTGAAACCAGGATGTGCTGGAGTAAGTTACACCAAATTAATTAGGAGGTGTGCTCCTCTTAATGAATGTGGCACATCTGTCTGCTGCTGCTGCCGTGTGCCAGTGTCGGTCATTTCCATAATTTCGCTGCAGCGACAGGTACGAAGTTGTTCCTTGTTCCTGTGGCAGCATACATAGTTGTGTATGAAGCCGCAGGAGCGAGGAACATCTCCTTACCTGCGTCCCGCCTGCAATGAGGAAGGAAGGAGGTGGGCGGGATGTTTACGTCCCGCTCATCTCCGCCCCTCCGCTTCTATTGGCCGCCTGCCGTGTGATGCCGCATGACCCGCCCCCTTAGGAAGGAGGCGGGTTGCCGGCCAGAGCGACGTCGCAGGGCAGGTAAGTGCGTGTGAAGCTGCCATAGCGATAATGTTCGCTATCGCAGCTATCACAAGATATCGCATCTGCGACGGGGGCGGGGACTATCGCGCTCGGCATCGCTACAATCGGCTAGCGATGTCGCAGCGTTCAAAGTACCCCTAAGGGATTGCACTTTCATCTCTCCCTCTCAGATGCTGCCATTCACAAATCACATTACTAGACTGCTAATGGTGTTATTGGCAGGGTCTATTAGAGAGGGGTGAAGTCACACACGCCTCAGAGAAGACTAACAAAAATACCAGTTGCACTTCAGGAAGAGATGTCAGATATTGTGCTCCAAAAGCAACACAAATGAATATGGAGTGATGCATCATAACAATACCTAGGGAAGCACAACCAGAGTAGCTCTGAAATTTTTACAAGATATTTAAAGAAGCACTACCATCAACATTTTTATCCTCTTAAATATATTGCAGTTATATTATATAGCACTGTTTACTTACAAGTGCCCATTTTGCCTTTATATACAGTTAATTCTTTTCTTTTCCATTAGGTTTATGACATCACGTGATTAAAAACAGGCTAGCTAAATCCTTCTAATCTCTATGTAGAAACAGGAAGTCTATTTCCCTTGCATGAATAATCACTGCGAATGCCCCTGGCAGGAGGAGGAGGGAGCAGCTATATCAGGAGTTGAAGACGGGAATGATTCCTGCTGGGAAAAGGGACTTCCTGTTTCTACATAGAACATAGAAAAGAAAATAATTAACTGGATAGATATGCAAAATGAGCAATTGTAAGTAAACAGTGCTAAATAATATAAACATTGTAATATATTAAGAGGATGAAAACGTGGGGGTACTTCTTAAACAAATTTTTTTTTAGCAAGTGACAGATCCTCTTTAATTTACGACACTTTTGTAGCATAAATTGTGAAAAATTTGTTGTATAATGCGCCACAGTGCCCCTCACAATACCTTGTAAAAAGCTCTGGACTTCCTTAATTCTGCCGCTCTTTTTTTCTTTTTGTGTTGTGTCACTCCATTACAGAGATACTCAAATTTGTTAGTTTTGGAGTGCAGTATGTGAAATTTCTGCTTGTAGTGCAACTGGACATATCTTTAGAGTCTTCTCTCGGGGTGTGCATTCTCCACTCTCCCTCCCAGATGCTGCCATTCATAACTCAGACTGCTAGACTAGTAATGCTATGATTGTGGCAGGGGGTGGAAGAGAGGGGTGAAGGCGCACACACCCCAGAGAAGACTCTAAAGAGAAGCATAGTTTCACTAAAACAAGAGATGTCACATACTGCACTCCAAAGCAACACATATGAATATCTCTGCCATGGAGTGAGGCAGCACAAAAAGGGAAAGGGGGGGGGGCAGAATAAGGGGAGCTCAAGTATTTTATAAGGTGTTTCACTACATTTTTTTAGCAAGTGACAGGTTCTCCTTAATTTATGCTACCTTTGTGGCACAAATCATGAAGAATTTGTCTTGCTGTTCTCAACTGTGCCCCTTGCGATAAATTCCGCTCACTTTCTCAAAATCTGGAAAAGCTGATGTAAAAATGGCAAATGCCGCAATATTTTGCAAATTTTCAAATTAGTTTTATTCCATACATTGGGCTCTTAATATTGTTTGCTGAATCTTGGCCATAGCGTAGAGCTAGGAAATGTCATCACTTTATAATTGTGGGTGTCACTGCAGTGCAACCCCTACTAAGCTTGAGAATGAGGGGGCATGGGACAGATTTAGAGCTGACCTCCTTATAAGTTTTCTCTGCAAGGAAGAGATCATTGTGAATGGTGCAATGAGGAAATTCCCTGTTCAGTAGGTGACCGTGCTCCTTTCTGCAGGAACTACAGTAAGGCTCTGTGCGCACTAGTGCGTTTTACCCGCGGATTTACCCGCGGATTTGCCGCGGAAATTTCTTGAGAAATGTCTGCAATCTTTGTGCAGACATTTCCCAGCAAATTCTATGAGAAAATAAAATAGCTGTGCGCACACTGCAGATTTTTCTCAAGAAATTTCCTTGAGAAGAATTTCTCAAGAAAATTTCTTGAGAAAATGAGCATGTCAATTCTTTTCCGCAGGTACCCTGCGGATTTCGGCAGTACAGCCTGCAAAATCCGCAGGGAACCACCCGCGGGAAAATCGCGGCAAATTCGCGGCTATTCCGCGGCAAATCCGCATACGGATTTTTTCCGGAGGTCCGGAAATCTTTCACTCCCAGAAGTTTCTCAAGAAATTTTCTTGAGAAACTTCACATTTCTAGTGCGCACATAGCCTAAAGAGGACGCTGCACTAAATGAAAGATCATACAGGACTCATTTGCTGCAGGTTGTTTCAGAGAAAATTCAACCCAGAATACACGGGGTAATGGAGTCTGTTTTTTGTTGTTTGGTTGTGGTTTTTCTGCAATTCCGAAAACTGATCTGAAAAAAAAAAGGCTGAATCTGAAAAGTCAACATTTATCCCTTTCTTGGCAAGACTTTCCTAGCCCCTTCCTTCTGGGCACTCCAGTGGTGAAGTGTTAAAACATGTTGAAGTATATGATTAGCTACAGAGGTCATGCATCAACACTGTATGAAGGGTCTGAAGGGACCTTGAAACTGAGACCAATAATACCTCTCACCATGGCAGTGCCAAAAGACTAAGGGGCACTTTGCACGCTGCGACATCGCAAGCCGATGCTGCGATGCCGAGCGCGATAGTCCCCGCCCCCGTCGCAGCTGCGATATCCTTGTGATAGCTGCCGTAGCGAACATTATCGCTACGGCAGCTTCACATGGACTCACCCGCCCTGCGACGTTGCTCTGGCCGGCGACCCGCCTCCTTATTAAGGGGGCGGGTCGTACGGCGTCACTGCGACGTCACACAGCAGGCGGCCAATAGAAGCGGAGGGGCAGAGATGAGCAGGATGTAAACATCCCGCCCACCTCCTTCCTTCCGCATATCCTACGGAAGCCGTGGTGACGCCGGTAGGAGATGTTCCTCGCTCCTGCGACTTCACACACAGCGATGTGTGCTGCCGCAGGAGCGAGGAACAACATCGGACCGTCGCGTCAGCGTAATTATGGATTATGCCGACGCTGCACCGATGATACGATTACGACGCTTTTGCGCTCGTTAATCGTATCATCGAACCTTTACACACTACGATGTCGCATGTGTGAAGCCCCACAGGTGCTGTGTCGGTGCATTACCTTCAGGGACTCCACTCAGCTGGATCTTGTCACAGGTAGGAGATCTTCTTCTTGTCGTGACGCCACTCTCAGTATTGCGGCCAGTAGGGACCGCCACTGCAGGTTGAGGGTCGCCTGGGGCTGATGGTATGTGCAGTTAGTTGGAATAGCCTCCTGAGAGTGAGGCAAGCCCCAGGGCCCGATGTAGGTGCGTAGTACCACAAGGCGCAGAATAACTCCACACAGGCAGAATGTCTTTCAGGGTTTTTACTCACTTCAGGTGGCAGGGTGAGTAACCCGGGCGTAGCTGGGATGAACCAGGTGGGAACCAGGTATCCTTCAGGCTGACTTTATGAGGGTGACTACCAACTCGCCTTCCTTAGCCCTTGGTGGTTTGGGGTGACCCCGACTTTGAGTCCCTATGGGGGTCACCCAGGGAAGATGCTGCAGCCTCTCTCCCCTTCGTTCGCCGTGTGCTTGTCGCCTGGGCCAGATCACTCCAGCTTCTTGCCTCCTGTGAGCTATGGGCCCTAACTGTGGCTACGTGGCTGCGGCTTTTTGTGGTGTTGTGGCGTGGGCTTTGAGAGCCCCACACCGGCAGGTTTAGCAAAAGAAAGCTGGATCTATCTCCGCTTCGGGATCTGCCGCCCGTTTGGGCCTGGTTCTCTCTAGCAGTCTCCTTACTTCCCACTCCGTGCTCTCTCTCTTTAGCTGAAGATGGATTTCGGGTAGCACTCCTAGTTGACCGTTCTCCCCCGTCAGTAGCCACTGCGCGGGCGCTGTTAGACAGCAACAGCCCCACAGGTCTGCTCCTCACTGAGCCCTATGGAGTTCTGCTCTAACTGACTCACTGCCCCTCCTCTCCTGTTCTTGCCTACGCCACCTAGCAACCAGATTCTCTTACCACACCCCTTGAGAGGAGATGGAGGCTTTTGGCCCCCTCCACTATTCCAGTGAAGGTCAAGGCTTTTCCCCCTCCTGGGATCCCCAGGGGTCCTCTCATGGGTACATGTGTGAGAGCTGATTACTATGCGCCTGTGTTCCACACCCCGGTCAGCCTTCTGGATTACCTGTGTTGTACTGTCCCCAGCATGGGTGCAGTACTCAGTGGTGCCTGACCAGGTCAGGGGCGCCACATTCCCCCTTAGTTATCACCAGCACGTCCTCGGGCTGCAAGACAACATTTTAAAATGCATAAAACATTAAAACATGTAAAACATTTTTAAAAGCACCAGGTACCATACATCACCACCCTCCACCCACAAGTCCGTTAACCCACCCAAAACCCTTTCACGTTGGCCGCGGCTTCAGCCACTTCTGGCAGGATGTAGAGGCGGCTTTCATGGGCTGGAGGTTTCAGGGTATACCTGGCTTGGTGGATCCGCGCCTTCAGCCTCTTCTGGCAGGATGTAGAGGCGGCCTCCACAGTTGGTGCTGACCAGGTACCCTCTTTGTGGTGGAGAGCCAGGCCCCATAAACAGGCATGCTCTCTGGTCGCAGGTGAGCCAAGGCCCTATATACGGACGGGCTCCTCCTGGTTGCAGACGAGCCAAGCCCCTAAACAGGCTGACTCTGGTGGCGGTGGTGCCCTCTGGTGTAACTATTTACACTGCGAGAGTTTGTGGCTATAGCCAGTTCATAGCCTTAAGGTTCATTTCTCACATTAGTTTATGTGGGCACATCTCTTAAACAGTAACGTTGCAAAACAAACTTTCCAAACTGGTCAAAACTTGCTGTACTTTACTTGAACTTAGGCGGATTCCTCTTCACCAGGGCTTGGGCCTGTAGGGCTGCGGCACCTGTTGCTTTCTTGACCTTCTTCCTCATCTGTAGTGGTCTCATCATTAGGTCTTTGGTCTTTTCTTTCTTTATGGCTGTCTTTCCTTTCTTCTTTGGGACATGGCACTACATCTAGGGCATACCAGCCTCTTTCTCCTTGGTGCATGGTGAACTGTACGGAGTCTCCCATTTTTAAGTTTCTGCCAGGGTGTCCTCTAGGCAGATGAGCGTTCACATCTCTTCTGTTGACAAATATCCCTTCCTTCACACCAGGTGCTACAATGAATCCATATCCACTTCTCAAATTGAAATCCTCCACTACTCCTCTGCAAAGGGGTCCTCTGACCTGGGCTTTGGCTCTTCTGAGGGACCGTTTTTCTTGTAGGTCTCTGGCTGTGACTTCTCTCTGCTCTGGAGACTGTGGTGCAGGGGACAGCGTTGTTCTGTTGCGACGCCTTGTCTTGCGGGCTGGGTTCTGCTGGGCTGTTACTTCAATGCCTGCAGGGCCCCAGGTGAGGTTTCTGGGCTGATCTTCGTCAGCTGACGGTGTCAAGTCCTCCTCATCCCAACGTGAATAGGGTAACATCTCCGGCTCTGAGTATTGCTCCACTGCCGGTGGCTCCGGAGTCAGCTCCTCAGCTTCCTGGCCTCCTCTCCCCCTTAGTTCTTCTTGGCACTCCTTTGGTGGCAGTGCTGGGGATGGGCTTTCTTCAGCAGGCCCAGGCGGGGGACTCTTTGGCGTGGTTGCAGGGGTTGCCTGAATCTCCTTGGGGGTATGCGGAGGGAGCAGATACCGATCCACCATCTCTTGTGGGAACTGGGCCTCTAGGTCAGCCTTCAGCTTCCAGTATTCGGGGTCCTCTCCTATCAGGGTCTTCCTAGCAGGGACCTCTTTGGACTGGGGAGCGGTGTCTGCTCTGGCCTTGCAGGCCGGGGTAAATGATGAGGTAATCTCTTCTTGGCGGGCCGCGCCTGGCATGGCGGCGGCCTGATCTTGGCGGGCCGCGCCCTGTTTGGCGGCGGCCTGGTCTTGGCGGGCCGCGCCCGGCATGGCGGCGGCCTGGTCTTGGCGGGCCGCGCCCTGTATGGCGGCGGCCTGGATCGGCGTCGCAGCTGTGATGGGATCTGTGCAGGCTGGGCTGGGCGTCGCTGCAGGGACCGGGTCTTGGTGGGCCGAGCAGGGCATCGCTGCGGCGGCCGGGGCTTGGCGGGCCGCGCCTGGCGTGGCTGCGGCCTGGTTCAGCACCTCACTTGCGGCGCGGACGAGCGTTGCTGCGGCGGTGGGGTCTCGGCGGGCCGGGCCTAGCAGGGCGGCGGCCTGGGTCAGCGTTACGCCTGCGGCGCGGATGAGGGTCGCGGTGGCAGCCGGTTCTTTGCGGGCCGGACTGGGCGTTGCTGCAGGGACCGGGTCTTGGTGGGCCGAGCAGGGCATCGCTGCGGCCGCTGGGGCTTGGAAGGCCGCACCTGGCGTGGCTGCGGCCTGCTTCAGCGTCGCCGCACCGGACGCCTCTTCGGGGACCGCGGGCGTGGCAGCAGGGGTCGGGGCACTTGCGCTGGCCGGGGCATCACTCGACTCACCCACCGGTGGCAGCATCGGGGTCTGCGTCATCGCCGTCCTGTCTGGCACTCGGCGCGCGGCTCTCCTTTCATAGGCCCGAACCGCCGCGGTCATCTCCAGCATTTCCATTCGTTCTTCTCTGATCTGCTCCACGACCCGGGTCTCCAGTCGGTCGCAGAACTGGGCCAGCTCCCGGTACCACCAGGCAGCGGAGCCTGGTTCTGGGTTCCTGCGGTCAGACGCCATTTCTTCTGCGCCGTCTTCTGCACGACTCTCCAGCTGTGGACTCGCCGTTGCCTCTGATAGCAAGCTGTTCAGTTTCCGCTCTGCCTCTTTCAGCAGCTCCTCTCCCAGCAGCAGGCTTGTGGCTTCCTTTCTGTCCCGACGTCTCTGGACGCTTCCACTCTCATAGCTGGCAAGGTCAGAACCCTGCAGGGGATCTCTGGGTAGCCACCCCTCTTCGTGGGCGGTAACTTCTCCCAGCGCGGGCTGCTGTTGTTTTTCAGCGCGCTTTTCATGGTGGCAATATGGCGGCGCTTCCAATTTTCCAAGCGGACCGCCCAGGCACATGGTCACCTGTCTGAACAGGTCTAGTCCTTATCCTGTTCGTGACGCCAGATGTGAAGCCCCACAGGTGCTGTGTCGGTGCATTACCTTCAGGGACTCCACTCAGCTGGATCTTGTCACAGGTAGGAGATCTTCTTCTTGTCGTGACGCCACTCTCAGTATTGCGGCCAGTAGGGACCGCCACTGCAGGTTGAGGGTCGCCTGGGGCTGATGGTATGTGCAGTTAGTTGGAATAGCCTCCTGAGAGTGAGGCAAGCCCCAGGGCCCGATGTAGGTGCGTAGTACCACAAGGCGCAGAATAACTCCACACAGGCAGAATGTCTTTCAGGGTTTTTACTCACTTCAGGTGGCAGGGTGAGTAACCCGGGCGTAGCTGGGATGAACCAGGTGGGAACCAGGTATCCTTCAGGCTGACTTTATGAGGGTGACTACCAACTCGCCTTCCTTAGCCCTTGGTGGTTTGGGGTGACCCCGACTTTGAGTCCCTATGGGGGTCACCCAGGGAAGATGCTGCAGCCTCTCTCCCCTTCGTTCGCCGTGTGCTTGTCGCCTGGGCCAGATCACTCCAGCTTCTTGCCTCTTGTGAGCTATGGGCCCTAACTGTGGCTACGTGGCTGCGGCTTTTTGTGGTGTTGTGGCGTGGGCTTTGAGAGCCCCACACCGGCAGGTTTAGCAAAAGAAAGCTGGATCTATCTCCGCTTCGGGATCTGCCGCCCGTTTGGGCCTGGTTCTCTCTAGCAGTCTCCTTACTTCCCACTCCGTGCTCTCTCTCTTTAGCTGAAGATGGATTTCGGGTAGCCCTCCTAGTTGACCGTTCTCCCCCGTCAGTAGCCACTGCGCGGGCGCTGTTAGACAGCAACAGCCCCACAGGTCTGCTCCTCACTGAGCCCTATGGAGTTCTGCTCTAACTGACTCACTGCCCCTCCTCTCCTGTTCTTGCCTACGCCACCTAGCAACCAGATTCTCTTACCACACCCCTTGAGAGGAGATGGAGGCTTTTGGCCCCCTCCACTATTCCAGTGAAGGTCAAGGCTTTTCCCCCTCCTGGGATCCCCAGGGGTCCTCTCATGGGTACATGTGTGAGAGCTGATTACTATGCGCCTGTGTTCCACACCCCGGTCAGCCTTCTGGATTACCTGTGTTGTACTGTCCCCAGCATGGGTGCAGTACTCAGTGGTGCCTGACCAGGTCAGGGGCGCCACACATGCGATGCCGGAAGTGCGTCATTTTCAATTTGATCCCACCGACATCGCACCTGCGATGTCGTAGTGTGCAAAGCCCGCCTAAGATGATGAAGGGGCCACTAAACTTTTCCTTTTTGCAGGTTTTTTTTAAGGAATGGTCCTCACCTGCGAATTTTGGCCTTGGTTTCACATGCGAGAGCATTGTAAGCAATATGTTAGTGACCCTCTGCTGCGAGCGTCAGCGGCTGTGATGCGATCTTGCGATCGGGTCACAGCTGCGGAAAAGAGGGAGGGAACACTTTCTCCCCATCTACTCCCGACCTGTCTCTGCGTACATTGCACTACTGTCAAATGACATGTGAGTGCAGTGAAATATTTTGCACTCTCCTATAGACTTGTATGGGGGTGTGTGAGTCGAGACTCACTGCCAAACGCAGCATGCTGAGATTCATTTCTCAGGCCGATATGACATGTTCTGTCGGATTGCACTCGTCTGTGCAAAACTCCAGTGGAACCGAGGCCTTGAGGGTACTCTCACACTGGCTTATAGCCAACGTTTGATACGGCTGACTGCTATCTGATGTTTTATCGGATTGCACTCAGCCCAGTGTTATACTATGGACAGAGCTGATCAGCGATTTTTTTTCTCATGCCAATTCAACATAAGAAAAAAAAATTACATAATGATCCAATTGGCAGCGTGTCTTGGATCACGCGCACCCATACAAGTCTATGTGTGCATGTGAAACATTGGACTGCACTGATGTAATCTGAGTGCAGTCCGATATACGCCGAGATGACAATGGAGAAAATGGAGAAATTAAAAGGAACCTGTCACCTACTCACCTGTGGGGTGGTCCGATCTGGTCCGATGGGTGTCCCTGGTCTTGACCCGAAGCCTCCTTTATCCTTGCAATTGCTGTCCTCCATCTTGCTTCTTGTGACTGACGCGTTCTGTCATTTACCCAGTGTCCTCTGACTCGCCCACCCCAGGGCTAGGGGACACCCGGTGCCGGGCCGGACTAGTCCGGTGGTAGTCAGTGGTGGCTGGGCCCGGCTCCGTGGCCCTGGTGGGTGTCAGTTGAATATGTGGCTGATGAGTTGAAGTTAATGTTCGTGACGCCACCTGTGGTATGCGGCTATTAAGCCGCCGCTGCTATGGGAGAACTCCGGGGTGATGTTATGGCAGCTATGATGTTACTGCTCCCCACAGGTGGAGCGATGCCCCGGGATACAGTTGGTGCCCGTGAAAGTCTATGGTGTTGTGTGGCTAACACGGTGCAGGGCCGACAGGCGAGGAAAGAACCAGGCACAAACAACAGTCTCTTTACCTTCTCCTCTTTTACTCTGGGAACAGTCCAGTCCTGGGAGACCGTTACAGGTGGTGATGGGGATCCGGTCGGCCTGGAAGTACTTGGGATGATCCTTCTGGCCAGCTGAGTATGAGGCCTACTCCTGTACTTTGCTTTGTGATGATAGGACCCTGCTTCTCTGAATCCAGCAATGGCCCTCTTTGCTGCTGGGACCGATGGCACGTCCCTTCTTTCTGTAGGTGGCTGCGCAGACCCTCTCTCTGGTGCTTCTCCGCTGGAGTCCACACCGGGCCCTGATGCTGCAGCTGTACCTTGGATGTTTCTGGGCCAGGGGCTTGCAGCTCTCCTGCCCTTCGGACTCGGCTACCAGGGGCGGATTTTATACCCTGGCAACCACAGACTCCGATGTCTGAGTCTCTCTCTGCTGCCTCTCAGCTATTCCTGCTTCTCTGGGCCAAGCTGCTCCAGCTCTAGGCCCCAGATTCACAGGACAGCTCACTCTGCGTCTGTTCACTTCCACTACTCCCTTCAGACTGACTCCACTTCCTCCCTCTGGTCAGGTAGAGGAAGGCTCCCTGGAATTCCAGGTTCAGAGCTCCCCCTGCTGGCCGGAGGGAGAACTGTGTTGGGTGTTAAACCTGCTGGCCAATGGATCTCCCAATTACCTCCAGGCTCAGCATTAACCCTTTGGGAGGGCAATGCTGTTGTGGCGACCAGGTCCTAGGGCGCCACACTCCCCCTTAGTTAAATTCAGTACTCCCGGACTGTGGAAACAAAACATAACATGTCATACATTTCATCCCAATATGGGAGGCACATTCTCTTTAACGTTACAAATTCAAACAGTACTATAAGAGTCCAGTGTGGCTCCCTGCCGGGTGTCCATTACACTGCTCCATGGGGGACCCGCCGCGATAAAACCCCCAACGTAGGCTCTGGGCGTGCGTCAGAGCATTGATGACCCCACTCTATGCACGCCGGACGGGTTTTTCTTCAGGGGTGTCGAGCACACTGGTGCTAACTATGAACAATTTAGGTGTTGGCCACCCATAGTCCAGTGGCCCAATTGTCCATTTTCACAATCAAAGAAAAAGAAAAACATTTTGTACACAACATTACAGACATTTCGCATAACTATTTACATTCCAATAAATACTCTTTCTTTCTCCTTTATACATTTGATTCCCTATACCTTAGAGGGGGTTGTCCCCGAGTGCTGCGTTGGGACCTGCGTAGCTCTGGTGTTTGTCCCTGACTACTTAGTGTGTCTCCTATCTCAGCACTACCGGTAGGCCTAACCCCAATAGGTATGCATGATGATTGCCTATGTGGTCTAGGAGTCGCCAAGGGTATGACAGGTTCACCACTGACAGGGGGTTGATCCTCCTGTTCCACTGCTGGCGTGTCACCGCGTGTCGGGGCGGACGGTTCTTTGGGTGGATCCGGAACCTGTTCTGTTTCTGGCTCGACCAACTGTGGGAACGTCAGGACCGGTACCACTACGGCACCATTTATGCGGGTCCAAGTCTTGGGGAATTTGCCGAGGATCGTTTGTATCATCTCTTCCCCTTCTTCTCGAACTTCCTCCACTTCCCTTTGAACTTTTCACCGCTCAGGGCACGTCTTCAGGCGGTCTCTGGATATTGCTTGACAAGTCTTGCCTTCGTCCTTGCTTATGAGGCACACCTTACTGTTGTCAAAGTTGGAGGGGATAATGGTGTAGGGCTCGTTCTCCCACTGATCATCCAATTTATGCGTCCTCCGCTTCTTCTTGAGGACTTGTTCTCCAGGTGCTAAGGGAGTTGCTGGGGCCGTTTGATTGTACTGCTGCTCTTGTCTTGTTCTGGCTTGAGACAGGCTCCTCTCTACGCATTCCTGGACCTTACGGTACTGCTGCTGCCGTTCTGTATCCCAATCCTCTATTTCTTGAACCGCCTCAGGCGACACAGTCCCCATCTCAAAGTCTACAGGCAACCTGCCAGGTCTGGCTCGCATCAGGTAAGCGGGGCTGCAGTTGGTCGAATTTACTGGGATATGGTTGTACAGGTCGACCAGATCTGGCAGCTTCTCTGGCCATTGGTTCCTTTCTTCCAGAGGTAGAGTCTTCAGCATATCAATAACCACATGGTTCATTTTCTCGCACAGTCCATTGGTTTGGGGGTGGTACGGTGTTGTTCTGATTTTCTTACAACCGTACATGTTACAAAACTCTTGGAACACCTCCGCCTCGAACGCAGGGCCTTGATCGGTCAGTACCCTTTCCGGATAACCGTGAGGCCGGCAAAAGGATGCCTGGAACGCTTTAGCTGCTGTTCTGGCTGTCTGGTCCTTCACAGGCACTACTACCAGGAAACGAGAGTAATGGTCCACAATTGTGAGGGCGTACACATAGCCTGACCGGCTTGGTGTTAACTTCACGTGGTCCAGGGCCACCAACTCCAGGGGCTGCTTCGTAACAATTGGCTGTAGGGGAGACCTTTGGCTGGCATCATCCTTCCGCCTCAGGTTACACGGGCCACAGTCTCGGCACCACTTCTCGATCACCTTTCTCATGTGCACCCAATAGAACCGATCACGGAGTAGGGCCTCCAACTTCTTCCACCCAAAGTGGCCTGCGTTATCATGATAAGCTGCTAGGACCATTGGAGCATCCCTCTGCGGAACCACGATCTGCCAGACAAGTTCATTTGTTCGCCAGTTGACGTGTCTCTTGCAGAGCTTGCCTTGGTAGGTGAACAGTCGTCCCCTCTCTTTCCACAACTGCTGGGCTTCTTCTGGAGCATCTGGACCAAGATGAGTCTCAGCTTGTGCTAGCTTTTCTTTGACCAATCGCACCGCCGGGTCACCGTTCTGTGTCTCTTCCCAATTATGGTGGAGTAATGGGTTAACCGGGACCTCGTGTTGGCTCGAGCGCTTCACTCCCACAGCATGCTCACACTGGGAAACGCCCTGATGATGGAAAGCCGGTAACTCTATCTCTTCGAGTTCATCCAGGTCTTCTCCAGATTCGGGTAAGTGAGGCATTCTGGACAGCGCATCAGCATTGTTATTCTTCTTGCCAGCCCGGTACTTGATGGTAAAGTCAAAGTTAGACAGCCGGGCCATCCATCGCTGTTCCAACGCCCCTAACTTGGCTGTTGCCAGGTGTGTCAACGGATTGTTGTCCGTGAAGATGGTGAACTTGGCCGACGCCAGATAGTGTTTGAAGCGTTCAGTCACTGCCCAAACAATAGCGAGGAACTCCAGCTTGAAGGAACTGTAATTTTCTGGATTCCTTTCTGTGGGCCGAAGCTTCCTACTGGCGTACGCTATCACCTTCTCCCTGCCTCCCTGCACCTGGGACAAAACGGCTCCCAGGCCCACGTTGCTGGCGTCTGTATACAGTACAAACGGCTGGCTGTAGTCAGGGTAGGCCAGAATTTCTTCTCCCGTGAGAGCCCCTTTCAGCTGGACAAAGGAGGTTTCTAGTTGGCTGCTCCATTCAAATGGAGGGCTCTGCTTCTTAGCCTGCTTTGGCTGGCCCACCAGGAGATCTTGAAGGGGCGCTGCTATCTTGGTGAAACCATCAATGAACCTTCGGTAGTAGCCCACCAGCCCAAGGAACTGCCGCACCTCCTTTACCGTGGTGGGTCTTGGCCAGTCCTTGATTACGGTGACTTTCTCCGGATCAGGTGCCACACCTTCTGCGCTGACCACATGACCCAGGTACTGTACCTTTGGCTTCAAGAGGTGACATTTGGACGGCTTGATCTTCAGGCCATATTTTGACAAAGACTCGAACACTTCTGCTAAGTGCTTCAGGTGGTCTTCATAAGTCTTGGAGTAGACTATGACGTCATCCAGGTACAACAGCACGGTTTCGAAGTTGTGGTGGCCCAAGCAGCACTCCATCAACCGTTGGAATGTCCCTGGGGCGTTGCAGAGCCCGAATGGCATGCAGTTGAACTCGCAGAGGCCCATCGGCGTCGTGAATGCAGTCTTCTCCTTGTCCGCCTCTGCCACGGGAACCTGCCAATACCCACTGGTGAGATCCAAGGTGGAGAAATAGTTAGCTGACTTTAAGGCTGTTAGTGACTCCTCTATTCTGGGTAGGGGATAAGCATCTTTATGTGTAATGCGGTTAATTTGCCTGTAATCTACACACATTCTCATTGTACCATCCTTTTTCTTTACGAGCACTAGTGGAGCTGCCCAGGGGCTACAACTATCTCTGATAACCCCAGCCTCCTTCATTTCCCGTAACATTTCTTTGGCACGCTGATACTGTGCGGGGGGTACAGGGCGGTATCTCTCTTTAACGGGGGGATGATCACCCGTGGGGATTTGATGTTTAACCCCTTTCACCTGCCCAAAATCTAGGGGGTGTTTGCTGAAGACCCGCTCGTACTCCTGTACCACCCGGTAAACCCCATTCTTTTGGTGTGAGGGGGTGGAGTCGGTGCCCACATGTAAGTTTTGGCACCAGTCTTCCAGCTGCCCCTTGGAGCCCTTGTCTTCCGCCTGGTCGGACGGGATCAATGGTTCCACTGCTTTGATGGTGTTGTTGCTGACAGTGTACAGTTTTGCTACAGTGGCGTACCGGGGCAATTTGGCTTCCTCCTCCCCACAATTCAGGACACGGATGGGCACTCTCCCCTTGCGGACGTCTGCTACCCCTCTGGCTATCAGGACTCCAGGCCTACTGTCTGAATACACCGGTTCTACCAAGGCATGGTAATCCTGACCCTTGAGGCCTATTGCTGCCCGACACCATATCAACATTTCACTTCTTGGGGGTATTGCAATGGGTAGGGGGTCACTTACCCTCACACTGCCAATTTCTCCTCCGGCCAGCTCCACCTGCTGCCTCCTCATCAGGGCTCTGATCTCCCTCTGTAGGGCACGCTGCTGCCCGGAGCTGGCGGTTTCAGACGCCTGCTGCAACAAAATTATCACTTCGGCAATACAATTTTCTATCACATTTGTACCAATGGTTACCAGCGGGTCAGATTCTTTGCGATCAATATCTACAATTATCATCCCCTGACATGGCAATTCCACCCGCCCCACTTTAATGGTTACTTCTTTATACCCAATTTGAGGTAAGGGCTGACCATTACTGGCCACAATTGTTAAATCATCATCTGGGCCATGGTCAATGTCTGAATCAGCCCAATATCTTTTGTACAGTTTATAGGGGATGGTCGTTACCTGGGACCCAGTATCCAGGAGGGCATTCAAAGGGATCCCATCCAGCACAATAGGAAGGACCGGTCGTCCTCCCACATACTTGCTGCGGCTGGGGGTTGAGCCGGGCTTCCTTACACCTGGGGGTCGGCTCCTGGCCCCAGGCTCGGCCCATTTAAAGGACAGTATCGTGCAATGTGGCCCGCCTGGCTGCAGCGGCGGCAGATCGGTTGTCCCGTTGAATCATACCGGTCTGTGTCTCTGCCTCGGGTCGGCGGAACCCTCCTCTGTCGCATCCATGGGACGTCATCTGGGCTGGAGGCCAACTCGATTTTTGCAGGCGATGGGGTCACTTGTAGGGACTGCACGATCTTGGCAAGGGCAGCTACAGTCTTGGTCAGCTCCTGGAACTGCTGTCTGAGCTCTGCAGTGGGATCCTTATCCAGGGACTGCGCCTCAGCCCCTGCAGTGGCTCGTGTTGCAGGCACCACCCCGGGGTACGTGATAGCAAGAGGCCGGAGGGGCACTGGGTCATTCGGTGTAGATTCTCTCAGTACCCGGATGGCCTGGTCCTTAAACTTTGCAAAGTCCAGAGCAGGGTTCTGCAGGACCATGATACGCAGCTGGGTCCTGTGGGCATCTGACAGGAGCCCCTCTATGAACTGCTCAGTTAGGAGTTTGTGTTCTTCACGTACACTCTCTGGGTCCACTTGTTTAACCGCTTTCAGGGCCTCCTGCAGGTTTAAGGCATAGTCCCTTATGCTGTCTGTGGGCCGCTGCTTGCACCCAAAGAATCTCATCTTTATCTCTGCTGCGGTGCGGGTGTCAAAAGTACTCTTTAGCTTGGCCAGTATCTGGGTTACTGTCCCTTTATCTGTATCAGGCCAGGACTTCACTTCACGCTGGGCTGCGCCGGCTAGCTGTCCCATTAATATGCCCACCTTCTGGCTCTCAGTCAGCGGATACACCCGGAATAAGCTGTGCAGGCTTTCTCTGAAGTCGCTCAAGGTATGGGACTCCCCGGAATACTGCGGCAGCCATTCTGCGCCCGGTATGTACGGCATGGTGATCGGCATTACCGGCGCTACAGCGGGGGCTGGGGCGACGGCGACAGGGATCGCTTCGGCGGGCGCTGCGGCGTCTCGGGCTATGGCAGCCACCTGCCCTCCCTCTGCGTCGGACATCTTCCTCCCCCTTAGTGAACCTTACCAGGCTCCGTTCACTTTTCAAATTTCCTTCCGGGTCGCGCGGGGTTAACAGCGCTCTGCTCTGATGGCGCGCTCCCTTCGCGCTCTTTGTCAGGCACGCCCCCCTTCTTCCTGCGCTCAGTGAGGATAATGGCGGCGGCAGTTTTCAAACAGTGAAACACGCAGTAATACAGTCTTTAAAGCGCAATTATTCAGGCGCACAGTACCCGGTGGAACCGGGCACGAAATCCTGTTCGTGACGCCAAAAGTTGACTCGCCCACCCCAGGGCTAGGGGACACCCGGTGCCGGGCCGGACTAGTCCGGTGGTAGTCAGTGGTGGCTGGGCCCGGCTCCGTGGCCCTGGTGGGTGTCAGTTGAATATGTGGCTGATGAGTTGAAGTTAATGTTCGTGACGCCACCTGTGGTATGCGGCTATTAAGCCGCCGCTGCTATGGGAGAACTCCGGGGTGATGTTATGGCAGCTATGATGTTACTGCTCCCCACAGGTGGAGCGATGCCCCGGGATACAGTTGGTGCCCGTGAAAGTCTATGGTGTTGTGTGGCTAACACGGTGCAGGGCCGACAGGCGAGGAAAGAACCAGGCACAAACAACAGTCTCTTTACCTTCTCCTCTTTTACTCTGGGAACAGTCCAGTCCTGGGAGACCGTTACAGGTGGTGATGGGGATCCGGTCGGCCTGGAAGTACTTGGGATGATCCTTCTGGCCAGCTGAGTATGAGGCCTACTCCTGTACTTTGCTTTGTGATGATAGGACCCTGCTTCTCTGAATCCAGCAATGGCCCTCTTTGCTGCTGGGACCGATGGCACGTCCCTTCTTTCTGTAGGTGGCTGCGCAGACCCTCTCTCTGGTGCTTCTCCGCTGGAGTCCACACCGGGCCCTGATGCTGCAGCTGTACCTTGGATGTTTCTGGGCCAGGGGCTTGCAGCTCTCCTGCCCTTCGGACTCGGCTACCAGGGGC
Source organism: Anomaloglossus baeobatrachus (assembly GCF_048569485.1). Taxonomy (NCBI): domain Eukaryota; kingdom Metazoa; phylum Chordata; class Amphibia; order Anura; family Aromobatidae; genus Anomaloglossus; species Anomaloglossus baeobatrachus. The sequence continues at coordinate 573,831,430 of NC_134356.1, forward strand.
GGATTTTATACCCTGGCAACCACAGACTCCGATGTCTGAGTCTCTCTCTGCTGCCTCTCAGCTATTCCTGCTTCTCTGGGCCAAGCTGCTCCAGCTCTAGGCCCCAGATTCACAGGACAGCTCACTCTGCGTCTGTTCACTTCCACTACTCCCTTCAGACTGACTCCACTTCCTCCCTCTGGTCAGGTAGAGGAAGGCTCCCTGGAATTCCAGGTTCAGAGCTCCCCCTGCTGGCCGGAGGGAGAACTGTGTTGGGTGTTAAACCTGCTGGCCAATGGATCTCCCAATTACCTCCAGGCTCAGCATTAACCCTTTGGGAGGGCAATGCTGTTGTGGCGACCAGGTCCTAGGGCGCCACACCTCCATTGCCCTCCTGCGCATGCGCACTTGTCTCTGCCCTGCTGAGGGCAGGTCAAAGTATTGTAGTGCGCATGTGCAGGCGTTCTTTGACCTTTCCCTGCACCTGCACATTACAGTGCTTTGCCCACAGCAGGGCAGAGAGAAGTGCGCATGTGCAGGAGCGCAACGGAGGGCACACACGCGTCATCCACAAGAAGCAAGATGGAGAACGGCAATCACAAGGATAGAGGAGGCACCAGGTCAAGATCAGCGACGCCCATCGGACTGGACCAGAGGTGACTAGATGATAGGTTCCCTTTAATATCTCCCTTTTCTCTGTACTTGTGCTCCGAAATATCACATTTGAGATAATCAGAGCACAGTAGATGACGCTCGGTCACACTTGCAGCAGAGTTTGGACAAAGTATCATTATCATACGATTAGCATTCTATATGGCAGTGTGACCCCAGCCTTACACATATTTCCCATATGGCTGCATCCATAATACAGAACTTATATTCTGAGCCCCTCTAACAAGTGCGGCATAATTATTTTCTTTAATACCGCAATAGACTAAGATATTTTGGTGTAAACCCCCAATCTGTGATGTCGGGCATTTTTGGGGGGGGTTTGTCACAGTGATGTGGTGTTAATATTTATGGTGCTGACTTCAGGTAACAAGCAAACTGTTCTGTAAACTGTTACATACAAACTGTTTATCGGGTGTATCTCTCTTTTAGGATTAGAAGAAAATTCTTCCATGACTCATTCCTGGCTTCTGATGACATTTATTATGTAGACTAAGGACGGGAAAACATGATGATTTCTGCAAAGCAGCCACAAAATAAAATATTATATCTTTTGTTAGTCGTTTAGGAATCTGTCATGCACATTGTTTGCTTATTTTTAATACTTACAAAAAAAAAAAAGCAATCAACCTCTAGCATTATTCATAGCTTTTATTTTATGTGTAATGTGTTTTTCTGACATTTTTCACGTGCTACAGAGAAGCCTCTGGAAAAAAAACAAGCAATGAAAATGCCATGTCCAGAGGATACTGTGTTTTGCAAAAAATCTACAATGACCAAAAGCAGTAGATGGCAGCATTAATAGTGTATACGCTGCGAGGCAACATTATTTATGTGGGCAATTTATGGTAGCATAATCTGTGTGTACACTACATGACAGCTTTGTTTATGTACACAGTATATGGCAGAACTGTTTCAGCTCCTTCAAGTTATTATTATTATAATTATTATTATAGCGCCAGTTATTCCATGGCGCTCTACATGTGAAAAGGGGCATACATAATAGGGACAAGTACAATGATCACAAACAATACAAGACACAGACAGGTACAAGAGGAGGGAGGACCCTGCCCGCGAGGGATCACAGTCTACAAGGGATAGGTGAGGATACAGTAGGTGAGGGTAGAGATGGTCGTTCAGTGCTATAGAGGGTTACGGCAGGTTGTAGTCTTGTCGGAAGAGGTGGGTCTTCAAAGTTCCTTTTGAAGCTTGTAAAGGTAGTCTGATATGTTGTGGCAGAGAGTTCCCAAGTATGGGGGATGGGGGATGTACAGGAGAAATCTTGGATGTGGTGGTGGGAAGAGGAGATGAGAGAGGAGTAGAGAAGGAGATCTTGTGAGGATCGGAGGTTACGTGCGAGTAAGTACCGGGAGACTAGGTCACAGATGTAAGGAGGAGACAGGTTGTGGATGGTTTTGTAGGTCATGGTTAGGGTTTTGAACTGGAGTCGTTGGGCAATGGGAAGCCAGTGAAGGGATTGGCAGAGAGGAGAGGTTGGGGAGTAGCGGAGAGACAGGTGAATTAGTCGGGCAGCATAGTTTAAAATAGATTGGAGGGGTGCAAGACTGTTAAAAGGGCGGCCTCATAGCAGGAGATTGCATAGGCATGCACTAGGGTTTTTGCAGCTTCTTGGGAAAGGAATAAATGGTTTCTTCTGGTGAACAGTAATCTTCAAGTCTGAAAACAGATTCTCATTTATATTAAAGTTTGAGCTTTGATTAGGTCACTTCAATACATTTACATGCTTCCCTTTACAACACTGTGTTGCTTTAACAGTATGCTTTGGGTCATTATCTTGTTGGAAAGTGAACCTTCGTCCCAGTCTCAAATCACTGACAGATGGAAACTGTTTTTGCTCAAGAATAGCCCTGTATTTCGCATCATCCAGCATTACCTCCACTCAGACCATTTTCACTGCGCCTGCAGCTGAAAAACATCCCCACAGTTGATGCTACCACCACCATGTTTAACTGTGGGGATGGTGTTCTTGGGGTGATAAGCTGTGTGAGTGACACCAGACATAGCGTTTAACTTGGTGACGATGTGGTTTAATGTTCTTACCATTTCATGATACTGGTTTGATAGTGTGCCGGGGGATCATCAGAGATTGGGATATTTTTTTAGAACCCAACTCTTACTTGTACTAATAATAATATAATAATAATATACTTACTTATCACCACTTTGACTCTGACTTGTTTGGTGATCTCCTTCGTCTTCATTGTGATGTTTGGTTAGTGATGTCTCTTGCTGAATGGCGTTGTAGCCTCTGTGGCCTCTCAGAAAAGGTGTTTATATACTAAGGGTATGTGCGCACGTTGCTTTTTACCTGCTTTTTACCTGCTTTTTTGCTGCTTTTTCTTCTGCGCTGTTTAATGCCAAAATGGATGTGTTCTTCTATTCAAGCAAAGTCTATGGGAATTTGGGTTTCTTGTTCACACTATGTTGTTCAAAATGCTGCCTTTTTGTGGCAGAACTTTGGTCAAAAACTCAGCTTTTCAAAGAAGCAACATGTCAATTGTTTTTGCCATTTGGGTTTTGCACTGCAAAGCTGAGTTTTTGACCAAAGTTCTGCCACAAAAAGGCAGCATTTTGAACAACATAGTGTGAACAAGAAACCCAAATTCCCATAGACTTTGCTTGAATAGAAGAACACATCCATTTTGGCATTAAACAGCGCAGAAGAAAAAGCAGCAAAAAAGCAGGTAAAAAGCAGGTAAAAAGCAACGTGCGCACATACCCTGACAGTCCATGTGACACTTAAATTGCAAACAGGTAGACTTTTTTTCAGTCAGCATGTGACTTATGAAGGTAATTGCTTGCAAATTTTTAAGGGCTTCATAGTAAAAGGGGTGAATACATATGCACATGGCAATTTTTATTTATTTTAGCCCATAAATTTAATTTTTGCTTATATTGTGCTCACTTCTCTTCCCCAACTTAGGCTTTGTGCTGCGGATTTACCGCAGATTTTGCCACAGATTTGCCGTGGATTTGCTGCAGAAAATCTGTCTAACATTGCTGCAGTCATTCCCCAGCAAATCCTATGAGTTTTAAAAAATGCTGTACGCACACTGCGTTTTTTTATACTCGCGGATTTACCCACGGATTTTCCGCTGCGGAATTAATGAGCATGTCACTTCTTTTCTGCCGGTACCTGCGGTTTTTGCCATAGATAATGGTAAAAATTCGCAGGGACCAACCTGCGGAAAATCCGCAGTAAATCTGCAGTAAAGCTGCATGTGGATTTCGCTGTGGTTTTAGTGCGCTTTTTTACCGCGGGTGCGGAATTCTTTAAGAGGGTCCAGATTTTCCATAAGAAAAAGGCACTTTCTAATTCGCACATGGCCTTAGACTATTCAGTGCTGATGCACAATACACAAATCGGGTTACAAAAATATTTAAAAAGACAGGTTGTAATGTACCAAAATAGATAAAGCAAAGGGGGGGTGAATACTTACACAAGGCACTGTAAGTCAGATTTAGATGAGTGTATGTACACTTGTCTATTTTTCATGCAGAAAATTTATACTGTCACCCATATGTCAACTGTATGTCATATTTTTATATCAATGTGGCGTCTGTTTTATCCAGCAACAGTAAAACCTATTATCAAATAGTTTCCTAATTTAATGCCTGCAAATAGATCTGTTCAAAGCGAATCATCTGTAAAAATGCTGATAAAAACTACTCCATTCACTTGCCTTGGTCCATCTGTCGTCTGTTTGGCACACAGGTAGCAGCATATGGACTGAAAATACGTGCGTGTGAACTAACCCTAGAAAACATATTGCTATACTGTAAGCATTGAGTGAATATGCCGTCCACAGTGCTATTTAGCACCTGCTGTGTCTTTCAACATTTTGCATTCGATTAAAGAGGATTAGATAAAATGTTCCTCTTCGTTTTTTAGTAATGTTTCTTATAAATAAGCCTGTACATATCCGTAGACAAATGATCTTGTGTTGTAAACTCTTACGCCTCTTTCACACATCAGTTTTTTGCCATCTGTCACAATCCGTTGAATTTTGAAAAAAAACTGATCTGGCGACTGATGCCGCTGGATCCGTTTTTTTCTTATCGACTTGTATTAGCGACGGATTGCGACAGATGGCCTCACGCTTCATCCGTCGTTTGATGAATCCGTCGATAAATGTTTGTCCGTCAGACGGAGACGACGTCCACAGTAATGTTTTTTGTGTACGTCAAAAAAACGAACAGCGACAGATCTGTCGCCGTCCGATGTTTAGTAGAATGGAAGCCTATGGGCGCAGGATCTGTCATGATCCATCAAATGACGGAATCTGGCAACGGGTTTCGTTTTTTTTTAACTGAGCAATTATTATTTAGCCCCCAGCTAGTCGGATCAGTCGAAAAAATGGATACGTCGCATTAGTTTAGCCACAATCTGCGACCGATCCGTTGAGAAAATGGATTGTGACTGACAGCAAAAAAATGATGTGTGAAAGGCACCTTAGATTGTTCAACAAAGATACAAATTGTAAAATAAATATAAACTATATGGTGATTTCATCGGTGTGTGTGGGTGACACCGCATGATCCCAGATGTGATAGTGTTTTATGTCACCCAACACTGGAAATGACGGACTCGATTCTGCCTGAATTCCCCAGTGCTTTTTGATATCATGTGTTATAATTGCGTCCGGCTGCTGGCTGTCAAATCAACACTGTGCCCAATTATTCAATTACACCATCTTCCACGAATCCGCCAAGTTGTGTCCTGAAAGCTGCTATTGTTTGGGGGAATGTGGGCTCCATCACACAAGCAGAGTAATTAGAGAGGAGGAATGATAGAAAGTCTGTGTTCTGCAGATTATCCAAATAAAAAGTGAGAACGGATTGAGTGGCTGGAAAATGATCAAAGGTCTCATATCTGGGTATGTATGTAATGTGCACTCTTGGGATATTGTGTGTAGGGTATACGTGTGTCACACCAAGAACATGACACATACACAGAGCCCGCATGAGAATCATTGAGACTTTCTGTTCTTGTGACCATTTCACACACTGCAGTTTGTATATTTTTGTATCTATATAAAGACCAGTGTTTATACATCTTAGGGTACGCTCACACGAGCGTGAAAATCGGACGAGTGCAATGCGAGAAATTCTCGCATTGCACTCTGACCAATGTTAGGCAATGAGGTTGAGCTGTTGGTCAGCTTTTCTCGCATCCAGATTCTGGATGCGAGAAAAGCGGCAGCATGCTGCGTTTTGCTGCTACCGCCGTATCTCTCGCACCCATTCAAGTGAATGGATGCGAGAGATACATCGGACTGCACTCGGATGTTATCCCAGTGCAGTGCGATCTACGCACAGGCTGACAGTGGAGGAGATGGGAGGATTAACCCCTCCCTCTCCTCCGCAGCGCCTGCACTCAGCTTCACAGCTGTGACCCGATCGCAAGATCGGGTTACAGTCGCATGACACCCGGCTCACGCTCGCAGCAGAGCCTGAGCCGGGGGACATTAGCATATCGCATCCGATGCTCTCGCATCCGATGCCATACGCTCGTGTGAGTCCAGCCTTATAGCGAGAACAGGACTGATATTACATCTATTATAAACAGAGCCGCATGTTTTGTATATCTCCTACATTAACATATTACTTGTTGCTTGTGGGTGTCCAGGATGTAAAACTGTTCCCTGCCATTAACCGTGCTTTGATTCTCCTCTATTAAATTGGATCTGTCATCAGATTTTATAGCACAATAGTAAATTATATCTGTTAGACCGGATGATGATGGACTAACTTTGGAGAAGGAAAGGCTACATTATCCTTGTTGAAAGTTTTCCACTTTTTTATATTACCTGGTGCTATGCTCCACGACGGAACATTACATGTGAGTGTGGATCCACTGGACTACAGGCGGAGCTGAGCTTACCCTGACATGGGATTGGCTTGACTAAGCTTGACTAAGCGCCTACCTACCGGGTATTCCCCCGAGCCTGTGATGGTGAGGTTGGGCTGCTGGTAGATGCCAGATACTACTCCCAGGGCAGTGTCCAGGACTGTAGTAGCTGAAAAGATCTGGATGACAGTGTAATCTGACCTGCGGTGTGTGATAAGTGCAAAAATGGTGCAGAAATTTGTGCTGTTCATATTGTAGAAAAGCCAGGTAGGGCCTCCTTCACACATCCGTGTCTCCTTTACGTAGTTGGTCCGTTTCCTCTCGTACCGGAGACATGGGCACACATAGACCCATTAAAAACAATTGGTCTGTGCTCACGTGCATGTTTTGCCATGGACCGTGTGTCCGTGTAGACTGTAGAGCATACGTGTGTCCGTAGAGATGTCCATTTTTCTCCAGCATCACAAGTGTCACACAGACCGCACACGGACCACACGGATGTGATCCGTGTGACACGCACCGGAGAAAACACACGTGTCTGAATTAAAAGGAATTTCTATACTCACCTTCTCCAGCACTGCTGTCTCTGCCGCTGCTGGCACTTACTTCCGACCCCCGCTTATTATGCTCATTGCATATTCACTCCACTGCGGGCCGGAAGCAGCAGCAGAGGGGAGTCGGCAGGGCCAGAGACCATAGATCAGCACCACGGACAGCAGCGACAGTGACAGGTGAGCAGAAAGTTCCTGTTCTCCGTGTGTTATCATGGATATAACACAAAGAACTCACGTGTGCCATAAACACGGCACACGAGGGCAATATGCACCTTTGACACGTCTGTGAAAAATGTGCGTGATTTTCACGGACGTGTGAAAGAGGCATAGGAATGAATTAAATCCTAGCACTACAGGACTTGATTACATGCACCGAGCTAGCTTTGACTTAAGATCCAGGGTCCATGTGTTCACCAGGGTCTCTGAATATGCTAGGGATTGAGCAACATTCAGTGTGTGGAAACTGCTGAGGCACCAGGCTGTGTAATGGGAGTGGAATACGTCTGCTGCTGGAAGCTACTGGAGTCCAGGCAGAAAGGGACACAGAGACTGGTAGGACCATCTTCCCCCACTCCCCCTTGTTTATATACTGTATGTGCCTGCTGAATGAACTGTTTATTTGCTGTTATACCTTTGTGCCCAAAAGAGGCTGTTTTATTTTGAATTATTCGAAGTTTTCTGAAAGCAATAAACCTGAATTGCCTGTGTGAACACTACCTAATGAAGAATCCCTATAATATGTTGAGGCTCTTGAGCATCTTTTCAACCCTGAGGCTTTCAAAAGACACCAAATGGTGAAAAAAAAGTAAGATGTCCATTCTTTTGGTACTTTCCTTTAGGAAGGAGCTCAATAGTTTGGAATAGACGTCAATGAGAAGGTTAAAAAAAGACTTTCGGGCATCTTTTTAAGCATTTTGTAAGTGCTTTCTTCATTGTTCAATGGAATTAATAAAAGTTCCGAAAACGAATATAAAAAGGGTGAAAATACGTGGGTCTAAGTTCGATTCAGTAAAACAACATAGGGAATTCAACAAAACAAAATAAGGTTTTATGGTGAGAGCTGAAGATTTCAGAATTCTAATAATCTCTCTTTGGAGCTTTGTGTCAGAACACAATATTCTGTTATGAAAAATCAGTGTTAAAAGTTTAGAGGTTTTTTAGTTCATTAGTATTGATGAGCGAGCACTAAAATGCTTGTGTGTTCAGGACCATAATTGAGCAGTCTGACACATTTTTTCCCGGAAGCCTCTAAATGAAGGGCTGGGGATGAAATCTATCTAAAGGCCGCTTTACACACTGCGATATCGGTCCCGATATCGCTAGTGTGGGTACCCGCCCCCATCTGTTGTGCGACACGGGTAAATCGCTGCCCGTGCCGCACAACATCGCCCAGACCCGTCACACATACTTACCTGCCCGGCGATGCTGCTGTGACCGGCGAACTGCCTCCTTTCTAAGGGTGCGGTCCGTGCGGCGTCACAGCGACGTCACTGAGCGGCCGCTCAATAGAAGCGGAGGGGCGGAGATGAGCGGGACGTAACATCCCGCCCACCTCCTTCCTTCCGCATAGCGGCCGGGAGGCAGGTAAGGTGAGCTTCCTCGTTCCTGCGGTGTCACAATGAGCGATGTGTGCTGCCGCAGGAACGACGAACAACTTCGTTACTGCTGCAGTAACGATAATTGAGAATGGACCCCCATGTCACCGATGAGCGATTTTGCACGTTTTTGCGACGATGCAAAATCGCTCATCGGTGTCACACGCAACAACATTGCTAATGCGGCCGGATGTGCGTCACAAAATCCTTGACACCAACGACTCAGCATTAGCGATGTCGCAGCGTGTAAAGCCCCCTTTACTCTCTCTCTCACACACTCTCTTTTTTACACTCTCTTTCATTTTCTCTCATTACTATTCATTAGCTTTATCTGCTGCTTTCTACATAAGCTTTGGGTAATATAAAAGTCTGGTTCCGAGATATTTGTATCAGGATTCAGTATGGTTCTATTTGTGCGGCTATAAGATTGTTAGAGATGTTTGGCAGATCTTAAGCACTTGACCTGTTCAAAGGAATCTATCTGTTTCACATGTACAACATAAATACATACAGAAATTTGCAATGATGTTTCTCTCTCTGATTATAAGGCCAAGATATGGAGGAAAATACTGTCTAGGAGAAAGAAAAAGATACCGCGTCTGCAACATTTTGCCTTGTGCCCTGGATGCTCCGTCTTTCAGACATGTGCAGTGTTCCCTCTTTGATGCTAGTCCTTACAAAGGAAAACTTCATCGCTGGAGTCCAGTGTTAATGGCAAGTAAGTACAAGGATAATTATTCCTCCATCTTTACATCTTTATTCTATTGTACTCTTCATATATCAGGACATGGTGCATTAATGTTCAGCACTCTGAACAGTATGATATATGTGCATGCAATCTACTGGGAAAATTACTCTGGCATCAATATTTGCTTTGTCCCTTGGGCAATAAAGCAGGCAACTCTTCTGCAGTTGTGAGGTTGTAATACTGTAACACTAGGGATAGTCTATCTGCGTACGAAACAGTAAGCGATATACATTGGTGTTTGAAAGTTTAAGAACCCTTCAGAATCTTCGATATTTCTTCATAACTTTAACCTAAACCTACATCAGATGTTCACACAAGTCCTAAAACTAGACAAAGAGTCAAATCAAAGAAATTAGTCAAATATATTAGGCATTGTCATTTTTTTTAAGAAAATGATCCAGTATTATGTCTGTGAGTGGCAAAAGTATGTGAAAAAAATAGTATTGGGATATACTTTGAAGGTCAAATTAAAGTGTTGTTTTGTTTTTTTTTCAATCAATGGGATGACATTCAGGTGGGAGTGGGTGACCTGTTGAACAGGGTCTGATCTTCACAATAAATGTTTGTAAAAGTGGATCATGGCACGGAGGAGATTTTTGAGGACCTCAGTAGAAGATTTGTTGATGCTAATTAAGCTGGAGTCACACTTCCAAGAGACGCGTGAGTCTCGCATCACATCACCCGGCAAGACCTGCCGCTCTCCAGACAGGAGTGTCTCAGCTGCATAGAAATACATGCTGCTGACCGGCTCCTGTGAGGAGAGTGTGCGGCCGTACCTGGTGATGTGATGCAAGACTCATGCAAATCACATTCAAGTGTGACTATGGCCTTAGGCTGGAAAAGGTTCTGAAAAATTCTGAAGCGTTCACAAACTTTCAAGCACCACTGTGCTATGCACCAGGTTATGCATTGTAATCCAGATCATAGCAAGCATAGATTTCTGTTCGTGGGACAAGGACTAACCAAGATGACACAAATCTCTGGAGGGGTGTGCAGATTTTGGCATATTTTTAACAGCGCTGTAGGAATTAAGACTGGCTAATGCAATGGCGGTCTGACATAAACATTGCCATGTGTTTCATCTTCTTCAATGTTCAAGATACTTTTTGCTGTCGTGAATGCAGACATTTATAAGCCGTAAACCTACAAATATCCAATACTGTTCTCATCTGAGGAGTGGATGTATTCTGCAGAGTTGTGCTTATATAATATTTATGTATATTATTAGATGGGCCGGGTGGGATCTCCAGACACTTCCATTCCATGCCTGCTTAACATCGCTGCCTTCAAGTGCCTGCCAGACCTTCCTAGCTACATGTCTGGTCTCTGGTAAAATCTGTTTTAATCTTTTTTTTTCATCTTCATAGTCAATCCATGTGAACTTCACTGCCAGTCAGACACCGGGTACTTTGCTGAGAAGCTTCGAGATGCGGTGTTTGATGGAACACCATGTTATGAGAGGAATACAAGCCGGGATATGTGCATTAATGGTATTTGTAAGGTATGGCTTATGTGAGGCACGTTACTACATGTCTTTCCTATTGTTATTTTTCCCCTTCTTATTAGAGTTGAGGGAAAATATTTTCAGGACCATATTCAGAGGCCATATCGGCTGAGTGCCGGTCAGGGCCAGCTTTGGGCCCCCTTCACACATCTGTGTTTCCAGTACATGTTGTGTCCATTTTCATACATACCGGAGATATGTTCACACGTATATTAATTAAAATATATGTTGAATTTCACACCTCCGTGTTTTCCATGCCCATGTGAACACCCATGTGTCCCTGTGATCCACACAGGGTTATGTCAGTTTTTGAGTGTCAGCACAGATGACAAGGGCCCTGGTGCATGGCAAAGGGGTTAATGGTTTATAGGGCTGATGTTAGCTGTGTAATGTCAGCTGGCATCAAGGCCAGGGGTTAGTAATGGAGAGGTGTCTATCAGACACCCCCATTACTAACCCAGCAATAAAAAAAAAGACCATGCCACTGCAATAGGGAAGAGCCAAGGCAAAACACCACAATTGGCACATCTAATGTGAGGCCCCAGTTCTGGGGCAGCTGCGGGCTGGTATTTTAAGGCTGGGAAAGGGTTGATAACCATAGACCTTCCCAACCTGATAATATCAGCCCGCAGCTTCTGCAGAGGTCTACTTTACCTATATTAGTTATCAAAAATAGAGGGACCCCACGTCGTTTTTTTTCTTTTATTTAGTTATTTGGTTAATAGCTGTAAAATCTATCAATCTATGTAATCTATCTAACTAATTCATCTATCACACAGGCAGCACTCCAGATTTTGAAGAGTAAAGATGGACTTTATTGAGCGCAGTGGCAATGATTCAGTTCTTCAGAATCTATGTCAATGTTCAGAGGAACTTAAACGTTGACACTGGACTCAATAAAGTCCATCTTTTTCACTTCAAAATCTTGAGTACTGCTTTTCTTAGATTTATGTATTAGAACTACTGGATGGTTGTGGTGAGGTCGAGAACCTAGTGTAAAATGGATGGCAGACGGATCTTCAAAATGGAACGTGCCACACATGCATTTTCTTTTAAGGGGCCTTAGGTAAAGTGTGTCCCTAGTCAAAAATTTAAAATGGAGCCTCAAATGACATCAAATTGTGCAGAAAGGGTAGTGCACATGTATTTGCTACGTTTTTGTTGAGTTTATTTCCATACAGATTTGTCACAAAAACTGAAGCATTTCCTAGTATCAGCAAAGTGAATGAGAGTCATTAAGTCTCATGCACATGTAAATTTTTTACAGCTTTTTTATTCAGCATTTTTTACCCATTTTATTGATTGGGAATAAAAAATGTGCTTTTTTTATGCAGCATTTTTCATTTTGGGGTTGTTCAATATATCCGTTTTTTGTTTTTTTTTTTTCCACGGAACATTTGTTCCTTGCAAGATCGTGGAGACCTGTCTTATATTAATCCAGCAATAAAAGTAATTGTGCACATGAACAAATCAGACAGCACTGAGGTGCCATCTATGTGTTGTCTGTTTTTCACTGACAAAAAGATGATGTGATGAAACGCAGTCCATTTTAATAATGTGTGAATGAGGCCTTAGGGTGCATTTACAAGACCTGATTTCAGACTGTGAAATGAAGTTCGACATTCGACTATTCAAGTCATGTGATGAATTTTAACCGGCCTCTTCACACACGCCGATGAAGATTGATGGAACGATTAGAAAAAGATCATTCTATCCTCATACAGTATTTTTATCAGCAGCATATCCCCTTTATACAGGATGGCATAAACCATGCAATTACCCAATGAATGCTCATCATTTTGTTTGTGCGTTAAGAGATTGCCGACCTGTTTACAACTATGAACACTTAGGGCTCATGCGCACGTTACGTACTTACATGCATTTACGCTGCGTATTGCACTGCAGCGTAAATGCATGCGTCCTGCGTCCCCTGCACAATCTATGTAGATTGTGCATGATCCGTGCGCACATTGCTATTTTGAACGCAGCGATTTGGGTGCTAAAATTTTGACCCAAATCCGTGCGTTCATAAAAGCAGCATGTCAATTATTTGTGCGTTCTGGATGCAGCTCCCACTCTGTTCTATGGTGGGGGCAGCAGCCATAGCGCATGAAATCGGCTTTTTTTTAACAAAAATACTGCATTTATTATGCAGTGTTTCTGCAGCGATTTGAAGCGCACATGTACTGTCAAATCGCTCCAGAATATTCAGCAGTTACGTGCGCATGAGCCCTTAAACTCTCGCTAGCTGTGACGGGTTTTTATAAATGTGAATACTACACACCATCCATGCTACACATGTGACGCCCTGGCAAAACCAGGTTGTCACAGAGACTGCACAGATCTTCCAGGTGCAGGACTCCATCCGCCTTGGCATACCAACACAAACCCACACCCAGGTAGATAACACCAGCCAGCAAAGCTTAGTCACCCCCTAGGACAATAGGGACACACCAGTGGGCGGGACTAGGCAGATTGGAGCGCCCACCTAGGGGTCCTGAGGTGTTTTGGGAGGGAACAAGAGAACAGTACGAACAGTGAAGTGGAGGAGCAGAGCACAACAGTACTGACAGTTGAAGTGAGAGGAGTGTGGAGTGGAAGCGGAGTCAGGGGTTGGAGCCCCTGGACTACTGACTAGGTGGCAGTCGGCAGACAGGGCCACAGGCGACGAAGATCCGGTCACGGGGGACCTTAAGTGGACCGGGGCAGGGTTGTAGCCCGCCGGTGCCGACAGCGGGGATCCGGTCCGGAGGCCGTGCACAGTCGGGGTGCCTGGACCCTTGGGCAAGGGCTGCTTTATGCCCCTTGTCAATTAGCCAGCCGGGGACAAGATTCCATGTCTTGTCTCACCAGCAATCCCAGAGAGCGAAACGGAAGCCCAACGCGGGGGATAGGGTGTCTGCCAGAACCCACAGAGATCCCACGGGTCAGATTTCGTGGGCCACAGCTCCCAACATACAAAGTTACTGGGAGTGGACTTCACCGTTCCAAGCGGGGTAGTCCCATCTGAAGACACAAACACTGAGTGCAGGAGGAGGGGACACTTGTCTGCTGTACCAGGGTGTGGGACCCGAATACACCCTCCGGAGGGTACTGGTCACTGGCAATTTGGTTTACCACTGGACTCTATGTGAATTTTTTTGGAACTGTGAGTACACCATCACTGCCCAGTCCAGCCCCGCATGACACCCTCCCTGCAGCATCCTTTCCCGCACACCTGGGCCCCAGGACAACACCTCCCCTACCCGTGGAGGGGATACCATCCTGCTGCCCCGCTCCATCAGCCCCGGGCGCCCCATACCAAGGCAGCGGCGGTGCTACCAACCCTCACCGCAACCCACGGGTGGCGTCACTGACAAACTTTTCTCCTGTAAATACACCCTTTCTACGGTTGTGAGGACGGCCCGCCGCACGAGCCCGGGTCCGGCTACCACTTGAGCCACAGTAACGATCCCGGATCCGAGCATTCGGAGCAGCCCCCCTGCAGTGGTCTGGCCCCCGTCCGCAACATACACACACCATGTGCTTTACACACATTCTGAATGCTACACACACACACACACACACACACACACACACACACTCACATGAAAATGATGCCACCAAAGGTTCTTTCTGCACTTCTACCTTTGGACACCGTACTGATAATGGAAGACTGACATTATGAGTACAATTTCTTACTTGTAAGGGTTGGGAGTCTGTTTGGGGATGAGCGCCTTGGGCAATTGCCCAGTTTACCCCTCCGTAATGCTGGCCCTGCTGCTAGACCGGAGCACTGCAAACCACCTACTATCTGTTAGTATCCCTAATCGGGTGACACCTCTTCTGAATAGTAAGCAATACGATGCCATTAGGTTGTGGCATGAACTCACCCTGATTTAACCAATAAATAGAAATATAGTGGTTATTTATTAAATTAATAAACATTAAATATTAAAAACTGTCTGCTAGTCAACAAACAAGTCGTTCACAGCAAAATGGTGTTGTGCACTGTGAGCACACAACTACCCATTTTGGTGGGAGCCAATACGTGATGATATCCCAACTGTGTGAGTCCGGGGGCGTGATGGATATGAGACCAGAGGTGGAACAGAATCTGCTGTCCCTATTTGTCAGGCTACCTATCAGCGGAGGTTAACACCCTAAAGTTTCTTGATGCCCCCGCATGGTCTTGCGATGAAGTCACACGGCACTTACTAATCAGAAAAGGCATGGTGGATACCAGGAGATAGTAGGAGGTTCACAGGACTCTGCTCCAGACTCTTGCAAATCCTCTTACTTATTGGTATGGCATTTATAGGTGCTGGTCCCTCTAATAAAAACAATTTTTGCAGAGACCCGATGTACCAATCATTAGAAATCTGACATAGAAGCCGTGTACAGGGCAGACTGGAGGAGTCCTGGGGCCGGGTCATACACTTGCTTTGCTTTTAACATAGGCATTATCATACCCCCTGTTTTAGCCTGATTTGCATATAACTTGTATGTTAAATTTCTCCTAACTAGAAGATCACATTTTTCAAACAAAATATTTTTTTTTGTAAAACCATATCACGACTTTAATCTACTATACAAAGCTGTCAGACTTCAGGCTTTGCTGCATTTTGGTAAGCTGGCAATAAAATATGATATTTTTATTAATGTCGTGTATCTTCCTTTCCAGAATATTGGCTGTGACTATGAGATTGACTCGAATGCGGTTGAGGATCGCTGCGGTGTTTGCCATGGGGACTCTTCTTCATGTCACACTGTACACAAAACATTTGAGGATAGTGATGGACGTGGTGAGTTTTCCTCAGGGGAGTGGAAGCTATTATGTCTTGTCATTGGTAGGATAGGCCGAAGAAGATGAAAAGGGTGATTCATAAAAACTTTTTTGCAATTTTTTGGACAAGGTAAAACTTTTTTAAAACAAGGAATCTATATGGTGCAAGTGATGACTGATTTATGGCTCAAATTGAGCCAGTGTTCTGCCAAGATCATACCAAGGCCGGGGTCACAGTGGAGTACATCGGATGCAATCTCCTAGTGACACTCAGCTGAAACTTTGCTGTGAGTGTGAGCCAAGTGTCATCTACAGTGTTCTGAATCTCTCACATGCAAAAATCGGATCACTGGTGAGGAGAAGAATGAGAGATTAACTTCTCCATTTTCTCCATTACCTGTCTATGTCATGGGGTTTGATGGGATCACTAAGAACAGGGGAGCCTAATATGGCCCTCAGGCTAGGGAATCCCTAACTGACACTGATCCCAAAGATACATCTGAAGGTGATGATGTTTGGGCCGCCTTCCTTGCCCTAGCTCCTGAACAACCCTGGAGTATTGACCTCCCTCCCTCCACCCAACAGAGTGCCGGGACAAGAGTGATTAATCTAACACAAACAAACAGAGGAAAAACCGAAACTCAAACTCACAACAATCACTGACAGAGGTATAGACAATATGTGATCAGGAGTAAACTAAAGGAAGGGAGGAAATAATCAGACAAGAGTATTTCCATAACACACCAAACAGCACACCCACCAAAACTTCACCAACAATTGGATATCAAAGCACAAGGACCAGGGTCGCATAAAGCCATCATCAGCATGGGAGACTAGGCTCCACCATCTTTTAAAGGGCGGAGGTGACTGGGATAGGTCTCCTGCAACATGCAACTCAAGCAGCAATCCAAAGCCTAGCAGAAATTAACTCCTGCAAGCCCGATTACAAGAGCACAGCTGGTCAACGCCCGAGACTTTCTGTGCAACTCAAAAGCAGCATTGTTTGGAGTGTCTGACTCTGCTGTGTGAACAGCATTAAAAGCAGTCCTAACACTCGGTGAGTTTTGAGTCAGACGCCGTGTGACAGTCTAGGCTTATATCGGACTGCACTCAAATGTTACCAGTGCAGTTCGATGTTTCACTTGCACCCATAGATTTGGATGGGTGCCTGTGATCCTTGACACGCTGTTAATCGCAGCAGGCTGCAATTTTTTTAATTTTTTTTTTACCTCAATCGGTTTAGAGCTGAAATAAAACTCGCAGATCTGACCTGCAACATTGACTAACATTGGTCTGAGTGCAATGCAAGATTTTCTTACATTGCACTCCTCCGTATTATATGCCAGTGTACGCGAGCCCTTCTGGTGCATTTAGCTTGATAATTCTCCCTGACTATATATGATAAATTGGTGTCTCAAGTGCAATAGATCTTGGCCCTGATTCACTGTCATAATGAAGGGGGTTGCTGGAGTAAGGTGCGTCAAATTCTTAAAGACGTGGTTCATCCCTTTTCATTACTGGCCACATTGATATTATGTTGAGAAACAATGTTTCTCCCAATTACCTTGTGTTGGCAATAGTGCCTGTGAGCGGCGCTATTGCGGTCCGCTCATCCCCTTTGCGCGACCCCTGAGCTCTGTGACCTCTCATGTCTGGTGATGTCAGGTCAACTTCCTGTTGACCTGACATCACCGCAGCCGGCCCCAGTCTCCCCGAGTCACTGAACGGTGGGCGGCATTTCATCACTCATCACAGCGCAGCATCGCACCTGCTTGTGGTGCTCTGCAGTGAAGGAGAGAGCACGGATATGCTGTGCTGTGACACTGGGCTGTGATGAGCAGTGAAACGCCGCCCACAGCCTAGTCACTCAGGAAGACTGCGACCCGCCTCAGTTGACATGACATCACTAGTCATGGAGCCCGTGGGTCACGTGAAGGGGATGAGCAGACCGCAATAGTGCTGGTCACAGGCACTATTTGCAACACAAGGTATTTGAGAGAAACCTTGTTTCTTAACATAATATCAATGTGTCCACTAATGAAAAGGGGTGAACCACCCCTTTAAGGAGTCTGTACCTTTTAATGAATCTGGCATATCGTACTACTGCCATGTGCCACCTCCAGAAGTGTTACTACAGTGTAATTTTCTGTTGTAAATTACCTTTTGAATTTATTGCCCAAGAAACTGCAAATTTACAACATTTTTATTTATTTTTTTTGCAACTTTCAGTTGTGCAAACGTTTTGAGAAATTTCAAGGAGTTTTACACCAGAATACTGGCAAATTCGTCTTGATGAATCGGAGCCTAAAGGCTACTTTACACACTGCGATATCGGTCCCGATATCGCTAGTGTGGGTACCCGCCCCCATCTGTTGCGCGACACGGGCATATCGCTGCCCGTGCCGCACAACATCGCCCACAGCCGTCACACATACTTACCTGTCCGGCGACGTCGCTGTGACCGGCGAACCGTCTCCTTTCTAAGGGGGCGGTCCGTGCGGCGTCACAGCGACGTCACTGAAACGTCACTGAACCGCCGCCCAATAGCAGCGGAGGGGCGGAGATGAGCGGGACATAACATCCCGCCCACCTCCTTCCTTCCGCATAGCGGCCGGGAGGCAGGTAAGGGGAGCTTCCTCGTTCCTGCGGCGTCACACGCAGCGATGTGTGCTGCCGCAGGAACGAGGAACAACTTCGTTACTGCTGCAGTAACGAGATTTGAGAATGGACCCCCGTGTCGCCGATTAGCGATTTTGCACGTTTTTGCAACGATGCAAAATCGCTTATCGATGTCACACGCAACGGCATCGCTAATGCGGCCGGATGTGCGTCACGAATTCCGTGACCCCAACGACTCCGCATTAGCGATGTCGTAGCGTGTAAAGCCCGCTTTAGTGTTTATATTCAGGCAGCTTAGGATATTTGCTTTTATGAACTGAGTCTTTATTATGCTTGCTTTTTCTGCAATCCGTATATCACAGGATAAAGGTATTACATTCCCAAAGAGCAAAGTGCATACATTTGGGTGGTAAGACTGTCAGAATCATTGCACATTTTCTGTTCTTTAAAGCATCTGTTTGCTTTCAGGGTACGTCGACATTGGTCTGATCCCGCCTGGTGCTCGTGAAATCCAGATTGAGGAAGTAGCGGAGGCGGGAAACTTCTTAGCATTACGTAGCGAAGATCCGGAGAAGTATTTCCTAAATGGCAGATGGACAATACAGTGGAATGGAGATTATCAGGCTGCAGGAACAACCTTCACCTATACGCGCACTGGAAATCTGGAAAATCTGACTGCACCTGGACCAACATATGAGCCTGTGTGGATACAGGTAATATGGTCAGCAGCATTTCTATACATATTTTTTTATTATACACTAGTATTTGGGTGATCTTAAAAGATTGCCTAGGGATTTAAAAAATGAGCTAAGAACACGAAGTAGCCAGCTCTTGGAAATCTCACGCATGCGCGCGGCTCATTTCGGCCTCATCAGTGTGCCTTTGAAACCATGTTTACGCTTCCCTAATTCATTAGGCGCACTGCGCATGACCTGCAGTTTAGAAGATGTGTATGCGAGCTTCAAAGGCGCACTGATATGGACGAAATGAGCCATGCGCATGCGCAAGATATCCGTGAGATGGCGGTGACTAGTCAAAGCCCTAATTAGCGCATGGAAATTGAGGTTTAGAAGTAGTAGTAGTTCCCTTTAAAAGACATGTGAGCAAAATACACTCCTTCTATACCTCTGGAACTCCAAATTAATAAAATTTGTTTTACAAGCGCTTGGGAAAGCAATATAGCGCACACACATTGTGGTGTACTGGACATTTCTGCTTTATTACATCATGTGACCAGTTTATATAGCGTCATAGACATAGGAAAAATTGGCTCCAACTTATGAGCCAATAAGAACAAAAGGGGCACGAACAGAAATGTGAAACTTCCCCCCATCAGTGCTAGCTGAGCCCTATGGCATCATTAGCTACAAGACAAGATTGACATTATAGAAACAAAATATATTGAATTCTCTCACAGACACTATAGTCATTTTCACTACAGCTGATGACAGGAGAAAATAAGCTTCAGGTAGCACAAACAATAATCATATATTTTCACAATTCACACATAAACCTGACAATTCTTTTGCGGCTTTAGCTGCTGTTTCAGGAGAAGAATCCTGGTGTCCGGTACCAGTATACCATAAGGAGGGACCTAGATGACAGCAATGAGATTCAACCACCAGATTTCTCCTGGAGATACGGCGCATGGTCTGAATGCTCTGCCACCTGTGGCACTGGTAAGATAGATAAGCATTAGAAGCATTACACTCCATGTACCGCCAGATGGTGCCTAGAATTATGCCGAGTTATGAAATTTGAGACATATAAGGGTTTAATAGGCCTATATGGTTCTTATATTATTGCTCCGTACAGCATAAAGCATGTGCAGAGTGGTAATGAGTGTAAATGTGTGAGCTCTTCCAAAAACTCGAGAGCGTTGATTACTTGGATCATGTCATTGACCCTGCATCAATAAGTATAAACATTTTTAATTTCATATTTTGCTATAAGGGGTGCAGAGGCAGCTGGTGCACTGTGTAGAGAAAGTTGCTGGTCTGGTGGAAGAAAGGTATTGCGACTCATTGACAAGACCAGATGACAGACAAAGGAACTGCAATGAGGAGCCTTGTCCTCCAAGGTGACCTAGAGTTCAGATAACATTTTTTTTCCATTGGTAACTCACTTTGTACTCTGTTCTGATCCCTCGTGTTAATTATAGTAATTAAAGATAACATTCTTCTCATTTTTATTCTTCGTAGGTGGTGGGTGGGAGAGTGGCAGCAGTGCTCGATGACGTGTGGAACAGGTGGTGTACAGAAAAGAACCGTCTTATGTATTCAACGAGTGGGACTGGATGAACAACGTGCGTTGCTACCTTCAGACTGTCAGCATCTTCCTAAACCTGAATCCAGTATTACCTGCAACCACCATGAACCCTGCCCTGCTGTTTGGCACAATGGAAACTGGAGCCAGGTAGGTAGTCGGCACTTTTTTGAAAATGGCCAAAGTACAACAAAATAAAGGAGTTAAATAAAAGGTATCTATGGTGTTTCCTTTTTTGTTACCTAGTGCTCGGTTTCATGTGGAGATGGGTTCCAGTATCGAGATGTGTATTGTGAAAATGACCTTGAAGATGGTGCCTGTGATCCCTCAGAGCGCCCTATCAGCAAGCGAGTCTGTGTGATGCCATTTTGTATTCCTGTTTTTAACCCGGTTGACTGGACTGGAAGTGGAGGATCCAGCAAAGAAATTTTTAATGAAATTTTTCCAGGTCTACCAAGATCTTCTAATGGCAACCAGCATTCATTGGAAGATAACTCTATCTCTGAAGGAGACTTTTCTAATGTCAGAGATGGCAATCAGGGAAAAGTTGGGGGGACATTTGTTGATGACTTCTATTATGATTACAACTTTATTAATTTTCACGAGGACTTGACGTATGGACCCGTAGAAGACAATCATTTTAATGGTGGTGAAGAATTAGAGCCAGAATACCTTCCAACACATGTCTCTCATCAGGGAATTGGAAATGAAGAACAGGGTACTGAAAATATCCAGTCCACGGAAAACCCAACAATATCAAGTGAGAGTTGGAAGATATCAGCACAGCCTGCTATTTTAGTAGAAGAACAAACGGATGTAAATATACCTGGTGGAACACCTACAGTTATGAAAGAAACCTTCTTGATTGAACAATACACTCCCACATCTAATGATCATGAAATATATACCAATGATGGTTCAAGACATCAAGATCAGTCTGTGCCAACAGCTGAAACTTCTCCTTCGACACAGACCATGGCCAAAAGCTTCACCCACAGTTTTATTCATTCAACTCTACCTCGTCTTCATACACTAAAACCTACAGTTGTACCAGAAAAAGATTCCTCAATGTCGTCATCGCACTTTTTAGTTTTAGATACTACTCAAAGGAAAGCACACTATACTTCTACTTCTTTTCCAGACTCACTTTACAAAACTTCACAAAATCCAGCCACCACAAAAGAGTTGGATACAGTTACAAACCAAATAGTGAAAGATGAACTTGCAAAACCAGATCTGCCATCTAAACAAGAGAGAAGCACTGTTGTAAATTATCCTCGGCCTAGTGTCTTATTTACTACACCTCTACTAAATGATTCAGAATATTCCTCGACCTCTTCACAGCCAAGTTCTGTTGATCTTGTACCTACTATAAAATCTGCTCTGCGTGAAAAATACGACTACATAACCTCTAATGGTCCACAAGTTACTTCACCTACACCCAAGATGACAACCTCATTCCTAATAGACATCCTGACGTCTGCCACGACACGCATTCCAAACCATTATCATGGAGGAAACACTTATCCTCCTCTCAAGGAGGAAGTCACAAGAGATTCGGTCACACCTCAATACAATCTCTCCTTATCACATGGAGGTGACAAACTGGTGAGAAGTTACTGGGAAGTTGGAAACTGGAGTGAGGTAAGATTTTATATTTTAGTAGATAATATATCAGAATCCCAAAAAAAGAAAGTTGCAAGATAGAAAGACTTATTTCCTAAGTCATTGTCCTGTCTAACCGTTATTATATATAGCTCTGTTGATGAGTTTACCAATCCCACATAATTAGCACTAAATCAAGAAGTAATGCTAGGTGCTGACTAAAAGTGATCGGACCACCAGGCAGTACAGTCACGGGCCAATTTCTAACTCAACACTTGGGTTAAGTTAACGAACAG
Source organism: Anomaloglossus baeobatrachus (assembly GCF_048569485.1). Lineage (NCBI taxonomy): Eukaryota > Metazoa > Chordata > Amphibia > Anura > Aromobatidae > Anomaloglossus > Anomaloglossus baeobatrachus. The sequence continues at coordinate 573,853,901 of NC_134356.1, forward strand.
TGTTGTAAAGAGTAGAGCATAATGGACAATGCCTCCCACTTTTGCAGTTACCCCTATGATACCCCTAAGTGCAGCTGGATTCTGGGTATTCTTTATATTCGGTAAGATCATGCATTTAGGATATATTCTAAGGGGATGCCTTAAAGAGACAGCTTTGAAATTTCTTTGAGGAGTGCTGTAACTGATTAGAGCTGTGGGCATCCACTGGCCATTAGCCCTAGCGAAACACTCAAATGGTTAGTTTACCATTCACGGTGGCTTCTTTAGGCTCCATGACTCCCGAAAGTTTGTCTATGCCATAAAAAAATTTAGGATTGTGTTACATTTTATAACTTTTAATAATAAAAGCTAAAAAGTAAGAGGGAACCTATATCTATCTCCCACGTACCGTATGAATCATGTCTATAAAGAAGCTTTTTATCACAAATGTATGAGTCATTGTCTGCAACAAATTGCATGATATAATACTAATGAAAAAGGGTTTCTTTGTGAGGTTGATTACCTGGTTTTCTATTAAAATTACCATAGACTTCTCTTCTGATACCCCCGTACACATGCATGCCTGAGCTTGTATGAGTTTTCAGTGGTGAGAGGGGAGGAAGCTGTTTCCAAATAACTCAGGTGGTGGCTTTTCTCCACCAGAGCAAAAAGATTGGGCATGTTAAAATCTGACTTTTTTTTTTTTCTCATCATCTGAAGTTGGAGTACCCCCATATACCTTAGAGCAGAGGTCCCCAACCTTTCTGACCATGAAAGCTACATTCAGCTCTGAAAGAGGGTTGCAAACCACATCCAGCTCTGACGGAGGGTCGCAAACCACATTCAGCTCTGAGACAGGGTCGCGAGCCACATCCAGCTGTCGCCCCCCTCACAGTAGTGACTCCCAGAGCCCCCATTACCAGTATATTGACAGCCAAAGCTTTTCCACAGAAATCACACTGAGGCAGTATACCAACATCTAGAGGTTCCTACCTTACTCCAATTCAGAGATGCTCTTCTGTGTGGGGCTACTCACAAAAGTGATCATCTGGCGCGCGAGCCACAAGTGGCTCACGAGCTAAAGGTTGGGGACCTTAGAGGGTCATCCAGGTACATAAAAATTGGTGAATTTAGTCCACATTAATGTAATTTGAATAGACACTTTCAGGATCAAAAGGATCAGACATGTTGAAATCTAATATGTTCAACTTTTCGACATCTGCTGTTGGTGGAGAGCTGAGAAATCCCCTTACAGATTACCCATACCCATGTGCAAGAAGGTGCGAGGCCTCAGCCAATAAAGCTGATACTAGGAAGGAACATTTTTCTGTTGGCTGAGGCCCTGCCCCTTCTGGTCATATGGGTATGGCATCAGCACAGGTCCTGCTAGTCAAAAAGTAAATCGAATTAGCATAAATAATAGGGGGAGGGGATAACTATGAATACCCACCCCGTTATTATCTGATCCGTAACTGCTGTCACTCAACAAGCTGCAATTTTACAAAACTTTATTTGCTTGTTTTTTTTAAACCTATACATCCTAGCTGACTATTAAAGGTATGATCAGCATGATAGTGCCAGTATAGCACTGGCTTTAGGTTATATAGGAAAATTCTGGTGATTGGTGTGCTTTAAATAGTCAGCTGATATTGAAGATTTTCACAAGTTTGGCTGACATTCATCTAATGTGTCTTGTCAACTTAAAGCTGCTCTCCAGTCGAAACCGAAAATTTGACTATACATTGTGCATTGTATTGTTGCTGGTCCTATCATGGACAGTGGAGGGGGAGATGGCATATCTTACCCTTTGCAAAAGCACTCTATAGCGATCTCTGAGTTGACAGCGGATATTTTTGAAATGGAGATTGAGGATTAAATTGTTTCCTATACATGACCCTTGGCAAGTTTAAAGGAGTTGTCCCACGAAAAAAAATCTGCATTTTAATTAATAGATCTTGGAATAAAAAGTTTAAAAATTGGAAATATTGGAAAACATGTTCCTGTTCTGAGACAATCTTATATATGTGCCCCTGCTATGTAGTGTGTAATGGCCGTGTCTGACCGTACAATGACATGGTCTGATCATACCACATCTCCTGGGCAGAAGAGGAACCATAAGTCGCTCATGATAAATGAGTATACAGATGAAACAGAAGGGGCTCATAGCTGCTCCTTTTTGAAGTAACACATTTCCCTGCCTGAGGTAACACAAGAGTAAAGGCCACTTTACACACAGAGATAAATCTGCGGCAGATCTGTGGTTGCAGTGAAATTGTGGGCAATCAGTGCCAGGTTTGTGGCTGTGTAAAAATGGAACAATATGTCCATGATTTCACTGCAACCACAGATCTGCCAAAGATTTATCTCTGTGTGTATAGTGGCCTTTAGTGTTTCTTCCATGTCTCCAGCCCTTTGAGCTCATCATGAATCAAGTGAATAACATATGGGCTCAGCGGAAGTCAGAGGCTCAGAGCTCCTACCTCACTGACTTCATTTATGATGAGCTCAGGAGACTTGAAAGCAGCAGATGCACTCGCTAAGGTAACACATGAGCAAGTGTAATCTGCTACTTAAAGGAAATTTACACTACTCTCCCTAACACTTTAATAATATACGGTACTTCTGCGATCTACTCTGCTTCTGTAAGCTTATCTCTAACAGGCTTGTAAATACCTTTATTGATGTATTAACTTTAATCCTTCAGGTCGGGAGACCAGCATTGGACCTACTAAGTAGGGCACATGACTGGTGGGGGTGGGACTGCCTCCAGAGAATGACAGCAGTCTGGGCACGCATGCTCAGATCACACTTCACTCTCCTCACAGCTTGCTTTGCAGTATGGTGCTTTGATGTGACAAGCACTGCGATGTGCAGATCGAGCGATGTGTTATACTATCTAATGATCGGCACATCGCACTTGTCACATCAAAGCAGCGTACTGTAAAGCATGCTGTGAGGAGAGTGAAGTGTGATCTGAGCATGCATGCCGAGACTGCTGTCACTCACAGGGAGGTAGCCTGCCCCGTCAGTGACAAACCCTGCTCAGTTGGTCCAATTTCGGTCTGCAGCTGGAAGGATCAAAGCTACAACAATAATAAAGGTAATTAGGCGCATGTTAGAGATAAGCTTATAGAAGCAGGGTAGGCTGCAGAAGTATATTAGGAAAGTGTTAGTTAGGGAGAGTTAGGATAAATTAAAGGGGTTACATTAGTAGTGGAAAACAAGTTTAAGGTAGGACAGAGGTGTATCTCGGTTTTTCCAGCACTTGGGGCAAAAATTCAGTTTGGCTCCCCCTTCAAGCGGTTTGAGTAGCCCTCATCTGACCAATCATTCATATACGATTTGCACACTTAAAGTCACGTGCCTAAGAGCTGATCTTCCTTATTCTCTTAATTTTCTGTGAGAAACAGGGGAAAAAATCTAGTTGTCACATGGCCATAAGTGTGAATATAGGATATGAGTGAAGTGGCCATGTGATGACTGCTGGCACTAGCTACCATAGCTGACTTTTGACAGTGAGTATATTACACACTGTTAGTGTGTCGCCCACCTGCAGCGATCGCCCCAGGGACTCCACTCCACCTTCAGGGACGCCACAGGGTCTCCACGCGTTGGTATCTCTGGCCCACAGGTATGTCAGGTTTATTTACATGGGAGTCGTGAGTGACGCCACTCACGGTTTGTGGTCAGGGTTATGGGTGACCGCCACTGCAGGTTTAACAAGTGTCTGGGGCTGATGGGGTCTGCAGTCGGATGGTATGGCCTCCCATGAGTGAGGCTGGCCCCAGGGGCTCGGGTGCGTGGAACAACAGGTCCCAAAATAACTCAGGCTCAGGCCGTACAGTCTTTTAACTTGTTTACTCACTGTCAGATGTTCTGTGAGGAACCCGGGCGATGCTGAGATTAACCAGGAGGAACCAGGTATTCTTTAGACCGGTCTAAGGGTAACCATTTACTCACCTTCCTAGCACTTCTTGTTTCGGATAACCCCTGACTTGAAGTACCGTGGGATTCATCCAGGGAAGTCGCTACTGCCTTTTCTCCCCTTTTTGGACCATTTGCTGGCAGCGTGGACCAAGGAAGGTGGCTCTTTGCTTGATCCTCCTTATGGCCCCCCTCGTTGCTGTTGAGGCTCGGAATCTAGTTGGTTGGTGTGGGACTTGTTGTTCCCCCACCGGCAGGTTTAGCAGATCAAATAAATGGACGTCTACTCTAGGGACCTGTTCCCCGTGCGTGCCTAGTCACCAGGAGTCTCCATACTCGACCAGCTGACTTCCTCAGCGTCTTTCTGACAGACTTGCTGGTAACCGTTCTCCCCCGCTAACGGCTACTACACGGGCAGGGGCTGACTAGCGTGTCAGCGCGTGTCTCTTCTTCACCAACCCTCTTTTCGCGCCTTCTGCTATCAGACTGGCTAACTCCTCCTACTTTCTTTACCGCCGCTGCCACCTTAGCTTCCAGCCCCTCCCCTACACCCCTAGATGAGATGTGGAGGAATGCCCCCTCTTGGGTCTGCTCAAGGGTCCCCTCTAAGGTGTGGGAGACCTGGTTGCTTTGTGTCTGTGCGTACACACCCTATTCCGGCCTTTGGAATTACCTGAAAGCACTGTCCCAGCATGGGTGCAGTACTCAGTGGTGCCTGACCAGGTCAGGGGCACCACATTAGCACTGGGCATGCTACAGTGCTTAAGTTTATAATTAAAAGGGCTTGTCCAGGTGACTTTAGGCTTCTGTATTCTTACAGTGCATGCACAGCACACTCTTAGGATTCGCCGTTGCCAGTGGAAAGTGTGGTCAATTATGTGAGCACAAGTATGTGATTTGTATATTTCTGGCCAATTTCAGACTAGACGTGTCTAGCCTTGCTCAATTTATTTTCATTGAGTGAAGCAACGCATGTCTAATCGGCATGTGATTACATGTTTGCAAATCGCATGCTTGCGGTTTCGTGACCTGCCACTTACACCGCCGGCAGCAGAGAATCCTGACAGTGTGCAGTGCATGCTGTGAGAATTCAGAAGTCTGAATAATGGTTGCTGACTTATCACAAACTTGGACAGCCCTTTTAATGCTCCTAACATAAAATAAAACATTGTAACCTTTAACTTGTCAGACAGGACGACACATTATTAAAATACCCATGCATTGTATAATCTTACAAATTATGGATTGTTATATGTGAACAGGATCAGAACCAATAACAGCACAAGAATACATCACCAGAACCACCAGCAGTACAGAAGCACATCACTAGTACCACAATGAATACAGACAATATTACAACCCTCATCAGTATAGAAATACATGACCAGAACCACCAGCAGTATAGAAATTCCTATTCATAACCACAAGTAGTACAGAACATCATCATCAGAACCACCAGCACTACAGAAATTTATCATCAGAACCACACGTGGTACAGAAATTCAGCATAATAACCACCAGCAGCACAGAAATACATCACTAGAATCCGCATCAGTACAGAAACACAGTATTTATTTAACCCTCATCAGTACAAGAATACATCATAAGAACCACCATCAGTACAGGAATACATTATAAAAACCACCCTCAGTACATGGTACATCAATTGTTATGTCAGGTCAGACCCATATGTATTTGATTTCGTATGTACCTACAACTTACAGGACATCCTTAACAATGATAAGGAGATTCTGGGAGTTGTTGCTATTGAATACGGATCATACAGAAACTACAGTACCGATGATAATTAGCCAGTAACACAAATAAACATTTACATCCATGTACCTTATAGATGACATTGTCTGATTGGAATTGCTCTTTCTTTTCTTCATCTTGTCCAGATGCCATGATGACTTTTCACATCCACAGCTCTTCTCTGCAGACTTCCATCTTCCAGTCTTGTGCACACATCTTGGAACTATACCCTTAAAAATGGCAGTGTAATTATAATACTCCAGAATAGAATTATTTGCCCTACACTGTGCCCCTGAATAAATAACTTCTCCTCATTGTGTTCCCTGCACAAAATTTGACACACACACTGTCTCTCTTATATTACATGCTCTTCATACTGCCCTCTCCTCTCCATACTGAGCCCCCTCTTCACACTGTTCTCTCACACTGTGTCCCCTTACATGGCCTGTCTCTATACTGTGCTCCCTCATCACACTCCCACCTCCTCAGCATACTGTCCCATCCTTGCTGTGGCCTCCCACCTTCCCTCTATGCTACCCCCTCTTCATACTGCACCCCCAACACACTACCCAATCTCTATACTGTGCCCCCTGTGCACATATTTTCATCCCATACTGTCTTCTCACTACCTCCGCCCCATCCCCCCATTCCTCATACTGTGTCTGCATATATTTTCCCTCTTGCTCCCCCGACTGTGTCCTCAAACTTACCCCATCGCTCCCCACACTGTCCTCAAATTCCCCCGTGCTCACCATACTGTGTCTACACCATCCCGCCCCCTTGCTCTCCACACTGTGTCCTCAAATGTCCTCCACTCACTCCCCATACTGTTTCCTCAAATTCCCTCCCATAGTCTCTCACCACGATATCCTCAAATTCCCCTCACCCTCTCTCTACATACTGCGTACTCAAATTTCTTCCCCACCCTTCTCTAATCACAATAAATCTTCAGTGTCTTCGGCTCCACTCAATCACTTACCACACCAAATGTCTGCCGCCTATGTGGTGCAGAGAAAGTGGCCTAAGCAGTGTGATCAGCTGATCTCTGTGGTGACTTTGCCCTGAATGGGAAGTGTCGATGGTCAGTGCTTCAATTGTACACTCGCTTGAAAGATGTGAGCACAATTGATCACTATGAGCCGGCGCGCAGAATCTTGCCTGTGTCGGCTGTCAGCTTGACAGCCGGCTCAGAGAACAGCTGACTCTCACTAAATGCAGCCACCGGAGAGACACCTCAGGCTGCTGCATTAGGTGGTCCAACAGCGCGTCGCCTTTCGGCAACGCCCGGGCCAAATGCCCCGCCTGTCCCTCACAGATACGCCCCTGGGTAGGGAAATATGTTGTGTATGAAAGCAGCAGCTGTAAGCCCCTGCTGTTTCGTCTGTATTCTCACTTATAAAATTGACTGCTTCTTTTCCCCAGCCCAGATTTGTGGTATGTGCCGACCATGAACTGGAGCAGCTCTGCATGGTTGGACACAGTCATTACGTGATACATAGTAGGGACACATGTATAAGGTTATCTTAGTACAGGAACATTATTTTTCTATACATCCTATTGTGGAAGTTATAATTATTCTAAAATGTACTTTGAACCCCTGTAATTTTTCGACTGGAGAGTCACTTTAATTGAAAGCAAGGGGGTTTTCTGTAGTTTGCTTTAGAATTAGAGGCCTTTAACCAGTATAGACCCGCATTACTCCACATATGTGACTGCTTTTACTTAGAATAAACATAAGCTTTGCTAAGTAATTAAAAAATGTTAACCCCAGACAGTAATCACTTGAGGTTAGAACAAACAAGTTAATGTCCCGGAGATGTCAGCGGTTTCTTTTGGAACGTTAGTTTGATGCACTAGTTTCACAATGTTTTAGTATTTAAAAATGAAGAAAACTAAAAAATATTGTGTAAAGGTGAAGTTACACATTATTTTTCAAGAATGAACAGAAGCTTGTTTTACTGTAATTACTTTAAAAGGAAACTCAGTTTCCTCAAGGCTCTCAAGCCACCAAGATGATGTTCTACAGGTTTATTAATTTCTAGACAAACGTTCCTACCAGTAATCACGTCCTAATCGATGTGACTGACGTCTTCACTGTCCACATTATATCTATTACTATCTATTACTATGCCTTTCTGGACAGTGCATTTGCCTTCATTGCGCATGCACAGGAAGACAAGACATAACACGCAGGTGCATAATGGAAACAGTGAAGACTAAGACGGTGAAGCGACTCCCCAGTGGACTGGTCTTGGCTAATTTGCATCTGATGAGACAGAGATTAAAAGTTGTTTATGCAGAGAAATATTTGTTTAGGAAATCAAACAGTTTGTTGGAATGAAGGAATATACCGGCGAAATGTAATGGCAGCAAATTGGTGGCATTGGGGGGCCTGATAGGTCTTCAGTGATGGGAACCTTTCACCAGTTTGTGCAATGAAACAGACCACATTATGGAATAGTGGCTGCGGATTTGAATAAAAACTAGGTTTTTGGGGGTTTTTTTTGTTTTTTTTCACATTCCATCTCTGTTGTGGAAATATTAGCTTTAAAAGTTTAGATTTTAATTTATACAAAACCAAAGAAATGGGCTCCTGTGGTTAAAAGTACAATGTGTATGAACAGGTGTGTTGGCTTATTTCTTTACTTTTGCTTTAGTTCTCTGTACATACAGGTGCGTGGCTCCCCCTTTTACGCTGTTCATATTGTCTATATAGTTTTCCATGGGAATCAGGCCTGGGTCGTGCTCTGCTCCCATGTATTTTGAGGCCTGCTGGCACATAACGAGCTGAAACACTGGTTAGGGACCCTGATATGGATGGCTTTTACTTTTTTTTTTTTATCCAAATATTATCATCTAAGCACCCTATATTATTTACTTGTACTATTACTATGTATTTACTTACTAAAGGGTATTTGCTCATTTATTTTTATCCTAGATTATATTTAATGTATGCCAAAACTAATGGAGCCTTCAGCTTATTTCTGGGGCCTCTAGCATTGGTCAATGTCATGCAGGGGGAAAAAAAAGAGGATAACAAAGAGAATGTCACAACAGGCTTTGTCCTGTGAGACATGTAATGACAGAGCCCTGTTCTCCTCTGTGATCTTATTGCTGCCATCTACTGTGTAGAGTAAATTAGAGGTGTCATTATATACACATCTTGCAGCTTACACTTCACAGCAGTCAGTGTGGGGGGAGGAAGAATAGAGCAGAGGTGACCATGCACAGAATAAAGCCTGTTTCTACTTTCTCTGGGGGCGTGTTCTTTTTCCCCTGCGTGACACCTCCTGCTTATGATTGGCCAACGTCATGTAGAGGAAAAAGTACACACCTCTAGAGAAATATCTCTGCTAAATCACCATTAATCTTACCATAAGTTAGAACCTAAACTTTACAAACTAATATCTCTGCACTTAATGGAGAAATTTAAAAATAAAAAATAGATTGGAAACAAACTTTCAACCTCAGTCAAAACTTACATAATCTACAATTGAACTTTTCTGTCTGTATAAATAGGGCCATTCATAGATGAATAGTTATGTGATTCGATGCAGACATTTTGCATGGTCTGTACATTTAGTCTGTGCATCATACAATCGAATGTTTTATTACAATATGTCCTCTGTCTTGTAGTGCTCCACCACCTGTGGTCTTGGTGCAATGTGGCGTACAGTTTTATGCAAAGAATATGACAATGGTACATGTGATATCAACACTAAGCCAGCTCCTGCTCGACGCTGCCATCTACGGCCCTGCGCATCCTGGACAGTAGGAAACTGGAGCAAGGTAATTAACTTTACTATGCACAAAGGCTTGTTAGAAAGTGACCACCATATGAACCAACACTATGCTTTTAGGTTTACATATGGATAACTATTTTATACGTCTTGAACTTATGGAAATAAAAAAACTATCTACCTTGAGGGGATTGTAGATGAGGGGCATGTTTGCTAAATCTAGATCATATCTAGACTGTATCTGGTCTAAGTTTTCTCATTCTATTAGTTGGGTTACTTTTGTGCACAAACTTCGTCCTCATTCCTATGTCTGTGATTTTTCTGGAACACAAAAAAAATCTGCATTTCTTCAGTGTTTTTCATCACTGTTTCATCAGTGTTTCAGTTTCAATTTGTGTCTCAATTTCAGTTCAGTTTTTGGCTCAAGGGATCACAATTTAGGCCCTTTTGTGTTAGGCCACATGTAAAAAAAACCCCAAAAAAACCCAAAAACACATAAAGGTGGTAAAACACATGAGACATTTTTTGAGGCACAAATTAATCCATATAATTCTAGCTCAGTAAATAAGTACTAGTGTATAATAATGTTTCATGGATCAAATTCGCCAATGCAAGTCTATGGGCTCCCAATTTACTAAGGATGGATTCACTAGAGGATAAAGATGTTTTTAGACTTTCTCAAGTAGGTAACATTGAATTTAAGTTTGATGAAGAGTATTCATGTATTCAAATGTGTTTTAAGTTATTTAAAAAAGAAAAACATACCACTATGTACAATTTAGACTGCAGAAATACCATGATTTGATGTTCTTTGGCGTTTTATAGTTGTGCAGGGTGGCGGTACAAATTCCTATACAGAGATATTGAATAGACGCAAATTTTTATGATAAAGGGGTTGTCCACATTTCATGACAATTTTTTTTTAAATGCTTGGGATTAGGGCTAAAAAAAAATTTGCAATTAGATTTTATTAAAACTTTTGCATCATTTGCCTTTTATAGCTTCTGTGTTGCTTTCTCCATTGCTGGCTGCAAAATGAGTTATCTGAGTATCGGTCAGTCAGCTACCTGTGACAGTCCAAAATGAGATTGGTACTCTATCTGTCTTTTTCTGAGCTCCTCATAGTTGATTTATGACCAGGAAGCACATCAAAGTCAGGCTAAGTTCACATGTCCATTAATCATCCAGGAGCAATCTGTTGGCAAAAAGTTGTGCAAACACAATTTTTTTGTCCTTTTTGAAAAAATTCATATTTGCAGGATCCATTTTTTTTAACATTGGAGTCTATGGAAAACAAATCCATTAACTGATTGCTATTTATCTTCATTTAAGACTGATCCAGTAAGGAAAAAACAATCCTTCACAAATGCAAGAAATTGAATGGATAAAAAGTAATCAGTTAATGGATCTGTTTTCCATAGACTCCAATGTTAAAAGAAAGGATCCTGCAAAAATAAAGCTTTTCGAATGGCCTAAAAAGTTGTGTTTGCACAACTTTTTTGCCAATGGATTGATACTGGATGATTACTCGACAGGTGACATTAGCCTTAAAGGGAACCAATTACCAGGATTTTCGCATATAACCTATAGCCATTGCTATAGCCAGTGCTATACTGGCACTATCAGGCTGATTCTATACATACCTTTAGTGGTCAGCTCGGATGTTTAGGTTTTGAAATCCAAGAAAGTAAAGTTTATAAAATCGGCAGCTTCTTGAGTGACAGCAGCTGAGGATCACATAATATCTGGGGGGTATTCATAATTCTCCCCCTCCCCCCTGTTAGAATTAGCATAAGTATTATGCAATCAATTTAACTTTTCACTAGCAGGACCTTTGTGAGGTCAAACCCATGTGACGATGTCAAGGGAGGAATTTGCCTTGAAGACTGCTAATGGAGTCCTCATTTGGGATATCCAGAGACGATGCCATATTAGCTGTGTATCAGTGCCAATATATATATATCAATGTATATAAGACAAAGAACACAGACATGCTCTCTTTTCAGCCAGCGTCACCAACTGACTCATGTATTCTATTGTTCCAGCATTAAACACATCATTTCAGCCTGAAAGATATTTACAAAAACTTTTCCATTTGCTCACACATACTGATAAAGAATAATTAGGGGGGAGTGCATATGGGCAGCATTGGGAGAATGCATGAGATCATACATCATCCCAAATAATACACTTTGAAGGCAGTAAGCGACGATGAGTTTCTGTAGAAATAATACATGGGAGTATGGGATCACCCGCCTCATCCCACAAATACTACATTCCTTCTCCTGTGAATTTTACTGATAAGGCTACCAATTAACTTAATGAATATCTCCTTTGTTCATTTATACTTTGGCTAACTTTTTCAATATACAGCTTAGAATTATATTATGGGTCCATGCGATGGCTACATAGACAGACAGATAATTTTGCATCTAAATCTACATTTTGATTATTTACATACACAGATATTCTTATTACGTTTAAACAAACATACTACAGCTCAGGTGACCTCCACAGTCCCCCCTTAATAAAATATCTGTGAATATTATTAACCTTAAATTTAAACATTTTCCCCATTTAGATATATTTTATTATTTGGGACTTATTTGTGACCTATTGCCTTTAGGACTTTAATTATATCCTTATCTATATATGTGGGCTTTCTATGGGATTGTTGTTTAATTTAACACTATAGGCTTTAGCTCCCCCTTAAGTACTTATTTTTATTTATTAAACATAACTCTATGATTTATAGGGGCTATTAGAATTGGCGTTATTACACTCATTAGGGCACATTATCCTGATTAAGAAAGATTGAATCTAGACCTTATTTAAAAATTAGCACATAATTAAAAAAACAAAAAACAAAAACACATTTGCTACAAATTGTCCATGGTTCTTCTTTTCGGATATAAAACAAAAGAAAGATGCTTGGTCAGTGCTAGTCCACTTAGGGCCACTTTGTGAACCTGGATAATCTGCTCTTGATAATAAAAAAACAACAAAACATGATGAGGCTTCATGTATACAATTTGTGGTGCAGACTTGGAAAAACCTTCTGGGATAATGGGTAGAATAGCGGCCGCTTTCTGCTTCGGTTGTGTTGGGTCCATTGGTTTCTGACATCAACTTTTGTGTCGTTTGTGACGTTTGTGTCACTTGTGTGTCGTTTGTGACATCAACTCGCGTGTCACTGCCAGTGCTCAGCAGACTAGGCCGGAGAGACATCAGCCTGATGGGATAGGCTCCTCCAAAACTTTTCCCGAGATGAGAGAATCCATAGCTAGCATTTTATATTAAGGAAAATCACTGAATATATTCATATGAGTTAGTAGGAGACAAAAAAAATTGTAAATGGTTAGATTACATTAACCAAACCACATTTTTGGGTCTATGAAATGGCTGAATTAAGTATTTTAGATTACTCAATTCGTACCCTCAACAGTCCCCCCTTGACTTACTTCTGCCATTTCCAAATACTAAGGGTACCGTGTTCCCTTAGGAAAAGAGGAAGAAAGATCTGTTGGGAAATCCTGCCTGACTGAACGTTGAGGCATGGGTGGAGAGGGGAATGGGATTTATTCACCGGTTTGAGACCAAGGACCCCTAGGCGAGTCCTCACCCTTTGAAGTTGGACTTTCCAATGTCTCAAGGTTCTCTAAGTCCTCTTTTCTAACTGTTTCAGCAATGATGGTTTGGGACGGTACAGGTTTTTTGTAAATGATAAATATGAGCATGACGCTTAGTGCAGCTCCGGTGGATCGACCCTTGTGCAATGCGGGGCGTGAATCTATGTTGTCCTGCCGTTGAGCTTTATTGAAATTTCTGTGTCCTTTTAGGATTAATCAGTCTCCTGACCGAAAACCATATACTACTAACTCTGATTTAGGATCTGGAATTAGAAAATACACTTGTTTAATTCTCTAATTAGTCAATCATATGAAAATTATACGTGCTTTGTGCTAGACCAAAAAACATTTTACATTGAAACCTGTTTATTACTAAAGAGAAACAAAACACACACTAAAGAGAAACAAAACACGCACCAAAGAGAAACAAAACACGCATTGGTTTACAACTTATTAGTTTGTTTTTTACATACCACTTGCATTATGTGGATTTTCAGCAATGACGTCGTTTTCTGCACTGGAAAGCCTCTGACCAGACCTGGAAAGAAATCTACACAACACGCACAGACTTGCATACAACGTGCTCAAGATAAACATCTATAATCAGTTTGCAGTCTCTAAGAATGGGTAGAGCAGGTGCAGGGTGTTTCTATGGACTCTACAGTTTTTCTTCATTGTTTTAAAAATGTGCTTCACAAGACCGGGTGAGTTTATCTACCTGGGTACTGAACCCTGGCGTCACCAAAGCACACACTGATATCCAACTGTCACAGATGTTAGTCCATGTTACTTGGGCCATCATTAAGAAGAGATCTCATGGCAGAGAAAGCTTACCGCCCTTCATCCACAGACCTTCCTCAGTCAGCTGGCTCCCTGCGTCTCGCACTCCACTCCTTATTGTTTCACTTGTTCCTGTAGGGATTTAAGAACACAAGGAGTGACAGAAGTCACTGACGTGACAGATGTCAACGAGGCATGGTCTCTATGCATGGTAAAGGACTCCTCAACTCTAGGCCCGTTCACTGCTTCTTGGTCAACTGCACCTGTGCGGGGATCTCCATCCGATTCCATCAGCTCAGATCTAGACTTTCTTTTCGGCGTACCTAGCTTATTTGACAACAGCAAAAATCTACATCCTACATACATTTTGACTATCTTACCTACCACTGCTCCACCCATCTAGAGAGGCACTTACATCACTTCCTCCTGTACCGATAGGAGGGGAGGGAGTGGCCTAAATTTAGGATTACCTCATGTTGTGTAAACTGTAGCATATCCAGTGCAGAATCGACCACCATCTGGTTTCATCTATAAAAACAAAAACTAAAAGAAATATAGATTAGATCATTCCTATAACAGACATATATTCCTACATTCATAATAATCCAATAAACATGACATAACTGTTGCAAAAGAAAGGCCAGCTTTAAAGCCTGCTTTAAAGCCTATCCAATATGTCTGCTGCTGGAAAAATGCAATAGATATCTACTTCCTCCCTTTTTATATACTACTTTGGCAAAATATATAGATCCATAACAGTAAACAATATGATTAACCAACAAATAAATATAACTTATACTCTACTGGGAAATTTTGAAACCTTACAACAGGGTTCATCTATATTCTGTATCTACAAAAAAAAGGAAAGTAATCAATATTGGCATTTTGTATGCAAAAATAATACAAAACAAAAACATAACCATAAAAACAAAAAAAACCTAATTTGGATATTTTAAAAAATATACTTTTCTCTGCAAAATTAATTTAATTATTTAAATAGCAGCAGAATACTATTGATAATCTCCTATGAAATTTTGAACTCTAAGGATTAAACAAAATCCACTCCACCAGCCGGAAAAAGCACTTGTTAGTACATAAGACAAAAACAGCTTTGTAAATCTGCTGAAACTACCTTTTTTTTCTTTTACAACTTGTGATAACTAGCAGCGTACTGTATACCCTCCCACACATCCCTGCAGAAGTGCGAGAGCATCATTAAAATAGATGTTTTGGGACTGGAAATCACTGCAACAAAAACAAGCAGTCCGGGGCTCCCCCCTGTGTCACTAGGGAAGGTTGGGGCAGACTCCTGGGTGCAGCTGGACTGTGGGCAGTATCTTGGGAAATCTCCTGGGACTGATTTAAAGGAATACTGTGATACTCTGGGAAAAGGCACACTGGCTTCAGGTAGATCATTACTGAATCTACAGGGAACACTTTTATTGTAGATTTGTGTGTTGCAAGTTTTGGTTACGGTTTCACTGACATTTGGGGGTGTGACACTTTCTTTGATAGTGACCGGGCTGACCACAACGCCAACAATTCTGTTGCTCGCTCTGCTGGTTTTGTTGATTGGGAGCTACGTATACGGGGTTTGGGCCCTGTCAGGGCATGGGCTGTGGTGGGGGCTGCACCGGCGCGGTTGTATACACAAATTGATCTTGAGCCCATCTTTTTAAAGCGGCACAATACTGTTCTCCACTTCGGAAAATGGTGTCATCAGTGCCTGGGGGCATTGTGAGATGGGGTTCCATTAAGGGCCAAAAAAACTCTCCTGCTTTTACTTTGGTGAGATTATCTAGGTCCTTCCGAGCAGCTGAATATAACTGGTGGACCTGTAGCATCTTCCTATAAAGTTGCATAGGGTTAATTTCGGGATCTGGCAGGCAGGGGATTCATGCCGCTGACTGGATAGGGTTGAAAGGGACATATTTAAATGAGGGCTGTTCCTCGTTAGGTTCGGGGTAAGGCTCACTATGTGTCCTAGAGGAAAAGGGGGGATCCAAGGGGAGGGGATTGGTAAATGGGGAGCGTGACGCCAGACTGGCCGGTGAGGGGAGAGACGGCATTGCAGGTATGGGAGGGACCAGGGGTATGGGTGTGGAAAGGGTTAAGGGATGCTGTCTAGTGACTGCAGCATCTATGAGCAGTTCCGGGACAGGGGGAATAGAATGGAGATCAGGTTGTCGGGCAGTAACAATACAACCTGCCGGAGGACCCTCAGATCTGTCCTTAGACTCGGGTAACATATAGTAAAACACAACATCCCCTTGCTCATCTTCATCTTCAACCTCAATATATCCTTCCAACAGCAATGCCTGTGATATTCTGCCAAACAATTCTGCATCATTCAACAATCTCCTGTCTTTTAACTTGCCCTTTTTTGCTTTCAATGCTGTTGCCCATAGTGACGGTTGTAACCGACCTCCTTTTGGTAATTCTAACATTTTCAAAATCTCCAAGGCATGGCATACAGCTTTCTTCCCTTCTCTCTCTGCAACTAGCTCTAACACATTCTGTGAACCTTAAGGCCTCTCAACTTTCTGTCTCCTCTGTCTGAACATTTTTACTATCTTGGTGGTGTCTGGATTACACTAATATGACTATGCGGTGTGCGTTAAAGCCCGGCCGGAACTTAAGGCTACACCTCTATACTAGCTGGCAACTCCTCAGCTATATAGTAATAAGGGTATCCCGCGTCACGGAGGAGGGGTACAAAATGTATTCCCTCCGGACTTGATCAGCTGCACCAATATTTTTTATTGTCCTAACTCACTATCTTCAGTCACGTGAAAATCGTCCGTGTCACGGAGGAGGTCGTACAAGTCCCGGCCTCCGGACTTGGTCAGCTGTACCAATATTTAAACGTCCTAACTCGCTATCTTCGGTCTCGGGAACCCCCCGCGTCTTTAATTACAGACCGGGTCAGTCTAACTAGCTATATCCAGCCACCACCATCTTTCCTGCCCTAACAACCGTCCTCTGGATCCCGTGTGACACTCGATCCACACCTCAGGGCTGGGATCGTGCTCTGAGCTCCAGCGGGCACTATCCCTGAGTCACAATCAGGAACCTTTTAACACCAATACGGACACACAGCCCGTCACTCCCTCCTCTCCAAGAACAACCACAACGGCAGTGAATACACAGTATGTAACACTTACCGAGGGTTGTAGGGGATCAGCCTGGTTGGAGCGGAGAGAGGTCTCAGTCCGTGACATCCAAACGATTGGTATCTCCAGGTCAGCAGTGCGTCCGTGGAGCCCCACGCTGATGGGCGCCACACTGTCAAGGGAGGAATTTGCGTTGAAGACTGCTAATGGAGTCCTCATTTGGGATATCCAGAGACGATGCCATATTAGCTGTGTATCAGTACCAATATATATATATCAATGTATATAAGACAAAGAACACAGACATGCTCTCTTTTCAGCCAGCGTCACCAACTGACTCATGTATTCTATTGTTCCAGCATTAAACGCATCATTTCAGCCTGAAAGATATTTACAAAAACTTTTCCATTTGCTCACACATACTGATAAAGAATAATTAGGGGGGAATGCATATGGGCAGCATTGGGAGAATGCCTGAGATCATGCATCATCCCAAATAATACACTTTGAAGGCAGTAAGCGACGATGAGTTTCTGTAGAAATAATACATGGGAGTATGGGATCACCCGCCTCATCCCACAAATACTACATTCCTTCTCCTGTGAATTTTACTGATAAGGCTACCAATTAACTTAATGAATATCTCCTTTGTTCATTTATACTTTAGCTAACTTTTTCAATATACAGCTTAGAATTATATTATGGGTCCATGCGATGGCTACATAGACAGACAGATAATTTTGCATCTAAATCTACATTTTGATTATTTACATACACAGATATTCTTATTACGTTTAAACAAACATACTACAGCTCAGGTGACCTCCACAACGAGAAGGGACGAGGCCTCAGCCAACAAAGCTAATACCAGGATGCAACATTTTTCTGTTGGCTGAGACCGCGCCCCTTCTGGTCAATCTTGGTAATTGGTTCCCTTTAAATGAAAAGGGTAACAAAGAGCCTTTAAAAGCTAAAACTGCAAATTTTTTACCGAAAACCCAAATAGAACAATTATCAACTCTAAATATATGCATTTCCACTCATGCGCCACCAGCAATATTTTATGTCGGAAAAGCTTTCAGTCAGAAAACCTATTTATTTATACAGTGCTCAAGTACTTGTGGACCTGGAGTTCGGGAAAGAGATGTCCAATGTGTAGACATGCGGGACAAGAGGCAGCTGAGGCCTTTCCATTGTCAGAGTACAGTCCACAAGCCACGGATCCAGACGATTTGTCATGAGCTGAAGTGTATGGAGTGGTATGTTTCCTCGTGGAGGGAGGTAAGTAATTGGGGAAGGACAAGGGTAGAAACTGTCACAAATGTAAATACACAAAATGCACTATATACACAAGCAGCTTATTCTTACCCTGATAACTAGTAGGAATGGAGATTAGAGATGAGCGGACCCGTGGAAGTTCGGGTTCAGCCGGATATTAGATAAAGTTCCGTTCGGGACCCTGACTTGACCTGAACCCCAATGGAAGTCACAGTTGGGCTCTCCGCCACATACAGCCAACCTTATACAGAGCATTTCCGGGGGAGAAGGGGCGTTTTTCTGGGGGGGAGAATGACACCAAACATTCGAAAACATAGTTTTGACCCCCAGTGAGAGCCATTCAGAGACTGCAAGCAGCTCTCACTTGGCCTTGCACCGAGAGTACCCGAGCACCCCAATGTTGGATCGAGTGTTTACCATACATAAAGCCCCGAACGCCGAACACCGCTTTTTTTTTTTTTAGTATGTGTTCAGTACAAACTCCGAACTGTACAGTTCTGGTTCACTCATCTCTAATTGAGATACATATATAATAATGATGAAAAGTATATATTGTGTCTAAATTGATGGACTACAAGCATATTAGGTTTGATGCCCTTTCAGTGTTCGGAGGAGTGTGGCGGGGGCTTGCAGCAGAGGCTGGTCACCTGCCCCCAGGTCGGTCGCTGTGATGAAAACCTGAAGCCGAACAACACCCGTTCTTGTAATGATCATCCTTGTACTACATGGGCTGTGGGGCCCTGGGGTCAGGTAAGTGGCACAAACATTTTAGTTCTTTTTTGATGGGGAAGTCAACTCAATTTTGTAATATTTTTGCTGTACTTCCCAATATTAACCTTCTATCAAAGGCTGCTGTACTAACCTGCTTCCTCCAAGATAAATTGCATTTGGGGGCATTTTTGTGCCCCATCACAGTCCTTTTACTCTCTCTTTTACTGTTTGGGCTGTCTTCACGCTTTGGCTGCATACAGTGCACAGCTTCCTGCGGAGGGGGTATCCAGCGCCGTCAGGTGAAATGTGTGAACAAAAGAACTGGGGCTGCCGAGGAAGATAATAATCTGTGCGACCATGAACCATGGCCTGAAAACCTACAGAAATGTAACCCTCAGGACTGCCAGAAAAACAATGCCAGTAAGTTCTCCTAATTTCTGAGGCTCTATATCTAACAATAAGGTGGGCTTTCTTTCCTAGTCATATCAAATTATTTTTTATTATTATTATTATTATTTATTTTTAATGTCCCATTGATTCCATGGTGAGCAGCACGGTGGCTCAGTGGTTAGCATCGTGGCTCAGTGGTCAGCACAGTGGCTCAGTGGTCAGCACAGTGGCTCAGTGGTCAGCACTGTTGCTTTGCAGCTCTGGAGTCCTAGGTTTACATGCCACCAAAGACATCTGCAAGAAGTTTGTATGTTCTCACTCCAATGACATATTTATAGGGAATTTAGATTGTGAAACCCAATAGGGACAGTGGTGTTGTCTGTAAAGCGCTGCGGAATATGAGCAAATAAAATAATAATGGTGCTGTGCATATGAAGAGGGGTTACATTCCAAATGCATATATAATTTACAGTGAAAAACTAACAGTGACAGAGGGAGAAGACCCTAATAGTGACTACTGTATACTGTGTTTCCACAAAAATAAGCCCTACCCAGAAAATAAGCCCTAGCAGGATTTTTCAGCATTTTCAGTGTAAGGCTTAAATATAAGCTCTACCCTGAAAATAAGCCCTAGTTGCAGTTCAATAATGAAGTGTCCATGCAGCTAAAAAAGTTAAAGAATACTGCAGGCCACTTCATTATAGAAAGAAGACACCCCCAAAAGAGAGAAAAAAAAGACAGAAGACCCCCAATCCTACTCACTAGACACCAAACGGGAGGACCTGCAGTGGAACGCACACCAACACACATCAGATTGCACACACAATCACACATCAGATCGCACAGACACTCCCCACATCCGGAGATACTGATTGCTTCTGGCCGACAGGGGAACCTGGAACACAGTGCAATGGAGCGCTAGGACCTGCATTCCACCACAGGTCCTCGCACTCCACTGCACTGTGTCCAAGGTTCCCCTGCCAGACGGAAGCAATTGGTATCACCGGATGTGGTGAGTGTGTAATTGTGTGTGTGATCTGATGTGTGTGTGCGATCTAATCTGTGTGTATGAGTGTGTGTGATCTGATGTATGTGAGGGTCAGTCGGAAGCAGGGGAGGACCGCATGGAGTATACCTGCTGGCAGCACCCGCCGAAGATTGCAGGAGGACCTGGGAGTGACGCAGACGTCAGGGGTCTGGTAAGTATGATTCTCCTGGGAAGGGGGTTCTGCTTTTTTGGGGGGTAACCTTACCCCCAACCATTTTTCCCCGAGAATAAGCTCTAACCCGAAAATAAGCCCTGGCATATTTTTTGAGGCAAAATATAATAATATAAGACAGTGTCCTATTTTCGGGGAAACACGGTATTATAATGGCGCTTTGTCAACCCTTTTTACATATGGAAGCAGTGGTACGGCTGTATAGGTGCTTGTCCCCTGATTGAAAATTAGACCTTTTTGTAGAGTTCAGTTGTGTGAGTCATGAAAAATCTAGCATAGAAACCTTATGTAAATCAGGCTGGAAATGTGTCTATGTACTTGGACTACTTACCTACCAATAGGTTCCCCATTCAATCAGTTTACAAAGGACCACATTTTTTTGGGGTGCCAGTAACGGTAAGTAATATGTTCTTTGTAAAAGTACTCATACCGTGTTTCCCCGAAAATAAGACCTACCCTGAAAATAAGCCCTAGCAGGATTGTTTGGGCTTTTTGGAGTATGCTTCAAGCTGACAAGCCCTGTGATATGCTTTCTAATAACAAGCAGTACATTGCAGTGCTTGTTAGCTAAGGGAGGACACGTCAAATCATTGACAGATCCAGGCAGAAGAAAGTGTAGTGTGGTCTGAGCATGCATGCTTAGACTTCTGTCACTCACTGAGAGGTGGCCCTGCCCCACCAGAGATGTGCACTGTTCAGTTCCTCCGATTCCGGTCCCCAGATCAGAAGTAGCTTTGCTGGATCACGAAAGAGGAATATAGCAGCCACAAAGAGATGAGCTGACAGGCAAAGGGCAGGTAATAGAAGTATATTAGGAAAAGGATTATTAGGAAGAGTTAGGTCATATAATTAAAGGGGTTGTCCAGCTTTTTTATGAAATTCTACAGTCACTCTTGGTTACTGCAGGCTTCTCAATTTTCACAGTATGTGCACTGCTCACTTTTAATATTCTCACATGATGGCAGCAAGAGTGGATGGTCACATTCTGTGGACAAATTCGTGTCCGGCCTCTCCTAATTCACCTCTATTTATTGAGGCTATGCATGTCTAGTCGGCATGTGACCACATGTATGCACATTCATGACCTAGAGAAACACAGCATCACAACCCTCATGAGTACAGAAATACATCACCAGAACCACCAGCAGTATCGAAACATGTCACCAAAACAACCATCAGTTCAGGAATACATCACAAAAACCACCATCTGTACATGAGTACATCACCAGGACCACCAGTAGTACATGAATACTTCACCTGAACCACCACCAGAACATGAATACATCACCAGGACTACCATTCGTACAGAAATTCAGCACCAGAACCACAATTAGTACATGGTACACCAATTGTAATGTCAGGTAAGACCCTTATACACTTGTAGGAAACTATAATTCACAGTATGTTTTTCATAGTAAGGAGATACCCATCCCAACTCATTCCCCATAGTCTATCCTCATACATTCCCTCCTCCTCACTCCTTATACTGTGTCCTCAAATTTCTTCCCCCCTTTGCTCACCATGCTGTGTCTTTTTTCCTTCCTGTAGAGTATAAGCTCTTATAGTCAGCAGGGTCCTTTCACTCTTTTTCTCTCTCCTGTAAAAACTAAGCTCTTATGGTCAGCAGTGTCTTCTATCTCTCTCTGCCCACGTGTATTTCTCAAGCAGTTACTAACTTTCAAGTATTAAGATTCACACAAATTTATTTGCTGCATGTCTAATATGTGGGAAAAATTTGTTGAGTCAGTGAATTTGAATTTCAAAGGATCTGCTCATCTCTAGCTGCTGTTGTTATTATTATTGTAAACTTATTTTGTGAGTTCAGTTATTTTCTGCAGTAAATATTAGTAATATGGCTAAGACGTCTAAATAGCAACGAGAGCTTAATTTTTGCGGAAAACTAAAAAAATGAATCATTGTGGTCCAAACATTGGAATAAGAGCAAAGGAATAATAATGAAACATTAAGGGGTACTTTGCACACTACGACATCGCAAGCCGATGGTAGCGATGCCGAGCGCGATAGTCCCCGCCCCCATCACAGCTGTGATATCTTGTGATAGCTGCCGTAGCGAACATTGTTGCTATGGCAGCTTCACATGCACTTACCTGCCCTGCGACGTCGCTCTGGCCGGCGAACCGCCTCCTTCCTAAGGGGGCGGGTCGTGCGGTGTCACAGCGACGTCACACGGCAAGCGGCCAATAGAAGCATAGGGGCGGAGATGAGCGGGACGTAAACATCCCACCCACCTCCGTCCTTCCGCATAGCCGGCGTGAGCCGCGGGTGCAGGTAAGGAGATGTTCCTCGCTCCTGCGGATTCTCACACAGCGATGTGTGCTGCTGCAGGAACGAGGAACAACATCGTACCTGTCGCTGCTGCGACATTATGGAAATGACCGACACTACACCGATGATACGATTTCAACGCTTTTGCTCTCGTTAATCGTATCAAAAACGATTTACACACTCCGATGTTGACAGCGATGCCGGATGTGCGTCACTTTCGATTTGACCCCACCGACATCGCAGCTGCGATGTCGTAGTGTGCAAAGTACCCCTAAGACTTAGTGATTTTTAGAGTTTGCAAAATATTTGCAATTATTTCCACACAGTCATTAACTGCTTATTGTAACAATGTCTCGCCGGCCAGCTGGCAACTGATTCACTCTTATCTTGGCATTACCCTTATGCCAGTGTGTCCCAGCCAATATGTGACAAGACATGCATCTGTTGCGACAATCTTGGACTGGCCAACTGGCATCACAGTCACTTCTAATTTAGCCCAAGCAGACACCAATGATTCCCAGACAGTATGTCCTGAGAAGTTATATCAGGCGGAGTATGACACAAGAATATCTGTGTGACATATTATTGAAATAAGAAGATATTGCCCAAGTTTCTACTAAGAATCCTTGTTCTTTAGAGAATTTGTCAGAGCTATGGGGGGCACAGTGGTTTCCTTCTGACCATAAAATAGACCTGCTGTCTAAAGGAGTACGGTATAGTGCTTCACTATCAATGCAACAAATATGTAAAAACAGTACAAACCGCTTTATTACTGTCACGATTCTCTGTGCAGAGCATCTCACAGACCTGGAGATGCTCTGCAGCGCTTACAGATCTGACAGTGTCCATTCCTTGTGCAGAGCATCTTGCCTTTGGAGATGCTCTGCGGCACTTACAGATCTGGCAGTGTCTATTTCTTTGTGCAGAGCATCTTGCCCTTCGAGATACTCTGCAGCGCCGTCCTTGTTAATGAACTAACAGCTTGGTCACTATACTGGAGTTCAAGTTGGTTCTGGGAGGTGCTGGTTACTCAGCTGTTCCATCTTCTGAGTAATTGCTCAGGGTTCTTTATGGAGCATGCTCCCCCAGAACTATGCCAGTTGTATTCTCTGGCTCTGCTGTGTGGCCATAGTTTGTATTTTAGTATTCTGATCTTGGTATTCGGACCTCGGACTGTTATTAGACTTCCCTCTGCCCGCTCCCTATTCCTGTTTTGTATTCCTGTTTTGGACCCCGGACCGTTATCTGACCACGTCTTTGCTTGCTCCCTTTTACTACTACGTGCTTTTCTGATATTGTAACCCTCATATTTCCTGACTACATCTCTGTTTACCCCTTATGATTATATGTGACCTCCTGTTACCAGACTCTGACTACCCTTCTGTTCATGCGACCCCGTAAGGTAGTGATAAGCGTTACATTTACATTAAAGACCATTATGCTATTATAAAGGACTGGCACATGACTTATTCCTTCCAAAGACAATACTAAGGAGCAGGGGGCACTCACTGTGAGTGGAAGAAAAGCGATTCCAGCAGCCAAATAGGAAAGGATTCTTTACAGTTAGAGCAGTCAGACTGTGTAATGCCCTACCACAAGAGGTAGTAATGGCTGATACTATAACAACTTTTAAATAAGGGCTGGATGATTTCCTAAATACACACAACTTTGTCGGTTATAAATAATTTAGTGACGAAATATAAAATTGGTGGAGGAAGGCTGAACCAGATGGACCTAGGTCTTTTTTCAACCTATTTAACTGTGTATGCAACTAAGGGGCCCTTTGCACACTACGACATCGCAGGTGCGATGTCGGTGGGGTCAAATTGAAAGTGAAGCACTTCCGGTGTCGCTCTCGACATCATAGTGTGTAAATCGTTTTAACTACGATTACCGAGTGCAAAAGCGTCGGTATCGTATGATCGGTGTAGTGTCGGTCATTTTCATTATTTTGGCTGCAGCTACGGTACGATGTTGTTCCTCGTTCCTGCGGCAGCACACATTGCTGTGTATGAAGCCGCAGGAGCGAGGAACATCTACCTGCATCCCATCTGCAAGGCGGAAGGAAAGAGGTGGGCGGGATGTTTACGTCCCGCTCATCTCCGCCCCTCCGCTTCTATTGGCCGCCTGCCGTGTGACGTCGCTGTGACACCATATGACCCGCCCCCTTAGGAAGGAGGCGGGTCGCCGGCCAGAGCTACGTCGCAGGGCAGGTAAGTGCGTGTGAAGCTGTCGTAGCGATAATGTTCACAAGAGAGATAAGAGTCACAATTGCGAGTGCCTCACGTGTAACTCATGCGAGTCTCTCATTGCATCACCCATCACAGCCGCACACTCTCCGGACAGGAGTGTCTCAGCTGCATAGAGATAGATGCAACTGACCTGCTCCTGTGGAGAGTGCGTGGCCGTGACGCAATGAGAGACTCGCGCAAGTTACACGCGATCCCCCTGCAAGTGTGACTCCGGGCCTAACTAACTATGTATGATGTGTCACTTATAGCGCACTTGTCAATTCACCCTAAACCTCTGGAATAGCATGGTCTTGCTTCCTTCATTCCCGCAAAACAAGTCAAAACTGCTTTTGGTACATGTACCAGTCTAATATGTTCAGGACCTATCCCATTTTCCATATTTGCCATTCACTCTTTAAGGCAGTTCCTATTTAACAGCATACTGCCAGCACTATAGGCACAGGAACTTCCTTTTCAGCACTTTCCCAGCATTATCAAATAGCTTATCTGCCCTGAACAGAAATCCCGCATCTCGGTTATTTCTCTAAGCAGTTTTTCAGAAAGGAGAGCAGGGGCAATGAACTATAATATAGTAGAAAGTCATCGTTGCCAGATTTTTGATGCTGCAGTCTGGAGCACGGGAACGTTTCTGCCAGTGTGTGTGATATGAAGGGATGAAGCGAGTCCAGCTTCATGGGTGCAGTATTTTTTATTTGGTAGAAGTCATGCTAAAATAGTGGAGGCATCCTTCAAGGACGTGATTTGAATTTCCTACCAAATAAAGAGTGATCCATACTTACTTTATACCGTATCATAGTCTTGTATCATAGTATTATAGTTGACATCAGGCATTGGACAATAAGTTAGACAGTATGGAGACATTTGGTGGCCGATACTTTTTAGTGATTTTCTATACTGAAAGCAACATTTTGGTTAAAAAAAACAGCTTTACAATTCTGTAATCATTGCATTAGCCATCAGATGAGCCTGAGTTGTAATATGGGAAGAAATTCTCTACCAGTAAAATGTTATTTTAATAATTTATACCGCAGTGTATAGCTACTGCATAGTGCACCACTCCTATATATCTGTACCGTGATTGTACCATATACTTTACACATCTGTTGATGATGACTACAAATACTTTTCAGCAGTCCGGCCTGATACATCTCCATAGCACCTATAAAAATAGATGAAATTCCAGTCTACCATGACGTATTAGCACAGAACTGTGAATATGACGGGTATAAATAGTGGGCATATAAGACATATGATACAGGGGCACTATGGAAACCCAATACTTGCAATGTGGAATTTCTAGAATGTAAAAATAAGAATTATTGGACTATGCTCCAAAATTGGGTATTTACACATACATTATACCTTTGTGATCGTTTGTGCTCACGCATAATTATTGCCGTTCACTCTGGCTGTTGTACACATTTCGTAGTATATCACCCTTTAAGGGGAAAGTTTACCATAGAGTATTTTTACTATTTCAATGAGTCTAAACTGAAGGGAATCATTTTATTTAAGCATCTCCCATCATTTGTGTCTGCAGCTTCTGTGCAGACCTGTATGTTTCTATGGTAACAGACTACAAGAAAACCTTGTGTAGTCGGATCCTGCACTTACTTCATAATATGGATGACAATATGACTGCAGGATTAGACTGCTTTCACACTACGTTTTTTTAACATCCGTCATGAACGTTTTTTTAACGCAAAAACTGATTTAGTGCAAATGCGTTTTCATGTCAATGCATTTGCAATGGACTCGAGTCAACATGCGTTCACCTGCGTTTGCGTGCGTTATAGTGAGGATCCAGCGAGTTGCAGTTTTTTAACATTTTTCAAAAATGCTACTTGTAGCGTTTTTGAGCTGCGTCCAAATACTGCAAATTGCTGGATTCTGACTATACTGCATGCAAACGCATGTGAACTCTGGCATGCTGATAGATAGGATCCTGCTTGCTCTACTGAGCATGCCCAGAAACCAGCCTGCTGTGATCAGTCTCTCTCTCCCCCTCCCTCTCTGTCTCTCTCCCCCTCCCTCTCACCCCCTCACTCTCCGTCTCTCTCCCCCTCCCTCTCTGCCTCTTTCTCCCTCTCCTCTCTCTCTCCCCCGCCTGAGAGCTGCGGAGACTCGTAACCAAGATAAATATCGGGTAACCAAGCAAAGCGCTTCTCTTAGTTACCCGATGTTTACGTTGGTTACGTGTGCAGAGAGCAGGCACCCCGACTCCTAGCAGCTGCGGATGCTCGTAACCAACGTAAATATCGGGCATCCAAGCAAGTTACCCGATGTTTACCTTTGTTACGAGCCTCGGCAGCTGTCAGAAGCCGGCTTCCAGTCTATCACGTTCAGTTCCACTGACTCCCGATCACATGACTCCAATGCCCGCCCATAAACTTAAAGTGACAGGATCCTGCAAAATAACACTTGCGTTTGCATGCGTTTTTACAGCAAAAAAAATTCATTACGCATGTTAAAAAATGTAGTGTGAAAGCAGCCTTAGAGAAAACAGAACGTGTTTATTGTTTTTATCTGTTCATTAAAAAATAAATAATATTTTTGCAATGGAAACATACAACGCCAACTTCCAAAAAAGTTGGGGCACTGTGTAAAATATAAATACAAAAATAGAATGATTAACGTTGTCTTATGGGATCGCAGACGCCATAGACACCCCTTATACAGCTAAGATATATCTTAACAATAAAACAAAAAACCTGTTTAGGTGAATTAAGGCCACGGTGTTAATTAATAAATTATTATGTAACCCATTAATAAAGTAATTAAACCAATAAATAACATCTTGTATAAATAATTCATATTACAATATCTCAGAAAAAACACTGGTCACACAGACTTAGCAGGGCAACCACCCAACTAATAAAACCATGAGGTAAACATAAGGGGATGGCAGGAGGGAGGGAGCTGCTTGATTCCTGTCAGCAATGAACACCTGACAACCAGTATCAGTCTATATATACCTTACTCTTCCCGCCAAAATCTGTCGGCCAATCCTGAATCTGTTGCAAAAAACTGCCCAGTCAGCTGACTGGCTAAAGAAGAATCCAGAAGGGAAGTACCATAAATCATAACAAAATGGGGGGGGAGGAGAGAGAGAGGAGAGCAGACCATACCAACAACAATTATTGTACAAATTAAAGAAATAAAAATCAAACCAATTAAAAGCAAAAAATAAGGTGTCAGGCGACGCGAACCCATGAGTCTCTCCCACACTAAACGCTCTAAAGGGGAGTCCTCTTCATTCTTGTCTGATGTAGGATTCTCGCTGCTCCTCAACCTTGGATCTTTGCTGGATTTCTCATTTCATAATGCACCAAATGTTTTTTTTTATTGGTGAAAGGTCTAGACTAGAGGCGAGTAGTTCATCACACAACTCTTCTGTGAAGCCATGCTTTTGTGATAGCTGCCATATGTGGTTGTTGTCGTCTTCCTGAAAAATACAAGGCCTTTCCTGGAATAGACATTGTCTGAATGGAGCATATATTGTTCTAAAACCGCTACATGCGCGCACTGCATCTTTGTGTATTCACAAACTGCAGCCAAAATGCAGCCAAAACTGCACCTTGTCAGAGGGAGCCTTGAAATGTCACAAAATATGCTTGTAATTGTAGGTGCGGTTTTGGTGCGTTTTTGCTGCGTTTTTGTGACAAATGTTGACAAAAACGCAGGAAGAATGAACATGCTGCATTTTTTTTGTCACAAACTTTTGACAAATAAAACGCTGACAAATAAACTGCAATGTGCGCACAGCAAATCTGACTTCTCATAGACTTTGCTGGGAAGTCAGTGTCCGAAAGGTCTGACAACAAAACTGCACCAAAAACGCAGCAAAAACACATCAAAAAAACGCAGCGTGCGCATGTAGCCTTATGCAAGGTTCCCTTCACACGTCCGTGATTCCAGTACGTATGACGTCCGTTTTAATACGTACCAGAGACATGGACATACATACGGTAGACCCATTAAAATCAATGGGTCTGCGCACACATTAAATAAAGTGGAATTTTTTAACCATGGAATTTGATGCTGGATCCAACCCTTTTTTACTATGACTGACTACAGCCTGGCCTTCTGAAAGATCACGAGCACGCCTAGTCCTGCTGCACAGAGCTATATGGTAAGCTGCAGTTTCTTTTATATTATACTCTGTGCACACATTCCTGTTTTTTCACGGACATGTGTCCATGTGGTGCACACGCCTGTCCATGTGCTCCACACGGCAACATGTCCATTTTTTTCTCCGGTAGCACGGGTGTCACACAGACCACACACTGATGTGATCCATGCGACATCAGTGTGACACGTATCGGAGAAAACACGTGTCTTTGAAATAAAATGATTTTCTATACTCACCAGTCTCCAGCGCTGCTGTCTTCGACACTGGTATCACTTGATTCCAGGCCCGCTCATTATGCTCATGCATATTCACTGCACTACGGACCAAGAAGCAGCAGTAGCGCCGGAGACAGCAGCACCGGCGGGGACAGATAAGTATAGAAGTTCCAGTTGTCCGTGTGCTATCACAGATAGATCACACACCACGGAGCATGAAAAACGTGCGTTTTTATCACGGACGAGTGAAGGTGGCCTAATGCTCAGCATTAATAGTGACTTTCAAGATGTGTTAACTGCCTATGCCATAGGCTCTAATGCAGCTCCATACCATCAGAGATGCAGGTGTTAACAACAAGCTGGATGCTTCCTCACCTTTCAGGTCCACAGGACACAGCATCTCTCGTTTATATAAAGAATTTCATATTTTGATTTATCTACCCACAGAACAATCTTCCACTTTGGCTCACTTCATTTTAAATGAGCTTTGACCAAGAGAAGACAGGAAAGTTTTTGGATTGTGTTGATGTATGGCTTCTTCTTTACATTATAGAGCTTTAAAGGGAATCTGTCAGCAGGTTTTTGCTACCTCATCTAATAGCAGCATAATGTAGGCAAAGATGCCCTGAGTTCAACGATGTATCATTTAGATTACTGTGTGCAGCTGTTCTGACACAGTGAAAGATTTTAGGCTTTGCATGTAGCAGTGCTGGGAAAGCTGCCCCTGCCCACACCAGGCTTTCAGTGTACATTTCCATAAACAGAAGCTGCTAATCACAGATGGGGGCGGAGTCGGACTAAAGTTCAGCTCTGCTGAGACCCACTAATGATAAAGATAATAGGCTCATGCTAACATTGCAAGTAAACAAAAAAAGGCTGTGAGATAACAGACACAGGGCTGAATTCTCTGTTTTAATTTTTGCAGCATGCTGTCTTCAGGTTACATTGCAGAAACCTGCTGACAGATTGACTTTAAACGGAATCTGTCAAAAAGTTTTTGCTTTGTAATCTGAGAAAAGCATGAGGTAGGGACAGAAACCTCAAATACAGTGATGTATTACTGAGTTTCCTGGGGGCAG
Source organism: Anomaloglossus baeobatrachus (assembly GCF_048569485.1). Taxonomy (NCBI): domain Eukaryota; kingdom Metazoa; phylum Chordata; class Amphibia; order Anura; family Aromobatidae; genus Anomaloglossus; species Anomaloglossus baeobatrachus. The sequence continues at coordinate 573,884,384 of NC_134356.1, forward strand.
TAGTAAATATAAGACACAATTTTCTATGCTGTACATGTAGCAGAGCTGAGTTGTTGAGTTGTGTATATCTGCGCCGACACAACAGCTTTCTGTGTACATTGTAAAGTGAGAGAGATGCTAATCAATGCTGGGAGTGTGGTTGGACTCCCCTGCACATGACACATTGTCTTATCATAATAATCTCCTGCTGAAACAGCAAAATGCAGCCCACTAAGCGACACATCCTTGTAATCAGGGTCTCTGCTCCTACGTTATGCTCCTCTCAGATTCCCTTTAATGGAAACCTGACATCAGACATAAAAGACAATGGCTGCATTATGTCAGCCAGTCATGTTTGACTCCAAAACACTGCAGAGTTTCAGAGTAAAACATACTTTAAAAGCCACCAGAGACCAAGTCTCACAGCAAACTAGTCAGACAGGTGGCTCTCTGGAGGTTTCGGTCTACCCATATCCACCGACGTACGTTTCACCAGGGGAACGAATATCCCCACATGTGGGGGATATTCATCCTCCTGGTGAAATGTACGTCGGGGGACATGTGGGGGAATTTTTCCTTCGTGGGACGCTATTGTTGATCGACATCATAAAGCACGGGGATATTCGTTCCCCGGGTGAAACATACGTCAGTGGATGTGTGGGGGAAGTTATCCTTCCTGGGACGCTATGGTTGATTGGAATCATAAAGCACTGGGCACTTTATTGGTATGATACTCTCTTTTTTGCACTCTGGCACTTTAAATAGGAGATAGTTTGTTATCCTAGATTTTTTGTGATCATTCCTCCTGTGACATTAGTCGCCACTAATTTGGGGTGCAATACAGCTAATTCTTAACATATTAACTCTTTTTGTGCCTGTGCTGTATTGACTTTTCCTTCTTTTACATTACTGACGTCCCTCTTTGTTATATGTTTTTACTATGTGGTTTTATGTGTATTGGTGTCATCACTTTTATTGCATATAAAAAAAATATATATATATATATATAAAACAATTTATCACTTCTAATAATAAATAGAGATTTGATTTAACACAATTAACTCCTTTGTCCTCCTGTGTTCAAGAACTGCACTAGGCATATCATTTGGCACTACCCCTTTAAATAAATGACTGCAAAGACTGTAGTTTTATGGAAAAAACCTAATGACATTCAGTACTGCAGGGTCCCACTATGAGTGGGCCATAATGGAGTAGGCAGAAGGTGACCTGAGGATACATAATGCAGTGTGTGGGCTCAGCGATGGAACGCCTGGAGTGCGAGTGTACGGCTAACAGTAGACGTAATGGTCCTATTGTGCACAGAATTAATAATCCTAAAAGTCAAGCAGCAAGCTACGGGAGAATGTAGATAGCTGTAATCTGTGACTCACGAGCCTCTATTTTTTTGCTTTTACTTGAGTGCTGGATACCAGGGTATAGTTAATATTTATACCTAAATTGTTAACACATTAACTGTGACTTTGTGGCAGTTGCAGATGGCGGGCAGTAAAGAGATCACAGTCTCCGGCTCCTATGGAGATCTCCTGCAGGTATTGAAAAATATAAATCAGTGTAAGCACTGGCGAAACTAGACAAAAAAGGGCCCCTGTGCACGAACGGTATATGGGCCATTATCAACCCAACATATGATCATAATGCACAATTCCACCTGCTTTGAAGGTAGAAATGGCCCCTTTACCTCTTGGGCCCCACTGCGGCTGGAGAGGTTGCAAGAAATGATATGTGTGCCCCAACAGCAGCTATAAAAAACCTCCAGAACCCTATCAGTTAAAACACCACTGCAGCCTTTTTTAATTTCCCCTCTGGAATCTTGCTTTAAATCTAAATCCCCCTACCCCATGCCTTATACTTACCTTGCGGCAGCTTCATCTTCTATCACGACTGCTCTGGTCAGTCTCGGTGATTTGTGACCTGCCGGCAGCTCCTGTGCTTCCTGGAGCCAGAGGTCACAACTCAATACATCTCTGTGAGAGCCTTGTTCTGGCTATCATAGACTTGCATTGAGCTCTTGGGATGTAACTTCTGACTTCCGGTCAGTCAAAAGTTACAGGCATAAAAATGGCTCTGCTGGACGTGAGCGGCATCGGTAAAAGGTGAAGATACCAGAAGCTGAGTATATGACGGGAGGCAGGGGACTTAGATTTAAAGGGTCACTGCAGCGCTGAAAAAAAAAAAACCTAAGAAAAAACGCTGTGGTAGCCTGGAACAGCTGATATACTGTACGTATAAGAAAAATGTGGATTTCTCTGGAATGAGACATCAGATCACAGATATCAAGGTATCATTTTACTCAGCTTCCTATGAAAACCTACAATTTTAACCACCAATCAAAGGAAGAGACCATAGTAACAAAAGAACAACCAGGTAGTTGCTCAGTGGTAAATTAATGCCTATAAGGGGTACTTTGCATGCTGCGACATCACTAGCCGATTGTAGCGGTGCCGAGCGCGATAGTCCCCGCCCCGTCGCAGATGCGATATCTTGTGATAGCTGCCGTAGCGAACATTATCGCTACAGCAGCTTCACACACACTTACCTGCCCTGCGACGTCGCTCTGGCCGGCGACCCTCCTCCTTCCTAAGGGGGCGGGTCGTGCGGCGTCACAGCGACATCACACGGCAGGCGACCAATAGAAGCGGAGGGGCGGAGATGAGAGGGATGTAAACCTCCCACCCACCTTCTCCCTTCAGCATTGCCGGTGGACGGCGGGCGCAGGTAAGGAGATGTTTGTCGGTCCTGCGGCTTCACACACTGCGATGTGTGGAGCTGCAGGAACGACAACCAACATCGTACCTGCGGACGCACCGACATTATGAAAATGAACGACGTGACACAGATCACCGATTTTTGACTGTTTCACGCTCGTTCATCTTCTCTCCTAGGCTTTACACATTGCGACGTCGTTACCGGCGCCGGATGTGCGTCACTTTCGATTTGACCCCGACGATATCGCAGTATCGATGTCGCAATGGGCAAAGTACCCCTAAAACTACCCAGAAGAAAATCCAAATGACTTCAAATCAAAATAAATCTTTATTACAAAAAAAATACACAGCATTTTAGAATGTAGAAATAAGTATATGGCACATGAAAAAAATGATAGTCATACAATATGCACAGCTGCCAGCGTAAATTTTAAACCATCATAGGTAATTATTATATGGAAGTTGACAGTGTGCAAAAAATATTTACAATCACCCAACAGTGGGAATAATGAACATATCAGATATTGGCAGTTTAGCTACTTTTGTATCAGGTCTTTCCTGACATATCTTTTATTTGTTATTCATCTGCCATCTTTATTGATTTTTACATTGTTTCACATTGCTATCATATTATGCCTATATCATCTTACTATGTAGGTTTCACCATTCATTTTTTGGCACAATATCTGATATGTTCATTATTCCCACTGTTGGGTGATTGTAAATATTTTTTGCACACTGTCAACTTCCATATAATAATTACCTATGATGGTTTAAAATTTACGCTGGCAGCTGTGCATATTGTATGACTATCAATTTTTTCATGTGCGATATACTTATTTCTACATTCTAAAATGCTGTGTATTTCTGTATTTGTAATATAGATTTATTTTGATTTGAAATCATTTGGATTTTCTTCTGGGTAGTTTTATAGGCATCAGCTTCCTATGACCTGCATACCCTTATAAACAACTTAGGAGGGTTGATCCTACTGACAGATGCCCTTTAACCCCTTCACGACATATGACGTATATTTACATCATATGACGTGTGTCTTGCTTTGACGCGGGCTTGCACACCAAGCCCTCATCTTTCCCCACACATGACAGGTGATCTGAAATCCACCAACGGCTATTAGACAGATAAAGCCCGCTGTTAAGCGGGCTTTACACGCTACGATATATCTAATGAGATGTCGGCGGGCTCACGTCGTAAGTGACACACATCCGGCATCGTTACTGATATCGTAGCGTGTGACAGCTACGTGCGACAGTGAACGAGCAGAAATACTCACCTTCTCGTTCATCGTTGACATGTCGCTCATTTTCTAAAAATCGAACGTCCTGTTGTTCATTGTTCCCGAGGCAGAACACATCGCGCCGTGTGACACCCCGGGAACGATGAACTGCAGTTTACCTGTGGCCGCCGCCAATGCTGAAGGAAGGAGGTGGGCGGGATGTTTACTCATCTCCGCCCCTCCGCTTCTATTGGCCAGCCGCTGTGTGACGCCAGTGTGACGCCGAACGTCCCCCCCTTCAGGAAGTGAATGTTCGCCGCCCACAGCGAGGTCGTTTGGAAGGTAAGTACATGTGACGGGGGGTTACAACATTGTGGGACATGGGCAACACACTGCCTGTGCCACACAAACGATGGGGGCGGGTGCGATCGCAAATGCGATCGCACAAAAATTGTAATGTGTAAAGCAACCTTTAGTCTCTGACAGCAGGATTTAACACGCGCCGGTGTCATTCCTTGCTCCCATTGTGCCCGTGACATGATCGCGGAGCGCCGATGGGTTGTCAGAACAGCTGATGACCCATGTGTCATTACGATCCTCCTGTGAACACCAACTGAGATGGAATTCACAGGAGATCATGATTTCTCCTGTACAGAGCAGCGCTGATGCAGTGCATATTATATGAATCCAAGAGAACACAGTCCTGCACCACACATACACGCTTATCACACCTGGGATCACTGGAGTGTAAGGAATATAGCACCAAACGTCCTTGTTGGAAGCCGGATCAGCGTGCAGGTCCAAACAGCAAAAGTCAGTTCAGTTCATCAATACAGAAGAAGAATAAGACCGCACCAATGCTGATGTCTTTTTCCGGATAATCTTTATTCCATAAACTCGGTTAAAAGGTGTTGTAAAATCAGCGGGTGCATATTATAGCACAATCGATCTGACGATCGCAATTTGAAGTCCCCTAGGGGGACTAGTAAATTCAAAATAAATGAAAAAAAGTTTTTAAAAATATAAAAAAATTGAATAAACACAAGTTCAAATCACCCCCTTTTGGCCCCACTGAAAATAATATAATATAAAAAAATAAAAAATACACATATCTGGTATAGCTGTTTTAAAAAATGTCCGAGCTATCAATTTTAAAATAAATTAATCCAATCCACAAACAGCGTAATGAAAAAAAATTAAAAACTCCAGAATTACGGGTTTTTTTGTCCTCCGCAACATTGCAAAACATCGTATCTATACTAAAATGGTATCAGTAAAGACATCAACTCAGGGTGCAAAAAATATGTCCTTACACCGCACCAGATCCTGAAAAATGAAAACATTACAGTTCTCGGAAAATCTCTCCTGAAGTGGAAATTTGGTTTTGCAAACTTCTGATTGTTTCCACCACTTCAATAAAAAAATAAAAATACATTTTTTGGTATCTACAAACTCATACTGACCTGCAGAATAATGCTGCCAGGTTAGTTTTACCATTTAGTGAATATGGTAAATAAAAACAAAAAAACAATTGTATAATTGCACATTTTTTTTCAATTTCATCATACTTGGAATTTTTTTCTCTGTTCTCCAGTCCACTATATGGTAAAATAAATGTTGTCATTGAATTCAAAAGTAATGCATGTCCCACAAAAAACTGCTTTTATATGGCTATATTGACGGGGAAAAAAAAAAAGTTATTCCTCTTGCGTACCCGCCCCCATCGGTTGTGCGACACGGCCCAATCGCTGCCCGCGTCGCACAACATCGCCCGGACCCGTCACACGGACTTACCTTCCCTGCGACGTCGCTGTGACCGGCGAACCACCTTCTTTCTAAGGGGGCGGTTCGTTCATCGTCACAGCAGCATCACTGAACTGCCGCCCAATAGAAGCGGAGGGGCGGAGATGAGCGGGACGTAACATCTCGCCCACCTCCTTCCTTCCGCATTGTGGCCGGGACACAGGTAAGGTGAGATTCCTCGTTCCTGTGGTGTCACACGGAGCAATGTGTGCTGCCGCAGGAACGAGGAACAACTTCGTTACTGCTGCAGTAACGATATTTGAGAATGGACCCCCATGTCATTTTTGCGACGATGAAAAATCGCTCATAGGTGTCACACGCAACGGCATCGCTAAAGCGACCGGTTGTGCGTTACAAATTCCGTGACCCCCAACGAGATCACTTGAGCGATGTCGTAGCATGTAAAGTCTGCTTTAGGCCTCTTTCACACGTCAGTGAAAAACACAGACGGTTTTTACTTACGTGTTAAAAACTCCTTTGTCCCTCCGAGTGCCGTGATTCATGGCACACATGGGTTGTCCATGTGCAATCCGTGAGATGTGGTCATCCATGATAACCCATGGATGTATACTCACCTCTCCCCGCTCCTGCTGCCCGTGGTGCTGAATCTCCGCCTCTACTGTGTTTCCGGGTCGGCTGTGGCTGCATACTTGAATATGCATGACAGTAATTAGCCAGCTCTGAAGCAGCAGCCAGCAGAGGCCGAAGACAAGCAGCGTCACTGGAGAAGGTGAGTTAAAAATGCTTTTTATTTTCATCTAGCTGTAGTAGTAGCCGGGATAGAAACTGTCTCTCTGTCTCTCTCCCAGTCTCTGTCTGTGTGTCTCTGTCTGTCTGTCTCTCTGTCTGTGTCTTTCTTTGTCTGTCTATGTCTATGTTTCTGTCTGTCTGTTTCCATCTCTGTCTGTCTCTCTCTCTGTGTCTGTCTCTATATGTGTGTCTGTCTGTCTCTGTCTCTTTCCCCATCTGGTCTCTTTCCCAGTCGGTCTCTTTCCAGGGCTGTCTCTTTCCAGGGCTGTCTCTTTCCAGGGCTGTCTCTTTCCCGGGCTGTCTCTTTCCAGGGCTGTCTCTTTGCCCGTCTGTCTCTTTCCCGGGCTGTCTCTTTCCCGGGCTGTCTCTTTCCAGGGCTGTCTCTTTCCAGGGCTGTCTCTTTGCCCGTCTGTCTCTTTCCCGGGCTGTCACTTTCCTGGGCTGGCTCTTTCCCGGGCTGGCTCTTTCCCAGGCTGTCTATGTCTGTCTCTTTCTGTCTCTCTCTATCCGTCTCCCCACCAACATCATATTACCTCACACATAAGCTTCTTATACTAACAGTTTATTTTGATCCTATAGCAACCACTGACAGTTGCTATTAATAGCCTATAGCTCCCACCTCCATTCAGTTTAATGGAAGCAGGATTTTGGATATTAGCTGTAAAGTGCGGGGTTCAATTTTCCCATCAAAACATAGTCTATGACGTTCCCTGGGTCACATGAGGCATCTGTGGAAAATTTCGTGATTGTAAATGCAACGGTGCGGATTACTTTAGCGGAGATACACACATACACTCAGCTTTATATATTAGATGTCTGTGTTTTTCTGGTATGCGTTTCAGGTATCACACCATAGTGTGGTCTGTGATTAGTGATGCCAGAAAAAAAACGGACATGTCTCCGTGCGGCAATCATGGACACGCATGTACATTGCACGGAGACATGGTCAGTGAAAAATCACTGATGTGTGCTCAGACCCATTGATTATGTCAAGGTTCAAAATGATGATGATGATGATGAGACTCAAAGGATCTCTCGGGATCTGGCTGCTGTTTCAAATTAAAATGTCATGAGTGCACTTCGAGACTAAATAACTGGACAGCAAGTCAGTTACATCTATCTCCATGACTGGCTCTCACCAAGTGATCTTTATTATTTGAAAAAACTCTAGACCGAGCAGTAAGGGGGTGTAAACAAAAGTTTTAGTCCAATCAAGTATCGCAGGGCAGGGCTTCATGACGTAGAGAGATCTGCATATCCTCTCTTTGATTGGACAGTCCAGACTCCAGGAATTTCTTTTGTCCATCTGTCTTGGGTGCAAACAGGAAATGGCAGCCATCTTTACAATTACTTGTGCTGGTATATACTGTGTCTAAGGAAAATACACTGAATATGTAATATACATATATACATGTTAGTAAGAAACAAAGCATTCACAAATATGTGTGTTAGTTCACATCTACTGAACTATATAACTGAGTCTATGAAATGGCTGAATTAAGTATTTTTATATACTCAATTCTTGTCCTCAACAGTCCCCCCTAAAGACTTACTTCTGCCATTTCTAAATTCTAAGGGTACTGTGTTCCCTTAGGAAGAGAGGTAGAAAGATCTGTTGAAAAACCTGCCTAACTGAACGTTGAGGCATGGGCGGAAAGGGGAAAGGGGTTTTCTTCACCGGTTTGAGACCAAGGACTCCTAGACGAGTCCTCACCCTTTGTAGTTGGACTTTCCCATGTCTCAAGGTTCTCTAAGTCCTCTCTTCTAACTGTTCTGGCAATGCTGGTCTAAGACTGTACAGGGTTTTCTGAAAAGGATAAGTATGAGCAGAACGCTCAGTGCAGCTCTGGTTGATCAACCCTTCTGCAATTGGAGGCGTGGATCCATAGATTTTTCTGTGGTTGGATCTGTTCCTCTAATGTTGACTCATGGCTCTTTCTCGCTTGTCGTTTAGGATCAATCAGTCTCCTGACTGGAGACCATATGCTAATAGTTCTGATTTAAGATCTGGAATTGGAAAATACACCTGTTTATCACACTATTCAATCAATTATATCAAAAAATTGTACATGCCTGTGTTAAACCAAAAAACATCTTACATAAAGACCTGCTTATTGCAAAAAGAAAACAAAACAAAACATACATGTTGTACACGATTTACCAGTTTCCACTTTTCTATAAAATATACACTTTTTGTAAACACATTTTTTTTTTGTTACATACCACCTTCATGTACTTCTCAACAATAACATTGTTTTCTGCACTGGAATGCCTCTGACCAAACCTGGAGAGAAATTTACACAACATGCACAGACTTGCATACAATGTGCTCATGATATACATCTATAATCAGTTTGCAGTCTCTAAAAAATGGGTAGAGTAGGTGCAGGGTGTTTCTACGGACTCTTTACAGTTTTTTCTCACTTCGTTCTAGGAACTTGTCTTACAAGACTGGGTGAATCTACCCACCTGGGTACTGAACCCTGGTGTCACCAAAGCACACACTGACAATTGTCTTTCACAGATGTTACCTGGGCCATCATTAAGAAGAGCTCTCGTGGCAGAGAAAGCTTACCACCCTTTGTCCACAGACCTTCCTCAGTCAGCTGGCTCCCTGCATGTCACACTCCATTCCTTGTTGATTTGCTTGTTCCTGTAGGGATTTAAGAACACAAGGAGTGACAGAAGTCACTAACGATGTGACAGGTGTCACCGAGGCATGGTCAGTATTGGTGAAAGACTCTCAACTCTAGGCGCGTTCACTGCTTCTTGGTCAGCTGCACCTGTGCGGGGATCTCCATCCAATTCCATCAGCTCAGATCTAGACTTTCTCTTCAGCATACCTAATTCATTTGACAACAGGAAAAAATCTACAACCTACATACACATCTAAAAACTCTTACCCACTCCTGTTCTACCCATCTAGAGAGGCATTTAATACGTCACTGCCTCCTGTATCGATAGGATTGGAGGGAGTGGTCGAATTTAGACTACCTCATGTTGTGCAAACCGCAGCATATGCAGTGTAGAATTGACCAACATCTTGTTCCATCTATAAAAACAAAACTAAAAAATATACATTAGATCATTCTTATAACATTAACTCTGGCCACAATGCAGTTAGTGGTCATCTATACTTCACATGACTGAGAATACTAAATAAATAAACAAACAAATAAACAAATAAACATATAAGACAAGACTTTCCTATTTCAGTTAACAGATATACCTCATAGTAATCTAATAAACATAACCTGTGGGAAAAAGGTCAGCTTCAAAACCTATCTAATATGCCTGCTGCACTCTCGAAGAAACTGGAGAATATAATTAATACCTTATTCCCCCCTTGTTTAATTGTTTATTACCAATATGACAAAATTCAGAGTTTTTATACTGGTATTCCCTAAAAGAAAAATAAAACAGCAGGTAATAAATTAGCTACATACTAAAACCTAAAATGAACAAACACTGAAAATAACGTATATCTTACAACAATATACATTGCTGGGGAATTTTAAAACCTTACGATAAACAACACTGTATCCATAAAGAAAAGAAAAACCTTTGATAGTAGAAATAACTGAGACATGATTAAATGACAGCTGTGACTGGGCGACTAACCTGCAAAAATATATAAATTGTTTAGAAATAATCATAAAAACAGAAAAGGTGATAGAGTCACAAAATAAAAATATATTGTTCAAATAAATCGCCATTAAAAAACAAAACAACACAGAAATTAAATTGCACATCCCATGAAATCTAATATTCCCTATTCAGGTATAAGCAGTAAACTAAAAATGGAAAATCCTGAACTCTAAGGGTTAAACCAAACTTATGTCACTATTGGGGAAAGACACATTCCATTCTTATCTATGACTATTTATCAATTCAGTAAAAATTTCACTTACTTATCTTTGACTTGCATGTATTGGATATCTGAGTAAACAAATATACTATTTATACTTATTCAAATGTGTTAGTCATATATACCAGAGAACACCTCCCACCGGGGATGGGTGGAGAGCTTTGAACAAAGAGCCATTACGAGGGGTGTGGCTTATGAGGTGTACTGCCATCAGTGGGTGTAGCAAGACGGCTGCCACAGGAAGTTCCAGGCACCTGACTTCCAGGTGTAGCATCCATGTTGTGACTCCCTGGGTGTACTGGGAGTGGCTGGAACTACGTAGTGAACCAGGGATACTTTTAGTGCCTATAAATTTGCATTCCAGCATACAAAGGAGAGATTTGATTAGCACCAGATATGATGACTTCTAAAGGAAAACAATGAGGCACAGCTAGACAAAGACATTTAGTGATTCTACAAACAGCAACACACAGTGAATAGGGTCTTTGTCCTCCAGTATACCCTCACTGGAGATTAATCTGAACTTCAGTACATGGGTTGCAGCCTGCCATCTAGTGGTAGTCCAACGATTTTACACAACTTTTTACAATCTCTTATATATTTTTCCCGCCTTTTTTTTTTTTGTAACTAGGGCGACAGCGTTCTCAGCTCCTACTAAAAACAATCTCTTCTTGAACAGAGTATACAGTGCTCTAATTGGACCGGCCGTTCCAACGGAGTTCTTTCTCGCCTCGTCCGCGTTTGTAATGCGCAGACAGTGACTCGCGTCTAATACGCAGGAGAATACGCTAACTCCAACACATTTAACTTAACTAAAGTGAGATCCTTTCCTGCCTCGTCTGCGTATCGAACGCAAACAGTGACATGCGTCTAAAACGCAAGGGAATACGCTAATTCCACTTTAAGTTATCAGAACCCTTCCCGTCTCGTTTATTATCTATTCAATATTTAATATTTAATAAACAGTGGCTGTGTCATCTGCAACACAGGGGAATCGCTAGTTCTTCTTCTGTTCAAAAAGAAACTCAATCATAAATACTGAAAAACGCATGAACCCGTTAGTTTTTGTTCCAATCCAAACCAAAATAACACTTGTCTTTCTTTCAAATCATTACAACTCCTCCGTTTGCTTTACTATACAAAGGCTGCAGCCACCTCCTGTATGTTAGCCCACTGACCCCTCCTTTCTCCTCACTCCAAAGAGCTGCACTGTCTCTGCCTCTTCACTCCTAGCAGGGATGGGTAATTCACTAACCACCCCTTGCTTCCTTTCAGCTAAAAGACAGCAGGGACGTAGCTATGTAATTCGATCTCTGCTCTGTCTCAAGCAGCCGGTGGACATATGGCCCCCACCCTTTTTTTTTTTTTCCTTTCCCTCAATGTAAATACTGCAGGCAGTGGGTGATTGTTAACTTCCCCCCCTGCTTTCTTTGTGTAAGAGACTGCAGGCACGCTGGGCTTCTCTCCATCATCTCTATAGCTAGCAGCAGACAATTAACTCTCCGAGAACCAAACAGAGAAATCACAAGCCTGATTAACCATACACTATATACAAATCAACAGCTACTCAAAAAGCCCCCCATTTCTACCTTACTTACAGCTCAGAAATACAGACAGTCAGATCCTTTAACACCTACGCCTAGCCCCTATGGGGACTGGGTCCTTCTCTAGGTCACAGGCGAGTGACAGTCACACCGTTAGGTCTCCGGTGCACTACCATTCTCCGGACTAGTGACCACCCCCTTTCGCCAGGTGTCTCTCGAACCACAGGTAAAACAGCACACACAATGTATATGATGCTTACCGTGGAACGGAGGGCGATCAAATCCTCGATATCGAGCAACACCTGGATACTTGTGGAGTTGCCCCAGACGTCCGGAAAGTGGAAGCTCTGACTCACTCTTCTCGGTGGCCCCACGTTGGGCGCCAACTGTCAAGGTTCAAAATGACGATGATGATGATGAGACTCAAAGGATCTCTCGGGATCTGGCTGCTGTTTCAAATTAAAATGTCATGAGTGCACTTCGAGACTAAATAACTGGACAGCAAGTCATTTACATCTATTTCCATGACTGGCTCTCACCAAGTGATCTTTATTATTTGAAAAAACTCTAGACCGAGCAGTAAGGGGGTGTAAACAAAAGTTTTAGTCCAATCAAGTATCGCAGGGCAGGGCTTCATGACGTAGAGAGATCTGCATATCCTCTCTTTGATTGGACAGTCCAGACTCCAGGAATTTCTTTTGTCCATCTGTCTTGGGTGCAAACAGGAAATGGCAGCCATCTTTACAATTACTTGTGCTGGTATATACTGTGTCTAAGGAAAATACACTGAATATGTAATATACATATATACATGTTAGTAAGAAACAAAGCATTCACAAATATGTGTGTTAGTTCACATCTACTGAACTATATAACTGAGTCTATGAAATGGCTGAATTAAGTATTTTTATATACTCAATTCTTGTCCTCAACAATTATAATGGGACTGCGTATGTCCGTGATTCTGGTATGTATAAAAACTAGCACATACGTACCAGAATACACATAATGACCATGGCGTGAAAATGTTAAGTACCTACATGTGGTCAGAGAATGTTGTATTAGGGCCCGTTCACATTCGTATAACTCAGATGAGTGCTCTCTGATGCTTTATTGGATAGCTCTTGCTCCAATTCTAATCTATGGGGCAATGCCGATTAGCACTTTTTTGTCTCATGCTGATTCGGACATCCATTCAAGCCTATGGGTGTGTGGAAATAATTGGACTGTACTTGGATACATCCGAGTTCTGTTTAATTTCCGTACACTCATAGAATGGAAACAATGGAGACATTTTGTTCTCCATCTTCTCTCACCTGTGCTTCTATTGTCTAATGACAGAGAATCGGATCACACTAAACTGACACTCTGGGTTTGATCCAAGTGTCATTAGCATAATCAGCCGGACCGCAAAGGAGACGCCTTGATTATGTTACAGAGGCTTCTTTTAGGGCCATGTCACAAAACATTTTAAGGCTATGTGCGCACACTGCGGATTTGTTTCTCCAGCGAAAAACGCACCTTCTGGCAGAAAAACGCACCTAACTGCGGAAAAAAATGCACCAAAAATGCATGCGGTTTTACCACGTTATGCTGCATTTTTGGTGCGGATTTACCGCATTTTTGTCTGTGATTTTGTCCTTGCGGTTTTTTAACATTGTCAATGGCAAAACACAGGGATAAGCGCAGAAAAACGCAGAAAAGAAGTGACATGCTACTTTTTTTTGCTGCAGAAATTCTGCAGCTAAGGCCCCTTTTACACATCAGTTTTTTGCCATCAGTCACAATCTGTCAAATTTTGAAAAAAACGGATCCGGCGACTGATGCCGCTGGATCCATTTTTTTCTCATCAACTTGTATTAGCGACGGATTGCGATGGATGGCCTCACGTTTCATCCGTCGTTCGATGGATCCGTCAAAAAATGTTTATCCATCGGACAGAGACTATGGCCACAGTAACATTTTTTGTGTACGTCGGGATAACTGACAGCAACAGATCCGTCGCCATCCGTCATTTTGTAGAATGGAAGCCTATGGGCGTATGATCCGTCGTCACCCGTCAAATGACGGAATCCGGCAACGGATTCCTTTTTTTGTAACTGACACGCTCCAGTTATTTAGCCCCCAGCTAGTCGGATCAGTTTAGCCACAATCTGTGACGGATCCGTCGAGAAAACGGATTGTGACTGATGTGTTTATAGGGGCCTTAGCTGGAAGGAAAAAAGACGCAACGTGCGCACAACATTTTGGATGTCTCATAGATGTTGCTGGGGAAGGACTGCATGAAGCTTATGAACAAAAACTGCACCAATTCTTCAGCAAAAATCGCAGCAAATCCACGGCAAAAAACGCAGTGTGCGCATATGGCCTTAGGCAGGACAAAAAAAACAAAGCCACTACGTGAAAAGAAGTAGAAATATGAGGGGTTAAGGTACTGGTACAGGACTAGCATGCATGCCATGTGTCAGATTAGCATGTAGACATTTTTTGTGCCCAACTAGACAGAAAAATGTCTGTGGCTTAAATGGGCCAAATTGTTCCAAAATTTAACTTACAAAATATTGGTGTAAAGTAAAGAACCAAAAGGTGGTGTAAGTAAGGTATCCAAAAAGATGCACCACATTTGTCATACAACGTGCACCGCTGGTAATTGTGGTGCATCTCCGGTCTACATGGTTTAGTTTTATACTAGGTAATAACTGAAATCCACAGTGTGTTAACCTGATATAGTTTCTGTAATCTCGCTCTACTTGTCAGCCATTTATTAATAAATGATGCCTAAATAGGAACCAACATGTTTGCAAATATTTATTTTCACATTTCTGGAATCGCTGGAACATTTTATAAATAGTTAAAAGTCAATTTATTTAAAATAACCTTTGTTCACAAGGGAACGTTTAGCAAACAGTTGGAAGCTTGTCCAAAACCCTCAAGGTCAAATCTTTTTGTCTTTGAAAAAAACCCAAAAACAAATAGAACCAGGTTAGTATATATGAGGCGCTGTAATAGGAAAAAAGCTCAATAACAGTCCGAGGATCTGTCACCAGACAGTTTTTGCTGTTATTTAACCAGAGATCCTCTTTTTTCTTTTTTGTAAATCTGCCATACGCTTCCATAGATTTGGGCCTTTATACAGTGCCTACAAGTAGTATTCAACCCCCTGCAGATTTAGCAGGTTTGATAAGATGCCAATAATTTAGAGCCTGCAAACTTCAAACAAGAGCAGGATTTATTAACAGATGCATAAATCTTACAAACCAACAAGTTATGTTGCTCAGTTAAATTTTAATAAATTTTCAACATAAAAGTGTGGGTCAATTATTATTCAACCCCTAGGTTTAATATTTTGTGGAATAACCCTTGTTTGCAATTACGGCTAATAATCGTCTTTTATAAGACCTGATCAGGCCGGCACAGGTCTCTGGAGTTATCTTGGCCCACTCCTCCATGCAGATCTTCTCCAAGTTATCTAGGTTCTTTGGGTGTCTCATGTGGACTTTAATCTTGAGCTCCTTCCACAAGTTTTCAATTAGGTTAAGGTCAGGAGACTGACTAGGCCACTGCAACACCTTGATTTTTTCCCTCTTGAACCAGGCCTTGGTTTTCTTGGCTGTGTGCTTTGGGTCGTTGTCTTGTTGGAAGATGAAATGACGACCCATCTTAAGATCCTTGATGGAGGAGCGAAGGTTCTTGGCCAAAATCTCCAGGTAGGCCGTGCTATCCATCTTCCCATGGATGCGGACCAGATGGCCAGGCCCCTTGGCTGAGAAACAGCCCCACAGCATGATGCTGCCACCACCATGCTTGACTATAGGGATGGTATTCTTGGGGTCGTATGCAGTGCCATCCAGTCTCCAAACGTCACGTGTGTGGTTGGCACCAAAGATCTCGATCTTGGTCTCATCAGACCAGAGAACCTTGAACCAGTCTGTCTCAGAGTCCTCCAAGTGATCATAAGCAAACTGTAGACGAGCCTTGACATGACTCTTTGAAAGTAAAGGTACCTTACGGGCTCGTCTGGAACGGAGACCATTGCAGTGGAGTACGTTACTTATGGTATTGACTGAAACCAATGTCCCCACTGCCATGAGATCTTCCCGGAGCTCCTCCCTTGTTGTCCTTGGGTTAGCCTTGACTCTTCGGACAAGCCTGGCCTCGGCACGGGTGGAAACTTTCAAAGGCTGTCCAGGCCGTGGAAGGCTAACAGTAGTTCCATAAGCCTTCCACTTCCGGATGATGCTCCCAACAGTGGAGACAGGTAGGCCCAACTCCTTGGAAAGGGTTTTGTTCCCCTTGCCAGCCTTGTGACCCTCCACGATCTTGTCTCTGATGGCCTTGGAATGCTCCTTTGTCTTTCCCATGTTGACCAAGTATGAGTGCTGTTCACAAGTTTGGGGAGGGTCTTAATTAGTCAGAAAAGGCTGGAAAAAGAGATAATTAATCCAAACATGTGAAGCTCATTGTTCTTTGTGCCTGAAATACTTCTTAATACTTTAGGGGAACCAAACAGAATTCTTGTGGTTTGAGGGGTTGAATAATAAATGACCCTCTGAATAAACTTTTCACAATTTAAAAAAAAATAAAAAAAGAAATAACATTCTTTTTTGCTGCAGTGCATTTCACACTTCCAGGCTGATCTACAGTCCAAATGTCACAATGCCAAGTTAATTCCGAATGTGTAAACCTGCTAAATCTGCAGGGGGTTGAATACTACTTGTAGGCACTGTATGTATTGCTGATTATTATGGTGCTAACAGGGTCCTCGGAGAGTGTGACTTTGGCTGCTCTGTGATGTGAGCCATAAAGTTATCACCATATTAAAAAGTCTCATATTTGTGGAACAGTATGGTAACTTTAAAAAAATAAAATAAAAAGCAGCGGGAATAAAATACTAGCAGAAACTGGCCAATTTTGACCAGGTCCTATTTAAAAGGGGAACTCCATAGGATTAGAAATTCACTTGGATTGAATCAGGGCTATATAATATTATTTTTGCAATATATTTATCTCTTTATATACAGATTCAGTGTTGTGATCAGCATAGTTGATTTATTGCGTTACCAATGAAAATCACCATCAGAGTCCACAGGTCATATTTGCTCCTCTGAAGCATTTATAGAGATTATGACTATGGATTACTATGTGCCTTCCAAGTAGGAGGTCATCCCTTAAAGTCTATCCACTGTAATAAATGCTGATTACTGCACACAAGCAGTCAGAATATAATGAAATACTTATCGATCATGGAGAATAAAGTCAAAACTCAACACAAATAAATATGGTTCTTTTTCTGTTAGAAAACAGGTTCTATTTGCATCTACTGTGTCCTCTTAAAGCAAAACACCCTGAGAATAACACAATCAGTGGCTGGATATTGCAATCTCCCAGTAATCAGTTATCACTGAAGACTGCACATTTCCTGTGAATGATCTGAATTATTACCGTGCACATATTCAAACCAATGGACCACCATATAATATATATTCATGCTGAGCAGAGCAGACATCATTCTTTATAAGGTCTTGTTCACAGAATGCAGTTTTGAAAAAGGTTATTATGTAAAATACTGGAATGCTGTTGACATTGTCAGGTTTACAATCTGCACCGTATTTTGACATACTATACTTTGGGCATTGCCTGGCCTATAAGTCTCTTTAAACCAGCTTGGCACTTTCCACAAGGTGACACTTTACCCTGGCCTATAATTCTCTTCACACCAGCTTGGTGCTTTGCACGACAAAGTGAAACTTTACCCTGGCCTATGTCTCTTAACACCAGCTTGGCGCTTTCAGAAGGTGAAACTTTACCCTGGCCTATAAGTCTCTTTACACCAGCTTGGTGCTTTGCATGGCACAAAGTGAAACTTTACCCTGGCCTACAAGTCTCTTCACACCAGCTTGGCGCTTTCAGAAGGTGAAACTTTACACTGGCCTACAAGTCTCTTCACACCAGCTTGGCGCTTTCAGAAGGTGAAACTTTACCCTGGCCTACAAGGTGCTTTGCATGGCACAAAGTGAAACTTTTCCCTGGCTTATAAGTCTCTGTACACCAGCTTGGCGCTTTCAGAAGGTGAAACTTTACCTTGGCCTATAAGTCTCTTTACACCAATTTGGCACTTTCCTCAAGGTGAAACTTTACCCTGGCCTATAAGTCTCTTTACACCAGCTTGTCACTTTCTACGAGGTTTCTACTTTGCCCCTTACAAAAGTCTTATTTGTTTGTGGCCCCTATATAAATAGAAGGCTTATAAGTGGGTGCTCAGCAGTATTTTGCGCCTGTCCGTTCTTCATCATATACCATTGGAGCCTGCCTATCTCCTGCAGTGAATTGGTGTTTAAACCTATATCAGGAAGCATGGCCTTTTTCAATGTCAGATGTTTCTTTAATGTCTGTAATGAAACTTCCAACGTTTACATGCAATGGGGCCAATGTATTAATAATTTCTAATATATACAGGGTGCAAAACAATAGACTAGAAACAGTGGCATAACTTGAAGCTTGTGGGTTTAAATATAAAGTCTTCAACAGGGCTCCCAAGTATCATGCCCCAAAATAGTCATAATTAAAAATAGGCTTCATGCCACTAAACTATGCCCCCTTTATCACCAAGCCATTCTCGCTTATTGAATGAGGTTCAAAAAGTCTCTAAGGGACATAATAAATATAATACAAACCATGTGCATCAATACTATAGCCAAACTGAGTGTTTCTGGCACATTTCTCCCCTGATGTGTTTTCGTTTGTGACATTTTGGTGTTGCTTTTTTTTGCATATGGCTTTTTTTGGCATAAGGGAAGTACACATGTAGAACACAATAAAAAAAATGCACAAAAAGTGTTTTTTTAATAAGCATTTAAAGTAAGTCTCAAATTCTTAAATGGCTAAAATAGCATCTGTAAAAATCAGCAACTTTGCAAATTAGCTCTTATTAAAAATCCTCTTCACTCTCAAGAACAAAGGGATTTTTAATGCTGTAGTTTAACTCATTGGCTAGGTTACCGGCAACCCTGCAGTCTTCAGAGTGGTCGGTTACCTAGGCAATAGCCACACACAGTTTGCAGGCACTATGCTTTAGGGCCTGAAAGTGCCATTTTAAAGATGCATATGGCCATCTTTAGTTTTTCAGCACTTCTTCCAATGCTGTTGAAGCAAGGGGGAGAGCGGAGTTCGGACCACTGGCCCAACTATGGCTTCAGTCCGAACTGTTAATCTTCAGGAGCACACTGCTCCCCGTCAATCAGGAAGCCAGAAGACAGGGGAGGAATGTGCTCAAGAAGAAAAGATAAGCAAACCTGTATAGAGAGGTTGCCGGTGAATAGGTGATGACTTATTCAATCAGTGGAGGCATGACTATTGGGACCCCCATTGATTGGCAGAACAAGACACTTTTATACTCTTTAGTATGGAGCGAACGTGTGCATGCGTATTCATTTCTCCTTTCATTCCCTATGGGGCTGTTGCTCAGCTTTGTCCGTTGGCCCCATAGAGAATGAATGGACAGGAAGTCGGGCATCCTACCTGTCACTCCAGTTTGTAGCAGGGATACAAATTGATCGGCGAAGGTCCCAGCGGACAGACCCCAACCAGTCAGAAAGTTATCTCCCATCATTTAGATAGGGTATAACTTATTTTAACCAGCCCCCCCCCCTTTAAGGATGCAAAACAATGTGTGTGTGAAGCCTTAGGCCACTTTACTTATAACTGCTCTAAAAACAGAAGCGAAGCAGCAAAGCTTTTTATATCTCCACTTTTCAATGTTTGTTTAGCATAATTGCCAGAGGTATTAATTCCATTAATATTTGGAGAAAAACAATACAAAGGATTAGACGGCTTTGAAGACTCTCTCCATGTAAACTCCAGTTTCCCAGCACAGGAAACACATCCGGTCCTCTTCACACATTTTAAGCTCGGCACTTCAGTTTCTTAGATATTCTGTCTTAAAAAGACCTCTGAGGAGTCTGCTGGCTGTTAGGGGATGTGTGGATGGCTTCCCTTCGAGCTCTTAAATAAATCATGAATGTATTTACAGATGGCAAAGTTAAAAAGTCTTTCTGTTGTATCTCTTAAAACAAGGAAACTAAAGAATACAAAATGATAGGTCGACCATTTGAATTTTTTGTTTTTTTTCTCATTTAAAAAAGGACAACTGACTCCAAAAATGCCAATCACTAAAAAACAAAAATGCTATGTGTGTAGGTACTGTAATAATTACTATATTCTTGCCACAAGTATCTTTAGCTCAACTTCGCAAAAAAAAACAAAACAAAAAAACAATGCCAAAACCCAAAAAAAACACCAAAGGCTCCAGTAAATCAAGAATGGCATTTGTTTTTCACGCCAATGTTGATGAAGTTCAGGGACTGCCGTAGGATATGTGGTGTAAAATACAGCACTCGTAATGGTGATTTGAGGAGTGGGGTCATCATGCGCAAGATCAGCCCCCTGTTGGAAATGGGCAAAAATGGAGTGAAAACATCAAAGGTTTCAATTTTTTTGTGCTGCCTCGCATTGTGTACAAAACATTAACTTTCAAAGCTTTTCTACATCAATTTTCTAGCGTAATGGCTTTGATGAATTGGTATCACTGTATAAAACTAACCGTATACACTTTATCCAATTTTATAAACTCAAGCCTTTACCCTGCAATAACCCTCAGTCCACCATAGCGTTGTACCCTCACCTACTGTATCTGCACCCATCCCTGTAGACTGTGAGCCCTCGTGGGCAGGGTCCTCTCTCCTCATGTACCAGTCTGTGCCTTGAATTGTTCACGATTATTGTACTTTTCTATATATGCCCCTTTTTCACATGTAAAGCGATATGGAATAAATGGCGCTATAATAATAATAATAATAATTTTTCTAATTATTCTTATTAACATGTAGCTGCCAACTTACGATCGCTTTTGATATCTTTGAAAATTCATATGTAGAACCTGCAGCTGTACGATATCTACAGGATCTAGTTGTAAATGAACTCAAACTTTATGACAGGCTTGCCCGAATGCGTCAGTGAAAACTACAAATTTACTAGAAGACCTTGATTACAGAAGTGTGAAGCCTTTTCCTTGAAATTATTTGTGCGGGAAACCTCTTCTACATAATAAGAGGAGTTTGTAATTATTATCTCCATGATACAGAACCTGTGAAACCTGGATCCAGACCCGGTCACTGGTTATATATGCCTTTACAGTTCCTTTCTAGGGCTGAGCGGACCCGGGCTGTAAAAGTCCGGATCCACGCGGTTTCAAAGTTGCTCAATTGCCGGACCCGGGATCCGACACTCAAGAAAATAAAAAAAAATAAAAAGGAAAAATAAAGAAAATAAGAATGAAGCAAGAGCTTCAAACTTACCGAGGCTTCGGCAGCTGTGTGCTCCTCCAGCTGCCTCCCTGTGCCGCTCATTTCATATGCACAGCTTTCTCCGTCCACCGGCAGGCCTGGCGTCTGTGATTAATGCAGTCAGACGCGCCCCCAGCCTGTGTGACAGTGTCTGACTACTTCTGCTCACAGACGCTGTCTGAGGATCAGACGAGCAGAGGAGGAAACATCGCCGGCGCAGCTCATCCTGGGCTGCCTGCTTCATGAAACAGACCGCTCAGGCTGAACAGAGGAGTAGACATCGCGGGTGCAGCTCATCCTGAGCGGCCTGCTTCATGAAGCAGGCCGCTCAGGCTGAACAGAGGAGTAAACATCGTGGGCTGCATTTTGAACACGCCCCCTATCACGTGACAAATTACGTCATACCTGGAAGGAGCCCATACATTCTAGCATATACTTTTACTTTTAGTGCACGATCTAGACCCATGCAGCTCCGGAAGTGAATGCACGACCTGGAAGCAGCTTGCCGCCGTGACACGGAGCATGGGTGAGTACACCGCGCGCGCTCCTATACTTTCCACCAAAATTTTTAATCTCCAGATTCTGGTTGCCATAGACTTATTTGGGTACCAGATTCTGGACCGGATCTGGATTTTTTAAGAAAATGAGCCGGTCCGCTCAGCTCTATTCCTCCCCTTTCTTTAATCAGTCTGCTTTAGGCCTCCTTCAAACATCCGTGGCTCCAGAACATGTGACGTCCATTTTCACATGTGCCGGAGACACGGACACACATAGACCCATTAAAATCAATGGGCTTGTGCACACGTCCATGTTTTGACATGGACTATGCGTCTATGTGCAGCACACGTGTCTCCATGTGCTTCCTATAGCTATATATCCGTTTTCTGCCGGCAGCACTGATGTCAGACGGACAGCACACTGATATGATTCATATGACACGCACCGGAGAAAACACGTCACGGAGAAATCTATGTATTTTTATTCCTGTTTCCGGCATTGCTGTCACACTTGCTTCCAGGCTCATGAATATTCACTGCACTGACTGTGGACCCGGAAGCAAATGTGACAACAGCGCCGGAGACAGGTAATTATACAAGTTCACGCTGTCCGTGTGCTATCCGGATGTAACACCTACACCATAAACCTTGCAAAACGTTAGTTTTTTGCAAAAACGTTTGAAGGAGGCCTTAATCAGTGCTGATGCTGCTGTGATCACAGGACTCTATTAGCTACAGTCATATGAAAAAGTTTGGGCACCCCTATTAATGTTAACCTTTTTTCTTTATAACAATTTGGGTTTTTGTAACAGCTATTTTAGTTTCATATATCTAATAACTGATGGACTGAGTAATATTTCTGGATTGAAATGAGGTTTATTGTACTAACAGAAAATGTGCAATTCGCATTTAAACAAAATTTCACCGGTGCAAAAGTATGGGCACCTCAACATAAAAGTAACATTAATATTTTGTTGATCCTCCTTTTGCAAAAACAACAGCCTCTAGTCGCTTTCTGTAGCTTTTAATGAGTTCCTGGATGAAGGTATATTTGACCATTCCTGTTTACAAAACAATTCCAGTTCAGTTAAGTTTGATGGTCGCCGAGCATGGACAGCCCGCTTCAAATCATCCCACAGATTTTCAATGATATTCAGGTCTGGGGACTGGGATGGCCATTCCAGAACATTGTAATTGTTCATCTGCATGACTGCCTGAGTAGATTTGGAGCGGTGTTTTGGATCATTGTCTTGCTGAAATATCCATCCCCTGCGTAACTTCAACTTCGTCACTGATTCTTGCACATTATTGTCAAGAATCTGCTGATACTGAGTTGAATCCATGCGACCCTCAACTTTAACAAGATTCCCGGTGCCGGCATTGGCCACACAGCCCCAAAGCATGATGGAACCTCCACCAAATTTTACTGTGGGTAGCAAGTGCTTTTCTTGGAATGCCGTGTTTTTTTGCCTCCATGCATAATGCCTTTTTGTATGACCAAACAACTCAATCTTTGTTTCATCAGTCCACAGGACCTTCTTCCAAAATGTAACTGGCTTGTCCAAATGTGCTTTTGCATACCTCAGGCGACTCTGTTTGTGGCGTGCTTGCAGAAACAGCTTCTTTTGCATCACTCTCCCATACAGCTTCTCCTTGTGCAACGTGCGCTGTATTGTTGACCGATGCACATTGACACCATCTGCAGCAAGACGATGCTGCAGATCTTTGGAGGTGGTCTGTGGATTGTCCTTGACTGTTCTCACCATTCTTCTTCTCTGCCTTTCTGATATTTTTCTTGGCCTGCCACTTCTGGGCTTAACATGAACTGTACCTGTGTTCTTCCATTTCCTTACTATGTTCCTCACAGTGGAAACTGACAGTTTAAATCTCTGAGACAACTTTTTTTTATCCTTCCCCTGAAAAACTATGTTGAATAATCTTTGTTTTCAGATCATTTGAGAGTTGTTTTGAGGAGCCCATGATGCCACTCTTCATAGGAGATTCAAATAGGAGAACAACTTGCAAGTGGCCACCTTAAATACCTTTTCTCATGATTGGATACAGCTGCCTATGAAGTTCAAAGCTCAATGAGGTTACAAAACCAATTTAGTGCTTTAGTAAGGCCCCTTTCACATGTCAGTGATTCTGGTACGTTTGTGCTTTTTTTTAAATGTACCAGAATCACTGACATACGCAGACCTATTATAATGAATGGGTCTGCTCACACGTCAGTGATTTTTTCACTGCACGTGTCTCCGTGCGGCGTACCCGCGTGTCCGTGATTGCCGCACGGAGACATGTCCATTTTTTTCTGGCATCACTGATGTCCCACGGACCACGCAGTGGTGTGGTCCGTGAAACACGTGCCAGAAAAAAACGTGCATTTAAAATAATAAACATTTTAACTCACCCGGCTTCAGCCACGCTCTCTGCAGCCCGTGCAGCCTGCTGCTTCTAAGCCGGCTGATTACTGTCGCGCATCTTAATGATGCACGACACAGCCGACCCGAAAGCAGCTGCTGCGGGGGTCAGCTCCGGCCGGATGCTGCACCGCGGGAGGATTCAGCACCACGGAGAGCGGGAGCGGGCACAGGTGAGTTGATTTCTAAGTGCAATCACGGGCCACGGAGAACGGAGCCCGGATTACACTTAGACAACCCACGTGTGCCGTGATTCACGGCACACGCAGGGACATGTGCGTTTTTTACACGCCAGTGAAAAACGTCTATGTTTTTCACTGACGTGTGAAACGGGCCTAAGTCAGTAAAAAGTAGTTAGGAGTGTTCAAATCAAGAAATTGATAAGGGTGCCCATACTTTTGCTCCAGTCAAATTTTGTTTAAATGCGGATTGCACATTTTCTGTTAGTACAATAAACCTCATTTCAATCCAGAAATATTACTCAGTCCATCAGTTATTAGATATATGAAACTGAAATAGCTGCTGCAAAAACCCAAATTGTTATAAAGAAAAAAGGTTAACATTAATAGGGGTGCCCAAACTTTTTCATATGACTGTATTAGATTCCCTTTACAAATACACAAACCATTCAATATGCTCTAAGTAAAATATTCAAGCTATTTTAGTTTTTTTTATTGAAGAAATAAAGGGGATACAATTTTACAACACTCCTATTATGCTCCATACTGAAATGGAGTGTGCATTCTGCAGGTAAATCATGATTATAAACACCAAAGAACACCCATTTTTTTATATTCTAAGATTTAATATACACACTGAGCGAGGTGCATGTCTCCAAATCTTTTTAAGCAGATCACTGCTATATTATATATATATATATATATATATATATATATATATATATATATATATATATATATATATTGTATACTTTTTGTTTCTATACAAATAAGTGACCTTATAACTACGAGAATGCTGATCTAATCTTTACTTTTTTGGCCCTTTAAAGGAAATATTTCAAAAAGTTTTGCCACCCCATCTGGGAACAACATGAACATGATGTAGGGGCAAAGACCATAATACCAGCGATGAGTCACTTACTGGGCTGTTTGCTGCAGTTTTGATAAACTCCCTGTTTTACCTGCTGCAGATCTAGTGGGCTCAGTGGTTAGCACTGCAGTCTTGCAGCACTGGGGTCCTGGGTTCAAATCCCACCAAGGACAACATCTGCAAGGAGTTTGTATGTTCTCCCCGTGTTTGCCTGCGTTTCCTCTGGGTAGTCTGGTTTCCTCCCACACTCCAAAGACATACAGATTGTGAGCCCCAATGGGGACATTGTTGTCAATGTATGTAAAGCGCTGTGGAATTAATAGTGCAATATAAATGAATAAATATTATGTATTCTCTGAATGCTGAGCTCTGTATAAACCTGTCCACATCACTGTGTGATAATTGTCTGTGTTCACAGTGCATAGGCAGAAAGCTGCCAATCATTGATGGGAGCAGATTATGATTACATGGAGGCAGGCTAACTAGTCCACTAATTATATCAGTTAATTAAACTAATTTTATCAAAACTAAGACAAGCAGTGCAGTAAGTGACACATCGCTGGAATTAGGGTCTCTGTCTCTATATTATACTGATCCCCGATTAGGTGATTAATTGTAATTACACTATCTATGTTTCCCCTGTTTAAAAGTGTCAGGAGAAGTTAAAACTCATAGACATTCCTACAGAAATGCAACCCTGTTACTCCACTACTGGACCATGAAAACAGAAACTCCTTCACGCTTCTTTAAATACCACATGTGTAAGTTTAAGAATCATTACAGAAAGGAATCCACCCTCCGAGCAGGCATAGCTGGAAGGCACGATCCCCGAATCTCATAATATGGATTGTCTGTGGAAGTTTAATTTAGAGAAAGAGGCCAGCGTGTCAGAAACTAGGTGAGACCATGGGGCGGCATACCCCGGAGCAGATGGCAAAGCATCTCTTAAAGGGACACCACCATCATATTAAATGTCTTCACTTTATAAATGGATTTCATGATTACATTTTTTTCCACCTTTTTCTGTATAAAAAAAAAAACAAAACAAAGAAACAAAAAACTAAAACTAAATAACATTTTTTTTCAGCTTGCAGTTTGTGTTTGCAGCATTTTCCTTTAATCAGCAAAAGGCGATGATCTCACGACAAACTGACAAACTCGTTTTACCGGAGGGTCCTCAAGACTTTTTTGCTCGTTGCCATTTGGGAATTATGATATCAAAAAATTGCAGCCACCCCAATCATGGTGTTTTTTCTAGTTTTCTACTTTAGAAAGTGCCAAACAGGTGTATGAAGTGTTCTTAAAATTCTATTCTTCTGAACACAGAAATGTATTTCTCACATTATCACTAATGGGTATTTGCCCAAAGACATCTAAGGTGAAGAAAACATCACAAAAAAACAAAAACTGAGCAGAATACATGAGAAGATATTGCCAATAATGAAGGGGATGGTCTATATTCTGATGTGAGGTGTAGATTTGGACCTTATTGATGATGGAGGAGAGACAGGGAAAAGTGAATGGATTTTATTTTACTGCTACATCACCATGTAATTATCTTTATGCTGTGACATTGCTGTGAGCATGATTCCTGTGCTGTAACTACAATCACATTACCAATCCACACACACGAATCAGAGAAAAGGATTCCAGTAAAAAATTAAATCTTTATTGAAACAGGGTAAAAACAGGGCAGGGGTGTAATTTCATGACAGTGCACAAGGTGGCGTACATAAGCGGTGAAAAAGTCCTAGTGTCCGGTTAAGAAGGTAAACAATCAGCTCAATATAGCCTTAAGGAAGCCCAATACCAGGGATAGATTAGATTATACACCCCATGGTGGGTAGTATCGCTCAAGTGACTTATATGTAAGGAGAGGTACACAACCGGATAACATTTACACTCACCGCTGAGATGACGCCAGGTCCCGCCTACGCACGTTTCGGCGCTAGCCTTCGTCAGGGGGGCGTGGCTTCATATCGGCAAAGTGAGAGCATAAATACGGCACTCCAGCCAATCGGACCGAGTCAATTGGCGCATGCGCATTGTACACACCAATGCAGTGTGCAGACAAAAGGAGCGCGTCATCACTACGGAGGGCATAAGGATTCAAAACGCCGCCTCACGTGATCAGCTCACGTGACGCGTGTAACGTAATCAGATCCGCCCCAAAACTCGCAGTGTTATAGATACGCTCCCAGACTGAACAATACATGGGGACAGCGCATGCGCATTAGTCCGAAAGGACGAAAAAGCCGATCCAAAGAAGGCAAAACTATTGGATGTTACAGAGATAAATGCGCTGGTATTTTGAAAAAAAACCCACATAAGCTATTAATAGAAGATGTCAAAACACCGGCAGAAAAGGAAACATATAAAAAAATCTATATAAATTAGTACCACTTCAATATATATAAATGACTATATACTTCATGCCTAATATGTGTGAGAACTCATTATTATAAGCTATAACCTTACAATTGTACACAATAAATATAAATATGTATAAAAATCCATTAAATGTGAAGTGACCAATATATAATAATAATAATAATAATTATATACATATATAAATATTAATATAAGTATAAATATAAATTATTGTGATCAAATAGGGGAGGGGGGGGTGGGGGTGGGGGGTGGGGTGGGGTGGGTGGGGGTGGGGGAGGGAAGGAGGGGGGGGGTGGTGGAATGCAGTGCAGGGATGGTGAAAAGTGAGGGGGGGAGGATCTAGTGAACCGCATTAAATATATGATATAAGAAAGTGAATAACTTCAAAAATCTACAAGGTTATACAAATTTATATAGATACAATAAAAGAGAATTCTAATACACCAAATTGAAAAACAAGAGATGTATTAATACATCTTTTCTTGGTGAAGAATCACTAGGAACCATTTCGCCGTGGAATAGACATCAGAAGACTTGTGATTGCAACGGAACATTATTATAAAGTGATCTATAACAAAACCAAAAAAATGTTAAAACCAAGCAAAGGATAAAAACATACATTAAAAAATAATAATAAAACCAAAATTTCAGCCAAATGTGACTGAGATCAGAAGGACAAGATGCAATATATATACACAAGGGATGCAACTGCACAAAGGCTAAAAAAACTAATATAAAAGCCAGAAATTCATAAAAACGGTGCGAAACTCAAATTTTCATTGAGGCCCTTCGGGTGCACTGTGTCCAAAGTCCAAATCCAACGACTCTCACACTGTGATAGTTTCTTAGCAACATTACCACCCCGTGGATTCATGACAATATGATCGATGCCGCGAACTCGCAATAACGTTGAGTCACACTGATGGTACTTTCTAAAATGTTTGGGAATCGTTTTCAGTGACTCAACATCATCTTCCTTCGCGGCTGCAATAATATCCCTAACATGCTCTCTAATGCGCACTTTTAGGGCACGAGTGGTAAGGCCCACATAGATTTTTGCACACGGGCAAGTTGCATAATACACTACCGCAACAGTTGTACACGTAATATGATGTGTAATAGTGTACGTTACAGTACCACTAGAATCCAGAAAATGCGTGGCGCGCTCAATATTCGGGCACGCCACACATCGTCCACAAGGCGCACAGCCCCAAGTTGAACGGGACTCAGAATTAAACAAAGTTTTCTTTGATGGTTGGTAATGACTGGATACTAGTGTATCTCTCAAAGTTTTACTACGCCTTGCCGTAGCACTCACATATGGCGATAAGTACTGTCTCAGTGTGGGGTCAGACAGGAGAATCGGCCAATATTTCTCCATGCTCTTTTTCATTAAATTCCACTGTGAGTGGAATGTCGTTATGAAGCGGACTTGATCTTTTTCACATTTTGCAGGCTTTTTATATAGTATTGATTGCCTATCGGTACTGCTAGCTCTGGAATATGCTGCATTCACATTCCTCTTACTATAACCTCGTTCGAAAAATCTCTTCTTCATCACATCTGCTTGATTAAGAAAATCAGAGTTAGTAGAGCATACTCGCCTTAAACGAAGGAATTGGCCCATAGGAATATTTCTAAACATCTGACTCGGATGGGATGAAGTAGCGTGAAGTAAAGAGTTTACCGCCGTCTTCTTCCTGTGGATATTAGTTTGGAGTCGATTATCATCATCACGCTTGATCAGTACATCAAGGAAGTCTATTTCTTTGGCATCAAAATTGAATGTCAGATGTAGATTATATTTGTTCCGATTTAGTTCTTCAAAGAATGCCTTCAGGTCTGACACATTGCCCTTCCAAATAAAGAAAATATCGTCAATGTACCGGGTCCAGAATATGACCCGGTCCATTGACAAACCACCCTCAGAGAGGAATAAATCCCTCTCCCACAGCCCCAGGAAAAGATTAGCATACGAGGGGGCACAAGCCGCCCCCATCGCTGTTCCCTGGAGCTGTAGGTAAAAACATTCTTTGAAGGTGAAAAAATTATGTGTCAACGTAAAGTCTAAAAGATCCACAACAAAATTCGCAAAACCGACCTCCATATTGCTCATTCCCAGAAAAAAGGACGTAGCTTTAAGGCCATCTTGGTGGCGAATAGAGGTGTATAAAGCCTCGACATCGCACGTCACTAGAAGCATGTCTTCCTCAATGTATATCTCATCAAGCTTACACAAGAGATCTGAGGTATCCCTCAAATATGATGGGAGGTTCTCAACCAATGTTTTCAGGTGGATGCGTTCTCTAAAAGACCACCTACACCTGAAACTATCGGCCTACCTGGAGGGTTCACTTGGTTCTTGTGGATCTTTGGCAGAAAATACATAGTAGGTATCACCGGATCAGTAACATTCAATGCCTGCGAGAGTTCTTTGCTAATTTGTCCAAGAGAGACTGCCTTCTCCAATATTCCCACCAAGATGTTTCTGTAGGAATTTAAGGGATTAAAAGTTAATTTCTTGTAGCATTGGGTATTCCTCAATTGCCTATATGCCTCAGTCTCATACATTTTCTGAGGCCAAAGAACAATATTCCCTCCCTTATCTGCTGGTTTAAACAGGATATCAGGAATTTGTTTCAGACGTTTTAAACTTTGCCTCTCCTCCAATGTCAAGTTGTCCTTATAGATATTTTTGGGTATTTTATCAAACTCATCTGATACCAATTTAACGAAAAGATCCACAGCAGGACATGATGTTAGGGGAGGAAATTTTTGACATTTTACTCTAATGGTCTCAGGTATCTTACCTGTCACACCCACTGCGTGTTCTTGTGCCAAATCCTCAAGGATCCTAAGTGCTTCCTGTTCAGAATCCGAAGGAAACATCTTCTTTTCTTCTTCATTGTGAAACCATTTTTTGAACACAAGCCTTCTACCAAATAACTGAAGATCCTTTACGGCTGTGAAAGTATCAAAACGCGCAGCAGGTGCAAAAGTAAGACCCTTAGAAAGAACTGAAACGTCAATAGACGACAATTGTACAGTAGATAAATTAACTACCTTTAAAGTTTCATCAGTCTGATCCTTTCTTCCATGTTTATTCTTATTGATCTGTTTTACTTCAAACTTCCGCTTCAGGCTACGAGTAGTAGTGCCTGTGTTTGGGGATATATCAGAGATGTTTTCGGAAGAAGAGGCAGATGTTATAGAAGATGTTCGACTGCTCTGACCAGTTTTCTGTAAATTCTTCCTCCTCCATCTATATGCTTGGTTAGATTGAAAGTCATTGATATCTCTGGATAATTTTTTAGACTGATTTTCTTGTATGACTTTTTCCCACTCGTCAAACTGTTTCTCCATTTGGGAATTAAAGGCATCCATATCACTACTCTCAGAAATATCCTTACGTTTTTTAAAATCTTCGTCTATTTCTTTTTCAAGGTTTGTGATGGTCTTACCACCTAAATCTATAAGTAGGTCAATAAATTTCAGGGAACTAGTAGTGCAGACTTCTTCCCATTGTGTAATGAAGTCCTCATCCTCCACATGAAAGGAAGGAAAGATTTGTATCCTTAGACCCCTAGGCACTAATTGTTTCTGCTTGTAGTTTTTCAAAAACGCTCCATTCCACCATACTCTGGTGCGTTTGTGCAGTTTATTTTTAATCACCTTTTGCAATTGCATCTTGTCCTTCTGGTCAATATTAAAACCAATAGCACTGTCTCTATTAAAAACCCCATCAATTTTTGAGGTCCAGGTAGCATCTCTGGACCTATAATCCATAATGATGGCTGTGAGATCTGTAAAACAGAAAAATTACCAAACAAATTTACAACCAACAAATAGTAATCAACCAGGGAAAGTTTTGTAGTCTATCAAAATGCAAGATAGTACCACCACCCTATGATTAAAGTAAATGGATATGAGACTGACTCAAAGTAATTACATTACCAATCCACACACACGAATCAGAGAAAAGGCGATGATCTCACGACAAACTGACAAACTCGTTTTACCGGAGGGTCCTCAAGACTTTTTTGCTCGTTGCCATTTGGGAATTATGATATCAAAAAATTGCAGCCACCCCAATCATGGTGTTTTTTCTAGTTTTCTACTTTAGAAAGTGCCAAACAGGTGTATGAAATGTTCTTAAAATTCTATTCTTCTGAACACAGAAATGTATTTCTCACATTATCACTAATGGGTATTTGCCCAAAGACATCTAAGGTGAAGAAAACATCACAAAAAAACAAAAACTGAGCAGAATACATGAGAAGATATTGCCAATAATGAAGGGGATGGTCTATATTCTGATGTGAGGTGTAGATTTGGACCTTATTGATGATGTAGGAGAGACAGGGAAAAGTGAATGGATTTTATTTTACTGCTACATCACCATGTAATTATCTTTATGCTGTGACATTGCTGTGAGCATGATTCCTGTGCTGTAACTACAATCAGTATATTCTCCTAGTACTATGGCATCACTCACTGTATCATCTCTACTTGGACATTACTATTGGCATTATTCTTTTATTGTGGCATTAGTGTGAGCAGGATTCCTGCGCTGTAGCTACATTCAGTACATTCTCTTGGTAACACAGCATTACTCACAGTATGTATCATCTCTATGCTTGGACATGACTTTTGCCATTATTCTTTTATTGTGGCATTACTGTGAGCATGATTCTTGCACTGTAACTACATTTAGTAGATTATCTTAGTACTTTGGCATCACTATATGCATCAGCTTTATGCTTGGATATGACTGTAGGCATTATTTTATTGTGATATTACTGTGAGCATGATTCCTGTACTGTAGCTACATTCAGTATGTTCTCCTGGTACCTTTGCATTACTCACAGTACGTATCATCTCTATGCTTGGACATGACTGAGCATGTTTTTTAATGGCGATATTACCATGAGCACGATTCCTGTATTATAGCTACATTCAGTTCATTTTCTTAGTATTGTGGCATCACTGTATGTATCATCTCTATGCTTGGACATGACTGTGAGCATATTTTTTCTATGGGGATATTACTGTGAGCATTATTCCTGTATTAGAATATCAATCTTAGTATTGTGGCATCACTAATTGTACGCATCATCTCTATACTTGGACACTACTGCTGTGTGAATTATATTTTTGTTGTGACATTACTATGTGCATGACTTTGGTGATGTAACTCTATTTAATTATTTTTTGTGATATTTTACATATTTTCCCTGTCCACTAGGAAAGACACATGACCCAGGAGTGACCAAAATAATAATAGGCTCCTTGTGTTCTGAACTTGCTGACTAATGTTCACGGTTGGCCAGTGGTCCAATCTAAAGCTGGGTTTACACACTGCAACATCGCAAAGAACATCGCTGTAACTTCACCGGTTTTGTGACGTTATAGCGACCTCCCCAAGTCTCTGTTGAGTCGCTGGTGAGCTGTCAAACAGGCAGACCTGGCCAACGACGCAACAGCGATCCGGACCTGCAGAGCGACCTAGCTGGTTGTTGGGGACGTTGTAAAGCTGCTATTTGAAAGGGAAGTCGCTGTAAAGTCCCCTTTACACACTGAAACTTTCTAGCGATGCATGCTGCACAGCGGGAAACAAAGGACCTAGGAATGGTCCTGAACGATTTGTAGCGATCACAACTTCACAGCAGGGGTCAGGTCGCTGATAGGTTTCACACACTGCAATGTCGCTGGGGAGGTCGCTGTAACGTCACAAAACCGGTGACGTTACAGCGATGTCGTTTGCGATGTTGCAGTGTGTAAAGCCACCTTAAGATTTGCATGGAGTCCCATGGATTCTCATTGCTGGGGACTGATCTTTTATGGTAATGCTGTAAAGCAAAACCTTCTCCTTGTAAATCAGTTAAAGGCTGGAGGCTGGCAATGTCTATGGTCTATGGAGCGCTGCCAATGAGTAACACATGAATACTTTGGGTTTTCTTGTCTCTTGAGCTTTATATGTAATCAAATAGTAGGCGGCAGATACACTGTCTAACAGAGGATACACGCTTACCTTTCTAATTATGCTTTATACTAGATATATGATTGAAAACCTCTGTCTTCATTCACTGAATACGTTCTTCCTCTTACAGGTCTTCAGTGCACTCGTGACCGACTGACATTCAGCTTCTGCCGGACATTGAGAATCCTAGGTCGTTGTTCCTTACCTACAGTCCAGGCTCAATGCTGCCAAACTTGCCAATCTCATACTCAAAGCTCGCGTGAACTCAGTAATCAACGGGTGTCTCGAAGGTGAGGACGATAGCCATGTCTCTAATCTCAGGGACCTAACGTTTGAACACAACTTGGTTATCTCCCGACACCTGAAGAAGGTCCACAGATCCGTCCCGGCAGATTTTTTTTCTGCTCTCTTAAAGGGATAAAAGAGAGCTTCATTACATCTAGGAATTGTTTGAATTTTTGCTTCCAGTGTCCTTTAAAAAAACCACTTATCTTTGGATTTTTGGTGCTAACTGTCTGCAAAGTGAACTCTTATGAAACTCTTGATAATTCACTGGCTGGCCAGTGGAGGAATCGAATGCTCCTTATAAAATTTTGCTTCCTGGTGCTGAAGGTTCCTCAAGGATTAGTAACACACTATGGTATAATCTAGATTATTGTTGCATCCTAAAGACAAGAGGAAGTTTATCTCTACTTTCTGGCCTATACTATTTACTTTTGTAGCATTGTGCACTGTTCATGATGTGGATTTCTACCACATGAGCCCATCACTGCTGAAGCCGACTGACCCGAAGGGTAAAAAGGATGACAAAGACTTGTGAAAGTACAGATCTTAAGTGACAATTCCAACGTAAAACACATATACCAATACAAAACATCTCTGAACCACTTCTTCTGAACAATCGTTGGCTATAGGTGCACATCTTGCTTTCCGACTGGACTGGAAACAGCCTTTGTTGTACTGGAAATTGCGGCCTTAGCACTGCATAAGCGATACCTCATGGATAAATCCACAGAAAATGGTCTTAATAGCCTGTGTGGCACTGAAGAGTCGGGGCATTAAGCAGAGCCTACGGCTTAACACTAGAAGTCCCAGAGAGGGGTCATTTAACATTTCTACCTTTGGAACCCAGAGACGGATCGAATGACCTGAAGGATTTTAGCTAACATCCTATAATCACCATCTTTTGTTCTGTAATTAAGACCATTACTGTCGCACCACAGGAGGTTGTTGTTTTCCATTGAGTTTAGCCATTTAGTTTCTAGTTAGTTCTATTCAGTTTATTGTATTTATCATTTGACCCTCTTTCGGGACTTCAGGGGGGAGCTCGAAATTTCTGGGACTTCTAGTGATGAAGACTGTAGTCTAGCAATATAAGGGACTCAGATATGTAGCAAAGTAATAGCACTAACCATGTATCTTACAGTCTTGTGGTTGGGAATACCAGTACCTGGGAGTTATCGGCACTTAAATGGCCAATATACAAATGTACTGGTCCAGTTTGGTTTAAAGTTATGTGAACTCTAATGGAAATTGGTGCTATAGTTAAAAGTAATCATTGTCCGTATCCTTTATAAAGTAGACGAGCCTGGGGAAGAGACTCAGATTCTCTGTATGGATCCCAAAGATGCCATTACCCAATAAGTGACTTACGCTATGCTCAGTACACATTTTGTATGCCAATTAAATATAAACATTTTAATTGTCAATGGATTATTATCTATCATAAATACATACATCACTGGTTACCATACTTCTCCCGAAATCGTGTTTGCATTCAATGGATGACTGAACAGCATTGCTTGATTACACTGCTCGTGAATCTGCTCTGCCTGTTTATGTAGAGCTAGACTAGTTATTTGTGATATTAAATTAATATTTTAGAGAGTTCAACATACGGTTTACTGTTAATCACCATGTAGTTTCTGCACAACCATTAACGATGACCAATCAATTTACAATATATTTCTAATAAAACAGCTGAAATCTCTATGATGTTCATGAGGCAGTTGCTGGACACCAGGCAAATTCAATGTGGGAGCCTCAACCCAAGGCACTTTCATTGTTAGGAAAAGATGATCATGGGTGAGCAGTGTTACCCACTTATCACATGGGGCAAAGCATAAGCTATGTGTAACGCCTGCCTGGATCAACAGACTCAGGTGGGATATAATGGAAACACTAGAGGGAAGCCACTCACCAAGCAGGACCCCCAGAACCCTGAAACCCTTTAACCCCTATACAGGGATTTGGAATTCCACAGGTAGTGATCTCCAGGGCCCTGTGTAAGGCTGCAGTCCGATGAGAGTAGTCGTCAGGCAGGGTCAAACCAGGAATAGCAGAACAGGGACAGAATCGGCAGACAAGGACGTTATCAGAAAACGTAGCAGAGGTCAAATCCGGATCGGGCAGCGAGGTACAAAAACAGCAGACAGAAGGGTAGTCAGAAAACACGCAGAAGTCAGCACACAGGAATCACAAAACAGAATAGGGCGGACCAGGAAATCAGAACTATCTCTGGCAGAGGTGAGCAGACAGGAGGGGAGCTAAGAAGGGTGTGATGTCCTCCCATTGGCTGCAGCTGAATGCTGGCAACTTCAGCTGGAAGACACACTCCACCCACAGTCAGCCAATGGTACTGCAGATCCCAAGATAACCCAGCCCAGTGGATGATCGGAGCCTGCGCCCACCGGTGCCGCTGGCATCGACTCCTCTCACATCACCAGCACCATGCACGGCGTCGCCTGGCGATCGGAACAGAAGTCGCTGGAGCGGACTCCGGTGGTGACGTAACACTATGGCTGCTCGCCAGTCATTTTGGATTATTGCGAATGTAATTAAAGTGAACCTGTCAGGTGCAATATGCACCCAGAAACAAGAGCAGTTCTGGGTGCATATCTATAATCCCTGCCTAACTGTTCCTGTATCTAGTAGCATAGATAAAGAGATCTTTACAAAAAGTATTTCTAAAGATCCTATATGATGATAAGCTAATTATCGCAGGGACTAGTCGCATGGGCATTAGTCCCGGCGCTCATTCCACCCTCTTAGCATGTTAGTACGCCCACAGGGGCATGCTATTCAATGCAGCATCACCGTCGGTGACGCGCGTATCTGTGTCCGCTGTCACCGATTTTCTGAATGTCCGACACTTCCGGTCATGCGCAGTATGAAGCTGGGTGTACGTGTCCCGGCTTCAGAGAGTTGTAGCGCACCTGACCGGAAGTGCCGGGGACTTCTGATCCATGCGAACTGACCCCAAGGCTGGCATTCTGAGGCGGTGCAACGGACAGAGGTACGCGCGTCACTGCCGATGATGACACTGGGCAATAGGCATTGAATAGCATGTTAGCACTCCCCTGTGGGCATACTAACATGCTAAGAAGGCGGAATGAATGCAGGAACTAACACCCTGGCGACTAGTCCCTGGGCTCATGAGTTTGTCATAAAGGATTTTTAGAAATCCGTTTTCTAAAGATCTGTTTATCTATGCTAGTGTATACAGGGACGGTTAGGCAGAGATTAGCAATCTACACTCAGATCTGCTCGTGGTTCTGGGTTCATATTGCACCTGACAGGTTCTCTTTAAGTAAAACGACTGAAGGATGGGAGTCAACTATTAAAGTCAACTACAGTCACTCCTGAGGTCTGTAGTCATAGTCTTATTTTTTGAGTGTAGTTAGACCTCACTCCCTCTGGACGTCAGTTACATCCGAAGAGGGGGCCAGTGAAGTGGCCGCAGGGATCACGCAAGACCGAGCAGAGACAGTGTCGAAGGTAGATGAAACCGGAGGGGAGTATAACTGTTATTACTTTACTAGGGGGAAACACAAAATATAGAAGAAAAATGCGCAAATAGGGTCTTATCTGTGAAGATGGTGAAAGTGATCCAGACAAAGACCTGCTCACCTGGAGGGGTTGTGTGAGACGAAACGACTGGAATACGTAGAAGGCAGTAGAAATGCACATAATAGAGTAAAAGGGTTAAAAGGATCTAAGTAAAGTCCTGCGAAAGTGGTTTGTTCAATGGCATTTTGGACAAATATGGTTATACTGAATCAGTATCCACTCTGAAACGCGTCGAATAAATCACTTTTGCGTGATTTTACTTAAATCTTATTAACCCTTTTACTCCAGGTAAAATCCTGTGAAAGTGATTTCTTCCACATGGTTCAGAATGAGTGGATACTCTTTCAGGATAATCACATTTATCCTGAAGGGGTACCCACACCTAAACGCGTCAAATAAATGAATTTCCCAGGATTTTGGTTCGATCTTCTTACAACAGCAGCACGGTTTTTAACCCTTTAAGGCTCTGTGCGCACTGGGAAATGGAATTTTCTTGAGAAAATTCCGCATGCCCTCAAAGATTACCGCACCCGCGGTAAAAAACCGCGGGAAACCGCACCCGAAAACCGCATGCGGTTTGCTGCGGTTTTACCGCGGTATTATTCGCGGTATTGCCGTGGTTTTGCCGCGTGCGGGTTGGGATGTGCTTTATTGCATTCAATGCAATAAAGCACATTGAAAAAGAAAAAAAAAAAAAGTCATTTAATTCTGAGAGTAGATAGACAGAAGAATAGATAGAGGGATAGATAGATAGACAGACAGAGGGATAGATAGATGACAGATCGCTGCATTTCCCACGGTCGGCAGTGAGTTCACATTACCGGCCGTGGGAAATGACCGGTAATTACCTCTGCTGTCTGCTGCATTCAGCCTGTGTCTGTGACAGTCGCAGCTGGATGTCAGCAGTGCAGGACGCAGGAGCCGGAGCTGTGGATTACGCCGGAGCTTTGTTTGGGGGGG
Organism: Anomaloglossus baeobatrachus; assembly: GCF_048569485.1. Lineage (NCBI taxonomy): Eukaryota > Metazoa > Chordata > Amphibia > Anura > Aromobatidae > Anomaloglossus > Anomaloglossus baeobatrachus. The sequence goes on from NC_134356.1 coordinate 573,922,779, forward strand.
TTAATAAAATGGTGAACGAGGCTTGTTTGTTTTATTTAAAATAAAGGATTTTTCTGTGTGTGTGTTTTTTTCACTTTACTTACGGGTTGATCATGTCAGCTGTCACATAGACGCTGCCATGATCAAGCCTGGGGTTAATGGCGGTGGTCCCCCATCACCATTAACCCCTTGTATTACCTTGCCACCACTGCTACACGGTGGCAAGAAGAGCCGAGGACACGCCGGTGCTGCCGCATATTGCATGCGACAGTGCCGGGGCAGCTGCGGCTGATATTCTCGGCTGCGGGAGGGGGAGTGAGGCGGGGGACATTAACCCTGCCCCTCTCCCTCCCCAGCCTGAGAATACCGGGCCGCCGCTGTGTGCTTACCTCGGCTGGACGGTAAATATGCGGCGGAGCCCACGTTCTTTTTTTCCTATATTTCCGTTTTCTTTCTATGTGTGTCTATGTGTCTGTGATGTGTTCTATGTCTGTGATGTCTGTGTATGTCTGTGATGTGTGTGTGTTTACTCTCTGCACGGCTTCCTCTTCCTGTAATGACATCACTTCCCTGCAAAACCGCAAGCAAGTGATGTACATTACCGGAGGTAAACCGCAAAATACCGCAGGGAATAACGCAGGAAAACGCAGTGAACCGCACAGAATTTGCTGCCTGCGTTATTCCCTGCGGGATTTCATGATTAACATTGAGTCAATGGAGGGAAATCCCGCAGCGATGTGCGGAAAAGAAGTGACATGCACTTGTTTTTGCTGCGGGATTCCCGCAGCAAAACATGCAGCTGTCAAATTCCGCCCAGTGCGCACAGGATTTTTTTTCTCCATAGGATTTGCTGGTGATTCACTGCAGAGATGTTATGAACATTTTCTGCAGCGAAACATGCAGCAAATCCGCGGAAAATCCGCGGCAAAATCCGGTAAGTGCGCACATAGCCTTACTCCACTAGCTGTACTTTACTTGGAGGAAACATAGTGATTCAGAAGAGGTTATCTGAGTAGTGAACATCCCCTTTAAATATAACTGTTTCAGTTGACTTTGCCGAATAAGTCATATAGTGTGTACATGATGAATAATGTTATTTCTGTCAATTTTATGACTTGTATCCTGCAATTTTTAGTTTTCTCCTCTTTAAGCTCTATCACCAATTTTCAGTTGTTTCTGAGTAGGTGGGTAGAGATGAGTTTCTATGATGTCTCCCGTCCGTACCCTGTACATACAGCCACAGAGGTTTGCTGCTGTTCTGCCTCTAGGTTGCACATGTTCTGAAGCAGCAGGAGGATGATGAGCTCATTAGACCGAAGAAAGTGGCTCATAAGGGGAACAAAATCAAAGCATATTTCTCCACTGTGATATACAACAAAGTTTGTTATATTCCCTTTTTTTATTGATTTATGTAAAGTTTGTTGAAATTACATTTAAAGGCTTCATTCCTCTTTGCAGGGAACTCTTTATTGTGCCAAGGCATCATAAATTAAATTTAAGTACAATATTTTTTATTTTTTTTCCATAGATTTGTAAAATCTGTTTTTCTTATACGCTACAGCAGCATCACATAGCACTGGTGACTAGTGATGGGCAAGTAGTAACTATTCGTTTTCGGATAATGCTTACCGAATATCGTGTACTATTCCAGTATTCATCACTACAAGAAAAATGCCCCATTTCCCCATTGACTTGCATTAGGTTTGTTACCCCCACCCAGGGGGAGTGCAAGGACAGAAGTCAAGACCCCACTGATATGACTGACAGATAGGGGTAAAACAAAACTCCATCACACCTATGACCAACAATAGGGGACAACAAAAGATTTACAGGGAGAGGTAACACGGAAGGAGAAAGTAACCAAAACAGACCACATGACCACACACCCATACCTACACACACCTACACACCTCTAAACAGAAGCAGCTGCAGAAAGCATCTCCCCACAGCTCCAGGCCTAGCTCCAGACTGAACTGAATAACCAGCATCCTCTTCTGTGAGCAGAGGGTTTATATCCAGGCTGGAAGTGGTCATCTGAGGGATCACCTGAGCAGAGCAAATGAGCTTGCTGCTGGCAAGAAAACTGACATCAACTCTGCGACTGCCAAAAGAAAAACATAGGTTTAATGTTTAAGGCCTCTGATGACTAAAGAGACCCTAAGTCTAGTTTCACACATACTTCTTTTTGCCGGTTTGGCGGATCCAGCGCACTCCAGTACAGTGTATACAGTACAATGGCAGCGCGACAAGCTCTGGTCATATGCTGTCATGTGCCTGGAGCATGTGACCCGGAAGTTGCAGCGCTGCCATTGTACTGTATACACTGTACTGGAGTGCGCCGGATCCTCCAAACCAGCGAAAAGTAGGATGTGTGAAATTAGCCTAAGCCTGTCACTAACCTCACCAAGAGACGACCGTGACAGGAATAGTACTTTGGGATTTGTTATAAATAATCCGATGCCCATCACTACTGGTGGCAGGTGTCTTTTGAGTGTTTAATTAAACAGATTTATGGCGTCAGTACAAAATTGCAAAGACGCAGTTGTGTCATATAGAAGTTGTGAAGATAGACTATGATGTTGGCCGAAAGTCTGGGTGGAGAAGTAAGCACAAGTTACAACAATATTTTCAGTAATGAGTCCTCTGGTCACTATGGGTAACTTTGTTGTTTTCCAATCCTGACCTATAGAGTAATGATTCTGTTTCCCATTTCAGTACAGGAAGGTAGGGCATTATAAAATCCTTTGTTATTACAGGATGTTCTTTCCAGGATTTTTTTTTACCGCATTTAGTGAATTTGTTTTGCAATTGCATGATCTCTTTATTATTCTAATCTTTGCTCTTCTTGTGTGCTGGGTGTGTGACGGGACCCTGGCCAGGAGAAGTGAGGTTCTGCACCACAGCTGGGACACAGGATGATCCCTCATGGATTCTCTGAGGAGCAGGACTCAGCAGTCAACACACAATAGGTGTATTTATATCCTTACAAAGCTCCGGATTAGTCGGATGTGCAAAAATATATGGAAAGAAAAAAAAGAAACAAAGGACAGAGTCCCATATGAGCTGATGGGCCTTCCTGACTTCCTCCGCAGTCTCATAAACACTGGCTTATTTCATCCTCCTCATGACTGAAGCAGTTCTATCCCCAGAATCTCACCCTACAAAAGATCAACTGTTTAAAGAGCATTGCATCTACTTGTATCCTGTGCAACAAAAAAAAACTGGAGCACATGGACAAAGTAACTTATAAAGATTAGTGATGAGCGGGCACCAACATGATCTGTAGTAGTGATGAGTGAGCACTACCATGCTCGGGGCTAGTGATGAGCGAGCACTACCATGCTCGGGGCTAGTGATGAGCTAGCACTACAATGCTCGGGGCTAGTGATGAGCGAGCACAACCATGCTCGGTACTAGTGATGAGCGAGCACTAGCATGCTCTGTACTAGTGATGAGCGAGCACTAGCATGCTCGGTACTAGTGATGAGCGAGCACTACAATGCTCGGGGCTAGTGATGAGCAAGCACTACCATGCTCTGTACTAGTGATGAGCGAGCACTAGCATGCTCTGTACTAGTGATGAGCGAGCACTAGCATGCTCGGTACTAGTGATGAGCGAGCACTAGCATGCTCGGTACTAGTGATGAGCGAGCACTAGCATGCTCTGTACTAGTGATGAGCGAGCACTAGCATGCTCGGTACTAGTGATGAGCGAGCACTAGCATGCTCGGTACTAGTGATGAGCGAGCACTAGCATGCTCGGTACTAGTGATGAGCGAGCACTAGCATGCTCGGTACTCGTAACCAACAGTTGGATTCTTGGATGGGTGAGACTCGCGTACTGAGTATAATGGAAGTCAAAGGGGAACCAAGTTCCCAATTGACTTCCATTATACTTGGTAAATGAGTACCGAGCACCCAAGCATCAAAATACTCATTACACGTATCGAGCATTGAACAGTTCGCTCATCCCTAATAAAGACCAGTTCTTTTCATATGTACCATCAAGGCATAGGAATGTCATAGCGGTGGATATCTCACTCATTACTCTGTCTATAAGCAAGAGCTTACTTTGGAAGACCGTTTGCCTTTGCCTTGGCAAAATCTACATGACCATTATCACAAATTATACCGATCTGCCATGACATTAATTCATTTATTGGGTCACATCTGCCTCATGCTGCCAAAATAGCTCTGACCCATTAAGACCTGGACTCCACAGGATCCCTGAAGGTTTTTTTTGGACACCTGGCATGTAGATGTTGCCAGCAAATCTTTAAGGATATGTTCTCACAAGAGAATTGACTGCAGAATTTTTGCAGCAGAAAAAAAACAAGCAAAACCTGCTTTAATACACTGTGTGCAGAATTATTAGGCAAATGAGTATTTTGATCACATGATGATTTTTATACATGTTGTCCTACTCCAAGCTGTATAGGCTTGAGAGCCAACTACCAATTAAGTAAACCAGGTGATGTGCATCTCTGTAATGAGGAGGGGTGCGTAAATAGATCGAGCAATTGACAATCTATGGATGGTAGGCTGTTGAGTGTCATCATACAGAAAGGTGGCTATATTGGTCACTAATTTTTTGGGGTTTTGTTTTTGCATGTCAGAAATGTTTATTTCTAAATTTTGTGCAGTTATATCGGTTTACATCGTGAAAATAAACAAGTGAGATGGGAATATATTTGGTTTTTATTAAGTTGCCTAATAATTCTGCACAGTAATAGTTACCTGCACAAACCGATATCCTCCTAAGATAGCCAAATCTAAAAATACCCCACTCCAACTTCCAAAAATATTAAGCTTTGATATTTATGAATCTTTTGGGTTGATTGAGAACATAGTTGTTTATCAATAATTAAAAAAATCCTCTAAAATACAACTTGCCTCATAATTCTGCACACGGTGTATATACTGTTAAGTTTTGTTGCAGAAAAGGAGCAAATTTTCCAAAGCAAGTCAGTATGAAAATCTCTCCAATATCCGCACATGTTACATGCAGATTTTGGGGTCTTTGTGCAGATTTCACTCTTATGTATTGCCAGTGAAATCCGCAATGAAAATCCACAGGTCAATTTAGACACCGAAAATATTTCTGAATAGATGAGATTTTTAAAATGTAAATCGACTTATATACTAATGGATTACGCTGCAGATTTACCACATCAAATACATTGCACCATGTGGATTTAACCCCAAGTCCTGGAAGTTGCGAATTGTGGCCGCCATGGATCAGATTGGTTTTTCTAGAACGTCCCATGCTCGATTTGTTTTTTTCTGCAGAACTTGGAGATCATTTCTATACCTTGAACTCATTATGTTCCTCAAACAATTCTTAACACTTTTTGTAGGACGACAGACATAGTTCTGCTATAAAAAAAAGCCAATGCCATCAAGAAATGTCAAGAAGGGGCTCACATACACCAAACCACTCACATATTAAAAAAATAAACAGTGTTTACAAGTTTAGTAGACCATGGAGCACATTCACGTAGGTCCGTCAGTGATCTTTGAGCTCCGATAAATCTGTAACTCATGCATTGAGTATCTTTTATTGAGCCCTTATTGGTAGATACTTACTCATGCCTTGTCAAATTTGCGAGACTCTTACACTTGGTCATTTTTTTCTGCTTCCAACACATCAAATTCAAGAACTGGTTGTTCACTTGCTGCCTCATATATCCAACCTTGAAGGTGTTGTCCAGGACTTTAACATTGATGACCTATCCACAGGATAGGTCATCAATGTCTGATCGGCAGGGGTGCAACACCGATCACCCAACGATCAGCTGTTCCGATTACCTCCGCTGGACAGAAGTACTCAGTTGCTGAGCTACACAGCTCCGTCAGGTGTAATGTTATCATAGCTGGGTATTGCATATTTGCCCCTATTAGAATAAATAGGGGGTAGATGAGCAGTACCCAGCCCCGGCCACTATTTTGTGGATGGAGATGTGATGTGCAGCCACACAACCGAGTAATTCCAGCTGGTGGCACTGTAAAAGCTGATCAGCAGAGGTGCCACGTGTCCCCATCCTACTCTTATGGAAAATAAGGATTTTCACTGCAGATTTCACTGACTGCAAAGCAAAAAAGGGAACTTGGCATATAATACAGTAGTCTAGGTCAATTCGGAACCTGTGTGTGATCCCAATCAGACGATGAAATGATAAGCCAAGGATTATATGGCACCTCACATAACAACCCTGTCTACGGGTTACAATCCACTACACTTCTGCTGAGTCCATGTGGTGCATGTTGTCTATGAAAGTGTACATTGACCTACTTTAGTTGACATTTGGATTTACAGCTCCAAACAAGCTCAGCTCACCCCCACCATTGTAAAACATTATTGTTGTGTTCCCGGAGCCAAAGGTCAGAACCTCATAGACAAGAGTCAGGGTTCCCTACGGGTCATTGAACAGGTCACTTGCTAAACACATGGCTCCTGTTCTATAGAGGAGGGATTACAATTATTACCATCTTTTCAGTTAGCCATTAAAAGGTATCAACCACTGAGGACTCTCAGTTCTTTTAAACAATTTTTTTTTATAGAGGAGGGAGTAATCCCATGCTGGTAGTTGTCAGGCCACGCTGAATAGAGAAGTGCAGGCTCCGTGCAGATGTTCATAGAGGTGACAAATGGTTCCACCAAGTAAGAAACGAGAATAAAAGATTTATTGATGACTTCCCTCTTCACACTGCAATAACAGTTATTACCATACTACATCCTTACCACTAATCGGTAAGGAGCCGTTGACTAGTCCGAGTATAAAGTGTGCTGTCATCTGAGACCCTGACAGCCCAGACACCAGCAGGGGCTGCAGTCCAGGAGTGAGCAAGTCATTCAGTACAACCCAGATAGTGCACATCCAGTGGTCTTGTCTCCACGAAGGGATCGGGTTGTCCATGTCCCTTGTTTCAGGCCTTCATGTCCCCCACAACTCCGCTCCTCCATCTAATCCGGTTCTGTGACACACTGCTCCACTATCTCTCGAAGATTTGGGTTCTCCATGGCTGCCGAGACTCGTTCCTTATCGTTTATCTGTTTGTTAACTTGTAGATAAAATCGGAGTCATTAATACTAAAAGGGAAAGAGCACAGCCACACATTATATGGCGCAAGCTTAGCACATGTGTACATCGCCTGGATCTCCCATTGAATCCCACTGACCAAACTCAGATCACCACTGATCCATGTAGTGGCCTAAGGGTATGTGCACACGGCGTCTTCTTCAAAAGACTGAACATACATATATCAGTGTAAAAACGTACGTTCAGGATTTTGAGCGTCTTTTAATGGCTTCAGGTATCCAAAGACGCCAAGAGGTTAAAGAAGTGACCCGACCATTCTTCAGGCGTTTTCCGCTCCAAAGTAACTCTTTACCTTACAATCACAAAACACCAGGGGAAAACAAGTGTTCCTCTTAAAAAAAAAAAAAAAAATTGGTGTGCGCACATACCCAAACCTTGGATCATTAGAAACACCGTGGTGTGAGGCTATGTACACATGGACCTCATCTACAAATCGGTCTAACAGTCCAATTGTCTTTGTTGCCGATAGCAACCAAACCAGAGTTCAGCTTTAATTTTTCAAAAGCAGTTTAAGGAATGGAAGCGGAGATCTGATTGGTTGCCATGGGCAGTAAAAATAATTGTACAATTACACAGTATTGATAAATGGTGCACAAAAAATGTGTGACTTTCGGCATTTTATGCCAACTCTAAAAAGTGGATGGAGTTTAGCAGAAGGAGGCACAGCCACACAGATCACAAAACAGGCCTAAATTATAGCAGAAATGTACTACAGTCCTGGACTCAAATACATTATCTGACACTGGCACAGAATCGGTCACCAGGGTTTGTATACCCTAAGTGAAAGCAGCATGGTGTAGGGGCTCAGACTCAGAATCCAACTTTGTATCACTTACTGGGCTGCTTGCTGCAGTTTTGATAAAGTCAAAGTTAATATTTGCTGCCGATCTAGCAGTTGTCTGAATACTGAGCTGAGTATAACCCGCCTACAGCACCGATTGTCAGTTTAGTGCTTATGCACAGTGTCTCCAGAAAGCTGTCAGTCATTGGTGTAGGACGGGTTAAGGCCCCGTCACACTAAGCAACATCGCTAGCAACATCGCTGCTAACGAACAACTTTTGTGACGTTGCTAGCGATGTTGCTGTGTGTGACATCCAGCAACAACCTGGCCCCTGCTGTGAGGTCGTTGGTTGTTGCTGAATGTCCTGGGCCATTTTTTAGTTGTTGCTGTCCCGCTGTGAAGCACAGATCGCTGTGTGTGACAGCGAGACAGCAACAACTAAATGTGCAGGCAGCAGGAGCCGGCTTCTGCGGAGGCTGGTAACCAATGTAAACATCGGGTAACCAAGAAGCCCTGTCCTTGGTTACCCGATATTTACCTTTGTTATCAGCCTCCGCCGCTCTCACTGTCAGTGCCGGCTCCTGCTCTGTGCACATGTAGCTGCAGGACACATCGGGTTAATTAACCCGATGTGTGTTGTAACTAGGAGAGCAAGGAGCCAGCGCTAAGCATTGTGCGCTGCTCCCTGCTCTGTGCACATTTAGCTGCAGCACACATCGGGTAATTAACCCGATGTGTGCTGTAACTAGGAGAGCAGGGAGCCAGCGCTCAGTGTGCGCTGCTCCCTGCTCTCTGCACGTGTAGCTCCGTGCGGTGGTAACCAAGGTAAATATCGGGTTGGTTACCCGATATTTACCTTAGTTACCAAGCGCAGCATCTTCCACGCGGCGCTGGGGGCTGGTCACTGGTTGCTGGTGAGCTCACCAGCAACTTGTGTAGCGACGCTCCAGCGATCCCTGCCAGGTCAGGTTGCTGGTGGGATCGCTGGAGCGTCGCAGTGTGACATCTCACCAGCAACCTCCTAGCAACTTACCAGCGATCCCTATCGTTGTTGGGATCGCTGGTAAGTTGCTTAGTGTGACTGGACCTTTAGGCTATATTAACATAGCGTTTTAGTGTACATTCAGTGGCTCTATCAGGGCTTATGTTTGAAGCCCTGGAAAACGGAATTCAGGCACATTCGCTGACAGGGTCATTGACTATAATGATGTAGACGAGGTCAGTCTGCTCTGCTGGAGATCCGTTTTCAGCTGTATACACATAATTGAGGCAGGCACCAAGACGAAGTAGTAGACTACTAAATCGTGCTGCCCGCCAATAAGCATATTTGGCTAAAAAGAATGTCCAACATAGCAGACTGTGACTCAGTCTTCATCACTATAGTCAATGGCCCTGTCAGCGCATTTGCCTGAATTTTGTTTTGCGGGGCTTCAAACATAAGCCCTTATAGAGACACTGAACATAGGAGCAAACGCAATGTGAACATAGCCTAACCCTTCATACACCACTGATTGGCAGCTTTCTCGATACAGTGTGCATAAGCAGTAAACTGACAATCAGTGGCGTAGGAGGGTTAAACAGAGCTCAGCTTTCAGAGAACTGTTAGATCTGCAAACGTAAAGGCCGCTTTACACGCTACAATATATCTTATGATGTGTCGGCGGGGTCACGTCGTAAGTGACGCACATCCGGCATCGTAAGGTACATTGTTTGACAGGTACGTGCGACTGAACGTTAAAACGTTCATCGCATGCACGTCGTTCAATTCCTAAAAATTGAATGTCAGATTGTTCATCGTACGCGGGGTAGCACACATCGCAGTGTGTGACACCCCCGAAACGATGAACAGATCTTACCTGCGTCCTGCGGCTCCCGGCCGGTAATGCGGAAGGAAGGAGGTGGGCGGGATGTTTACGTCCCGCTTATCTCCGCCCCTCCGCTTCTATTGGCCGGCTGCCGCGTGACATCGATGCGACGCCGAACGTCCCTCCCACTCCAGGAAGTGGACGTTCGCCGTCCACATCGAGGTCGTATGGACGGGTAAGTACGTGTGACGGGGGTTAATCGTTTGTGCAGCACGTTCAACAAATTGAACGTGCCACACATACGATGGGGGCGGTTACGATTGCATACGATATTGTATGCAAAATTGTAACATGTAAAGCAGGCTTAAGCCCTAATAGAGCCACTGAATGTATGCTCGATTCTCTTTAATGAATTTGGCACATCTTCCTCCTGCGAACTTTGGATCAAGGCTGCTATACAAAACACTAATCTGAAGAATTTTCACCCTGGGGGTTTTGTTAGGGTAATGCCCATACAATGTGGGGTGGCACTGATGTATGGCAATACAAGTTACCGAGGTGTGTGGTGGCAATGTGCCGTGAGGCAAATCTGCATGTGGATTTACCATGACTTGTGGCTTGTACAGGTAACACATATTGAACTCATGCATTTCAAGTGTATAACCTGCCACACAGGAGAATCCTTATACCTCCATTACTATAGATTGGAAGAGTTAGGTACATGCACATCCATGTTTTTGTCCTCTGCATTGTGTAGATAATGCCCAGTTCACATTGGTGTTTTGATATTCTGTCTGATTATTCTATTTTTAAGAACAGAAAACCGAATTAATGACAAAAATCGCCACGATGCATAACTGATGCAAATGTAAGTAGAGGGGCCCCGCTGATGATTATTGACTCATCTGGGTGGACGCACAAGACGGAGGCACAGGGGCGCCCATTTGTATATTTCTACATATTCTGAATCTATGGCTTTCTAGAGCCAGTCAAGTGATGCAGTGACCCAGGATCGTGTTCACATTGACAGTCTTTTATTCACACCACACAAGTGTTACAGACCTGGAAACCCGGAACACAGCCGGTTCACATGTATGTGGTCATATAAATATCCCAATAGCCGCCTGCACTGCTGTAGGAATCTCGAGTGCAGGGGTCCGCATACAGTGTCCAGGTCTCTCAATCCTGGCCTGTGTTACTCCACACTGCACCTGCTGCTCCAGCAGCCTGGATCCCAAGCGAGACACACCTTGCTGTGCACTGCAGGATTAAATGCAATTCCCCGAACATGAGCCTGTTGCAAGACCTGGACTGGAGGGAGAGATCCGCCCCACTGCCAAAGCTATAGAACTCTCCAAAAATAAAAGCCCTAACAGGTTTACCTAAACAAATCACATGGTCAAAGATCTTCACCAAGTTCACACTCTTAAATTTTGTGTTGCACTTACAGCGATGACTGTGACAACAACACACTCCAGCGGGTCTCACAAGGTCTCCAAACACATTTTGGGGGAAACATAGCGACCTTCATATATTGACTGCCTCACAATATAGTGACATTATGATCCAGGTAGGGTCGAAACATTAAACTTATGTCGCATTTACATGCATCTTCCACATATTTGTGCAGATGTCCAATATTCTGAACGTCTAATAAACTATTCGAATAACAAAAGGAGAGTGCGGTGAATCTATACCTACAGTATTCGGGGATTCCTCATCCCACTGCAGACTACACGCCTGAGAGCACGCCGATCTTGTCCTCATTTTAGAATGGAGCAAAAAAAAACCTGCAGCATAAAGAAAGCTCTTCTGTTCTAAAAACAGACACATAATGGAATTGAGAAAGACCCTGAAATTATCAACGGGGGTCCTCTGCTACGGTTTGTATCAATATTATGCAATGGTTCCGTTTTTTCAATGCACTTTGTTCCGGTTTCAAGAACAAACAAACAGATGTCAGAACAAAGGTATGAACGGGGCGTTATCTTCGGTCATCCTTGGCCTCTCCATATCTAACCTGCTGCTTTATCCTGTCCTGGATTTTGCTCAACTATTGTAGTTTGACCCCATGAATGGGGTTAGTTATGCTTTTTGTTTACCTTTCCACATAATGCACCTTGAACTCTGTAATTGAGGCAAATGGATCAATAAATCAGCAAAAAGTCAACTCTATGTTCTAGACTTTATATTTACAATGACTGCAATGGGCAATATTTTCACTTCCGAAGATAGATAGATAGAGGGATAGATAGATAGATAGATAGAGGGATAGAGGGATGGATAGATAGAGGGATAGATAGAGGGATGGATAGATAGAGAGAGGGATGGATAGATACATAGATAGATAGATAGATAGATAGATAGATAGATAGATAGATAGATAGATAGATAGATAGAGGGATAGATAGAGGGATAGATAGATAGATAGATAGAGGGATAGATAGATAGGAGAGATAGATAGATAGATAGATAGAGGGATAGATAGGTAGAGGGATAGAGGGATAGATAGAGGGATGGATAGATAGAGGGATGGATGGATAGATACATAGATAGATAGATAGATAGATAGAGGGATAGATAGATAGGAGAGATAGATAGATAGATAGAGGGATAGATAGGTAGAGGGATAGATAGGTAGAGGGATGGATGGATGGATGGATAGATAGATAGAGGGATAGATAGATAGAGGGATAGATAGATAGAGGGATAGATAGATAGATAGATAGAGGGATAGATAGATAGAGGGATAGATAGAGGGATAGATAGATAGAGGGATAGATAGATAGATTGATAGAGGGATAGATAGATGATAGATAGGTAGATATAGATAGATAGATAGATAGATAGATAGATAGATAGATAGATAGATTGATAGAGGGATAGATAGATAGATGATAGATAGATAGGTAGATAGATAGATAGAGGGATAGATAGATAGGTAGATATAGATAGATAGATTGATAGAGGGATAGATAGATGATAGATAGATAGGTAGGTAGATAGATAGATAGGTAGATAGATAGATAGATAGAGGGATAGATAGATAGATAGAGGGATAGATAGATAGATAGAGGGATAGATAGATAGAGGGATAGATAGAGGGATAGATAGATAGAGGGATAGATAGATAGAGGGATAGATAGATTGATAGAGGGATAGATAGATGATAGATAGGTAGATATAGATAGATAGATAGAGGGATAGATAGATAGATAGATTGATAGAGGGATAGATAGATAGATGATAGATAGATAGGTAGATAGATAGATAGAGGGATAGATAGATAGGTAGATATAGATAGATAGATAGATTGATAGAGGGATAGATAGATGATAGATAGATAGGTAGGTAGATAGATAGATAGATAGATAGAGGGATAGATAGATAGATAGAATGAAGCATCTTGGATTTACACAGCCTCAGCTCATATCCGATGTTGGTAACCTGTCTTATTGGTAAAAGACATATGAACTTACTATCCTCCTCCGTTGAGTGCGTTCCTTCGGAAATATAGATCTCCAGCTGAAATAGAAGAAGGACATGAACTCACCCACTTCAGGACATTGTGGGATCAAAGAATCAAAACATGATGGCAGGTACAGGTCTCCCACAATGTATTACATTGTTTGCGATTATATGACACTAACTTCCCACAAAACCAGTGCAAAACTGCAGGTCAGGACTTTACCAGAGTGTCTGGAAGAGTGAGGAATGCAGACAACCTGCCAGATCTCCCTGCGGTCCAAGCTACTATGCCAGGACTGTGGGTGTGTGAAACCAGGATTTGTAATATATTCCTTTTGCCTTGCAATGTGCTTAATCCATCAGCATTTATAAGGTTAAAAGTGCTCAGATGGAGCAACTGGGATTTCCATTACAGAATGAGCAAATGCTGCCATCTGGTGGACAATGTGTATTATTGCAGTCATTTTGCTGCAGTTTTGATGTAATAAACTATGACTGCAAGTCATTGCATATTGTATTGGGATTAGTAGTGTTGGGTTACAAACTAATTATTTACTAAATTATTTTATTTGGGTTGATTTTCCTCTAATTGTAAAGGATAAGAATGTTAGAAATCACCAGACTCTGTATACAACTTCCAGGTCTCAGACATTTTGCCTTGTAAAGTGGTGCGGAACTGGTACAGTATAGGAACTGTATTTGTTTAGCATGTGTAAAAGTAATCATTGCTACCCTGTTAATACTATCTTTTGTCTGAGTCACCTACATTTTTCATTAGACTATTCTATGCAGAGCGATCCATTACATAATATACAGTATATACCAGAGGATTGTCGGCTTTTCTTTTCAGAATGGGATCCTATGACGGGAACATACCACTGTAAGCCTACAAAGTGGCATTTGTCATAACCTTCATGGTAGGTTCATTTGAAACCAGAAGTTAACATACACTATCTAAAAAGACACATCTGCAGGTTTTTCTCACTATCTGACATGAAAACAGAATAAACCCGTTTTAGGTGAATTAGGAACCAAAATTATTTATGTTTGCCAAATGCCAGAATAAATGAGAGAGAAAGTTTTAAGGCATTTTTATTACTTTCTGCAAAGTCAAAAGTTTACATACGTTAAGAGTACTATGCCTTGGACATGATGATGATGTAAAGTCTTTGAAAGCTTCTGATAGGTTTATTGGCAACATATGAGTTAATTAGAGACACACCTGTGGATATATTTTAATGCACATCTGAAACACACTGCTTCTTTGTGTAGGATCATAGGGAAGTTAAAAAGTTAAAAGAAATCAGCCAAGATCTCAGGAAGAGAAATGTGGACTTGCACAAGCCTGGTTCATCAGTGGGTGCAATTTCCAGATACCTGAAAGTGCCTTGTTCATCTGTACAAAACATTATACACAAGTACAAACAAATAGAAACAGGAGAACTGGAGTACTATACATTGCAAATTATCACAAATGAGGACAGCATATGGCCAAAGCAAAATGTGCATCCTAAAGTATAAAAAACACAAAGTGGCAGGTGAACATAAGAGACGCGCTGTCCAGAGGGTGTATACCAAGTCACATAGGGTAAAGTGCTAAGTGCAGTAAACAAAGTGTCCCAACTCAGGGAGTTCCCACATGAAAATGCCCCCAAGCCATCCAACGCACGTTTCGCCGAAGATAAATGCCCGTGTGGTTAGGGCTTCATCAGGGAGGAGAGGCGAATTCTCCTCCCTGATGAAGCCCTATGTGGCTTGGGATAGACCCTCTGGACAGCGCGGCTCTTATGTTCACCTGCCACTGGGTGTTTTTTATGCTTTAGGATGCACATTTTGCTTGGGCTGTATGCTGTCCTCTCCAGATTGGGGTATTTATACAAATATTGTTATTGTATATAATATATATACTGTTTCATACTAATAATCTATTTTTGTATACGGGTGTTCATACATTCTGACATAATCGTTGTTTCCATACTCAGGGCTCGATCTCCCCTTCCATGCTATTTTTATTGTCATTTTTAATCATGGCCATTTTTTTCTTGGTGTGTGCTTTTTTGAATTTTGTATTGTCTGATAAACATTTGTGATAATTTGCACTATATAGTACTCCAGTTCTCCTGTTTCTATTTATGCAATGGAGTAAGTGCTGGCCATTGATTGTCCCCATCTGGGGCATCCGTGTACCCACATATTTATACATGGTTATGAGGAATAGTATTTACAAGTACAAAGAAGATGGAATGTCCAGCCAACATACCGCTCAGGAAGGAGACAGGTTCTGCGTAGCAAAGATGAACGTGCTTTGGTCAGACATGTGCATATCAACCCAGAACAAAAGTAAAAGACCTTGTAAAGATGCTGGCGGAAGCTGGTAAGATTGTGTCATTAACCACAGTGAAAGGAGTACTCTATCAACATGGGCTGAAAGACCACTCTGCGAGGAAGAAGCCATTACTCCAAAAGAAACATAAAAAACCCAGATTAATCTTTGTAAATGCACACAGGAACACAGACCTTAACGTTTGGAGAAATGTCCTGTAGTCTGACGAAAGTAAAATTGAACTGTTTGGCCATAATGACCAATGTTATGTTTGGAAGAAAAACTAAGAAGCTTTGAAGTCTAAGAACACCATCCTTGCTGTGAAACGTGGAGGTGGCTCCATCATGTTGTGGGGTTGTTTTGCTTCAGGAGGGACTGGTGCACTTCACAAAATAGATGGCATCATGAGGAAAGAAGATTACGTGGCAATTCTGAAGCAACATCTCAAGACATCAGCCAGGAACTTAAAGCTTGGGCGGAAATGGGTCTTCCAAATGGACAATAACCCACAGCATACTGCCAAACTGGTTACAAAGTGGCTTAATGATAACAAAGACAATATTTTGGAGTGGCCATCACAAAGCCCTGATCTCAATCCTATTCAAAATTTATGGGCAAAGCTGAAAAGGCCGGTGCAAGTAAGGCGACCTACAAACATGGTTCAGTTACACCAGTTCTGTTAGTAGGAATAGGCCCAAATTCCTACCAACTATTGTGAGAAGCTTGTGAAAGATGATCCAAAATGTTTGACCATACAGAGTAAGGGCAATGGTACCAAATACTAATGAAATGGATGATAACCTTTGACTTTGTAGAAAGTAATAAAAAATACCTTAAAACATTCTCTCTCTCATTATTCTGGCATTTGGCAAATATAAATAACATTTTGGTTCCTAATTGACCTAAAACAGGAAAGTTTCATTCTGACTTCATGTCAGACAGTGAGAAAAACATGCAGATGTGTCTTTTCGTATCAAATATTTTATTGATTTTTTTTAACAATAAGAACAATGCAAATCAAACTTTCCCCTACCCGGGGTTTACTACGAATAACAACACTTGTTGCAAAAAGAATAAACAAGAAAAAAAAAAAAAGGCAAAAAATGTAATACAAGCTATTGAAATAGAGAGGGGTCTAAAGAAAAGAGACTGAGAAAGAGATAATAATGATAGAGGGGGAGGGGAGGGATGACAAACCTATTCCGTTTGACCAGGGTTAAAACCACAAGTCAATGGGTCTCTCCAGGTAGGGGTAGGTCATGGGGATAGGCGTGATACTTGAGATAGGTTGTTTCCACGGTCTTGATAGGAGTCAACCCAAGGGGGCCAAAAGACCAGAAAATTGTCCATGTTGTCCGACCATGTTGCATCTATACACTGGTATAACATTATCTCGTCAAGCCTATCCCTTACCTCTTGGATTGATAAATGAGAAGTTTTCCATGTAGAGGCAAGGTGAATACTCACTGCCATAGTTATGTATTAGAGGAGACGGAATGACTTGCTGAATAGCCTCACTGGCTTATCTCCTAATAAAAGGGTGGACGGGCCCAGGGGTATGTTGCTTCCCAAGATATTAAGAATTACCTGCTTTACATTATTACATATGTGTCTTTTTAGACAGAGTATGTAAACTTCTAGTTTCAACTGTATATATGGGAGGGCAATGTCATTTATATGTCCACATTTATCAGCATGGCAATAGACCACCATTCTCCAGAAGGCTGCTGAAAAAAAAGCAGAGTGCAGCGCATGGTAGCCCGACAGGGAATGAATGGAGCAGTGATCAAGCAATCATGCCAAAGATATAACTGCCAAGGTCTGCAAGTCCCAGTGATCGGACCCCCAGCAATCAAGGAGTTATCACCTGTCGTAAAGTGGTTGGCCAGTGAGGGTTCAAAATAGTAAAGACCATATGCATTCCTATAGACCGCGTGGCACATGAAAAATAAAGAGCATTTTTGACATATAAGTTGCCTTTTGTCAATGCATGTTGCAGCTCCCTGCACTGCAGGTAAGGCTGGGGCCACACGGGCACTACTGCGATCCCCTTGCATGAGACTCGGCTCGTGCTGGCAGTACAGCAGAGCCGAGTGTCATGCGTGTGTCCTTGCGACTGAGGTTCGTTCGTGCGGGCAGACCTCAGCTGCGGGGGGGCGGGCCGGCACTCAGGAGGGGAGGGAGGGATTTCTCTCCCTCTCTACTGCGTAGCCGGCTATTGCCATTCTCGCACTGCACTAGTGGTACACCGGTGTACCGCGAGTGCAGTGCGATTTTTCTCTCGCCCCATTCACTTGAATGGGTGCGAGAGAAAGAGACTCAGCTTACATTGCAGCATGCTGCGATTGTTTTCTCGGTCCGATTAGGGCTGAGAAAATAATCGCCCATGTGTGCTGACACACAGGCTAGAATTGGTCCGAGGGGAATGCGATGTTTTATCGCACTCCACTCGCACTGTTTTTCTCGCCGTGTGGCTTAGGCCTTAATGTAAGCGCCACTATACAGGGACAATGCTAAAGGGGCCCTTTTTGTTCTCTGGATTGGCAGGGATCCGAATGCAGACCTCAACAATACAGTGTTTTTCCAAAAATAAGACACTGTCTTATATTTTTTTTGCCCCCCCAAAAAAGCACTAGGACTTATTTTTGGAGGAGGTCTTATTCTTGGAGAAACACGGTTGGGGGGTAAGTTTACCCCCCAAAAAAGCAGACCCCCCCACTTCCCAGGAGTCTCTTACTTACCAGACCCGGACGTCTGCGTGCCTCCCAGGTCCCCCCCTGTGATCTCCAGTGGGTGCTGCACGCTTGTGTGATCCGATGTTTGTGTGTGTGATCCGATGTTTGTGTGTGTGATCTGATGTTTGTGTGTGTGATTCGATGTTTGTGTGTGTGATCCGATGTTTGTGTGAGAGATCTGAATGTTTGTGTGAGAGATCTGATGTGTGCGGGGCTGCGATCACTGCAGGTCCTCTGCTTGGCGTCTGAGTGTGATTGCGGGGTGCCCGCTGTCTATAATGAAGTGTCCTGCAGTATCTATAACTTTTTTAGCTGCACACTTCATTATTGAACCGTGACTAGGGCTTATTTTCGGGGGAGGGCTTATATTTAAGCCTTGCACTGAAAATGCTGAAAATCCCTGCTAGGGCTCATTTTTGGGGGAGGTCTTATTTGTGGAAATACACGGTAATAATCATGTCCTGCTGTAGGCCACTATAAGCTAGGAATACCCCATTCAAAGGGTGGTCTGACACGTAAGTGATGCCTACTCTGTTCACCAGTCAAGCCTGTGATTGACTTGAAGAAAAGTGTCATTGGAGGTTTCTCTGATGACACAATCTTCTGGTCACTTTCTTGTCAGGCTTCAGCCTTTTGGTGACTTGTGAACATCGCAGACATCACTACCGCTCCGGAGGTCTGAGCCTGACCCACAAGGCTGCTGGAAGGGGAGGATGCCTCAGTGTTTTCTAATACAAGCATCCATTCCTGGATTATTTCCTATGTTGGACAACCACTTTTGCGTATTGTATATAAGACGGCTCTGTGTAACAAACCTGCACATCCTAAATTAATACATAAAGGACATACAGTGCCTACAAGTAATATTCAACCCCCTGCAGATTTAGCAGGTTTACACATTCGGAATTAACTTGGCATTGTGACATTTGGACTGTAGATCAGCCTGGAAGTGTGAAATGCACTGCAGCAAAAAAGAATGTTATTTCTTTTTTTATTTTTTTTTTTAAATTGTGAAAAGTTTATTCAGAGGGTCATTTATTATTCAACCCCTCAAACCACCAGAATTCTGTTTGGTTCCCCTAAAGTATTAAGAAGTATTTCAGGCACAAAGAACAATGAGCTTCACATGTTTGGATTAATTACCTCTTTTTCCAGCCTTTTCTGACTAATTAAGACCCTCCCCAAACTTGTGAACAGCACTCATACATGGTCAACATGGGAAAGACAAAGGAGCATTCCAAGGCCATCAGAGACAAGATCGTGGAGGGTCACAAGGCTGGCAAGGGGTACAAAACCCTTTCCAAGGAGTTGGGCCTACCTGTCTCCACTGTTGGGAGCATCATCCGGAAGTGGAAGGCTTATGGAACTGCTGTTAGTCTTCCACGGCCTGGACAGCCTTTGAAAGTTTCCTCCCGTCCCGAGGCCAGGCTTGTCCGAAGAGTCAAGGCTAACACAAGGACAACAAGGAAGGAGCTCCGGGAAGATCTCATGGCAGTGGGGACATTGGTTTCAGTCAATACCATAAGTAACGTACTCCACCGCAATGGTCTCCGTTCCAGACGAGCCCGCAAGGTACCTTTACTTTCAAAGCGTCATGTCAAGGCTCGTCTACAGTTTGCTCATGATCACTTGGAGAACTCTGAGACAGACTGGTTCAAGGTTCTCTGGTCTGATGAGACCAAGATC
The DNA here is from genome assembly GCF_048569485.1 of Anomaloglossus baeobatrachus. NCBI lineage: Eukaryota > Metazoa > Chordata > Amphibia > Anura > Aromobatidae > Anomaloglossus > Anomaloglossus baeobatrachus. Next base: position 573,942,657 of record NC_134356.1, read on the forward strand.
GAGATCTTTGGTGCCAACCACACACGTGACGTTTGGAGACTGGATGGCACTGCATACGACCCCAAGAATACCATCCCTACAGTCAAGCATGGTGGTGGCAGCATCATGCTGTGGGGCTGTTTTTCAGCCAAGGGGCCTGGCCATCTGGTCCGCATCCATGGAAAGATGGATAGCACGGCCTACCTGGAGATTTTGGCCAAGAACCTCCGCTCCTCCATCAAGGATCTTAAGATGGGTCGTCATTTCATCTTCCAACAAGACAACGACCCAAAGCAAACAGCCAAGAAAACCAAGGCCTGGTTCAAGAGGGAAAAAATCAAGATGTTGCAGTGGCCTAGTCAGTCTCCTGACCTTAACCCAATTGAAAACTTGTGGAAGGAGCTCAAGATTAAAGTCCACATGAGACACCCAAAGAACCTAGATAACTTGGAGAAGATCTGCATGGAGGAGTGGGCCAAGATAACTCCAGAGACCTGTGCCGGCCTGATCAGGTCTTATAAAAGACGATTATTAGCTGTAATTGCAAACAAGGGTTATTCCACAAAATATTAAACCTAGGGGTTGAATAATAATTGACCCACACTTTTATGTTGAAAATTTATTAAAATTTAACTGAGCAACATAACTTGTTGGTTTGTAAGATTTATGCATCTGTTAATAAATCCTGCTCTTGTTTGAAGTTTGCAGGCTCTAACTTATTTGCATCTTATCAAACCTGCTAAATCTGCAGGGGGTTGAATACTACTTGTAGGCACTGTATGTCAGGGCTGGACATAGAAGAAATTTTCCAGGGGGTGACAGAGCCCCCATTGATAAGCCACCAAACTAATCAGCAAAACATTACATCAGGTGACAACACAGCTTACTAAATGTCCAATGTCAAGGAAGGGTCAGGGTCCAGTTAGTAAAAGGATTTCTTACCTTGTGCTTGAAAGATAAACATCTCTGCAGCTTGACTCTCAGACACAGACCTGCACGTCAGAGAAGAATGTGAGAAGCTCGGCTGTATCTGTACTGGACATATAGGAACACGTATCACAGGTTATGAATAAGATTTATTTACAATGGCACCTATGAAAAGGTGGGATATTGTGTAGCTTACTGCTGGGGATGGTGCTGCAGTGAGCTAGAAGTGGACCCACTGGACCACAGGGAGACTCCGGGCTTCCCTTAACGTGGGGTTGAGGACTGGAACTGTGGCAGCTGACCCCCAAGACAGGGGCGGACAATGGAGCAGACAGGACTGAGTCTCAAGTGCAGACAGGGACCACCAGGGTGGCTCAAGGCAGACAGCACAGGCAGGACAGAGAGGTAGAGTCTCAAGAACCAACAGGGCAGGACAGACAGGCAACGTCACTAGCAAGGCAGATGGCAGGGCCAGGACAGACAGGCAGAGTTTCCTGCATCAGCAGGGCAGGTACGGGCAGGACAAACTGGAACCAGTTGCCAATAAGCAGGACGGGCTGGTAGCCAGGTACGGGGAGGCACAAGACTGGAACCAGGTGCTAACAACAGGCAGGATGGGCTGGTAGCCAGGTACGGGCAGGGACAGGACTGGAACCGGGTGCTAACAACAGGCAGGACGGGCTGGTAGCCAGGTGCTAACAGGCAGGGTGAGCTGGTAGCCAGGTACAGGCAGGGACAGGACTGGAACCAGGTGCTAAGAAAAGGCAGAACGGGCTAGTAGCCAGGCAGGACAGGACTGGAACCAAGTGCCACTGGGTAGGACAGGCTGGGACCAGGTTCCAACAGCCAGGACAGGACATGAACCAGGTGCCAACAGGCAGGACAGGGTGGAACCAGGTACAGGACAGGACGGGACCAGACGGGACAGTACGGACAGTGTGACGAGAACTAACTAGACAGAACTCAACTGATGGAGTTGAACAGGCAACTCCTCTAGTAGGCCTTAAATACTCAGTGCCTCTCAGCGATAGGAAGTGCCTCTCAGCCTAGGAGTGGCACCCTGGCCCTTAGGAGCGATCCTGGAGGCCCTGTGACGTGCGCACAGACTCCAGGAGGCGGG